>NC_044387.1:53740113-54040113 GCF_006542625.1 Nomascus leucogenys | reverse complement strand
CAGGGAGTGTGTGAGCCTCCTCTGGGCTCCCACCGCTGCCCGAGCTTCCCCAATTACAGCACCGACACTAGATCACAGTCATCCATTTCTATGTCTGTTTCTTACCCTCAGAATGGGACCGTCTCATATTCACCACCTCTGCCAGCACCCAGCAGAAGACTCAACACAGAGGTGCTAGTAATACTTGTCAGTGAAACTAACTACTTCTGTTTATCCATTTCAGTAGACAGATTGAAAAAAATAAGCCCCAAGGATCTGCCCTTCCCTATACCCATGCCCATTGCAATGTGACTGTGAAGCTCTGCCCATTGGAGGATGAAGACTTTTCATCACCTCTAGAATCTGGGCTGCCCATATGATTTGCCTTGGCCAATAGAATGTGGCAGAAGTGACCTCAAGCCATCCTGCATCTGGGTCTTAACAAGCTTTCACTTTCTCTTATAGAACCCTCCAAGCTTCCATGCAAAGCCCAGGCTAGCCTGCTGGGGGACACAAGACCTGGGGCCTAGTCACCTCCATCGCCACTGCCAACAGCTAGTCAACCATAGAAGATGCAAGTGAGGCCATCCTAGAACAGTCAGCTCTAGCCAGCCCACCAGCTTGCATGAGCAGGCCCAGCTGGGATTAGGCAAGCCTAGCTCAGATCATTGAAACCACCCAGCTGACCTATGAGCCAAAGAAAAAAAAATATTGTTATATACTCTTGAGCTTACATTACTGTTTGTTATGCAGCATTAACTGTGCCAATACATAACTAATGCATTCATTGAAGAGATGTTTCTCCCATGCATAGCACTGGGCATAGCACGTCGCCAATCCAGGTCCCTCCTGGAAATTGTCACCCAACCAAAGGAATCAGAATAGCAGGATCTCTGTGAGATAGGTCAAAGCACAAATCCTAAGGCTGTCTCTGATGGAACACGTGGAAAGCGACCCCCAGCTGACCAAGTGACCTGTCATCACAGGTGAGGCAGAGGAGCCACGCCACAGGCGCTTCCAGAAAATCTCACAGTCTGGCAAAGGCCTTGCCCAGAATGCTGAATTCTATCTGGGGAATAAAGCCAGACACATCACTCTTTTGGACAAGCAATTTTTTTTTTTGCATAATTGACAATTCTTGGCATATTCTCCCCTTCTCTATGCACAGCCTTCGTTTTTATGTCACTCATGTACATACCACTCTGAGGCGACTTCCCTGAAAAGTGAATGCCAAAGAGACCTCTGGCTCCTTACCCTTAAATATTCTACTTGTTATAAATTCCCCAAGGAGTCTTCTTAGCTCCAAATATCAGGGGAATTGGAAGGGGGCGTAAGGGGGAACAAAACATGTTCTCAGAGCAGCTCTTTGTACTTGAGATTCTTTGGTTTGTATTAAAATATTCTCATCTTCCCATAATTTACGGGCACTCCTGGAACTAAGAGGGTTTGCTCTGTCCCTGATCCTCCATTCCAGAAATAAAACTAACTGTTAGTGTCAGAGCGAATATCTCTGAGAGGGAGGGGGAATAGGACAGAAACTTTCAGAGCCTCCAATTTGAGTGATCAGGGAAAGACTCTGCAGACTCACTTCCTGGCCCCACTTGCCAGGGAGTGAGACCCAGCACCAGGCACCTCCCCATCCATGATCTCATTTGATTTTCAGAACAGTCCTGCCAGGATAATATTCTAGTCATTATCATGTTCCTTTCTGAGAAGAGGAAAGTGAGAGTCCTAGGGATGAGATGCCTTCTTAAGAGAGCAGAGCTGGTTTAACATGGATCTAGAATTCAAATCCATGTGCAGATGACACCCCAGCGCTCTTACCAGCCAAACATCCGGAGAAGGAGTGATCATGGAAGGCTACCTGGAAGAGGCAGGACTTAAACTGAGTCTCAGCACTCAAGAGTCCCAGCTAGCTGTACTTTCTGGGGAAAGAGGTACAATCTATCTTATCCACTCAATTCCCTATAAGACCCTGAAGGGGGCAAAATTCCTGCTGCATCCAGCCCTTTTAAAAATGCATGGATCCCATTTTTCCTTACATAAAAATCTCTGCTCTATTCTCCTGTGCCAGCTGAGTAAAATTTACTGTCCAGGATGTGGCATTCAAGGATCTTGTTAATTTGTCTCATTCTACCTTGTTAGCTTTCCATCCCACTATGACCCCTACCTCCCACCCACACACACACAGATTTATCCTTTCAGATATTCCACGTGTTAGTCAAATAACACTTCACCTCTATATACATAATTTCTCTTCTACATCATTCATGCTAATCCCACTACCTACAACACTCATCTCTGCCTAATGAACTCCTACTCAACCCTCAGAGCCCAAGTCAAATAGCCCCTCAGCTGGGAAGCTTTCCCTTCACCCCTTCATTGACATAGTTCATTGTACACATATCTGGTCAACTAGCACAGTACCAATTGACCCGTAGCACCATGTTTATCATATAGACAGTGAACCTTAAATATGGGAGCCCAAGTTTTTATCTCTGAATCCTCACAGGTTAGTATGGAGCCTGGCCTTTTGCCCAGAGGTCAGTCGTTATAAATGCTTGTTGGATGACTAAAAGAATGAGTGAATTAATGAATAAATTTATTGTGGACTTTCAGAAGATGCCCATTGGATGAACCAAAACCTCTGTGACATCTCAGTGCTCAATAAGCACCTTTGATGGAGTGCACAGAAAATCACACTTCCCACTTGAAACCGCCTGTTTTCAGGAGGAGGATTAAAAACAGACAAACTGAAACAAGGCCTGGCAGGTGGTCCAACCCCTCAATGGCCCCATTGGAGGAAAATAGACTTGTGGCATCTCTGAGCAGCTCTCTGGGTCTGCCTCGTTCTCTCACTTGTTCCAAGCCCCAGATAAATCTTTTTTTGACAGGTGGCCCATCTCACCTAATATGAGAAGGAATTGTGGGTTGTCAGACTCAGGGCTCAGTCGAGGAGCTGAGGCTGGAGAGAGTCAGGGAATGTTTGACCAATGGCAGTCTGGGCATCAGGCAAGGTGCACGCGTCTTTCTTCCAAGATGTCCAGGGCTGGGGAATCTTGTGGAAATAAGACGGTTGTGCCTGAGAGGCCTCAATTCTGTCCCAACTCTGTCACTCCTTCCCTGGGGACCCCAGCTAAGCCTCCTGGCCTCTCTGGGCCTCAGCTTTCCCATCCACAAAATAGGGTGAAGGAAAAACAAGCTGCTGCTTGGTAGCCTCCATCCCATAACAAGGGGAGTCTAGAGACCATTGTCAGACACAAGGAGACTGTGGCCCAGAGAAGTGAGGTGACTTGCTCAAGGCCACACAGCCCAGAAGTGCAAAGGCTGGGATGTGTTCCAGGTCTTGTGACTCCAGAACACACCAATTTCCCAAGTTGCACCCAGCTGGAGGAACATGGCACAGACCTATGAATCTGGGCATTTACGATGCCACTGAGCCTTGGGGACCACAGCCACCTTGGGGAGCCAGAGCAGGCCCATTCACTTCTTTTTTATTTTTTTGGCATATTTAATGTATTTATTTGTATATGTGTTTTTTATTTCTTTACAAATTTTTGTTTTATTTATTTTTAAAATCACTTCATTGAGACATGACTGACACATAAAAACCTGCACCTGGCCTGGCGTGGTGGCTCACACCTACAATCCCAGCACTTTGGGAGGCCGAGGGGGGTGGATCCCAAGGTCAGGAGATGGAGACCATCCTGGCCAGCATGGAGAAATCCCGTCTCTACTAAAAATACAAAAATTAACTGGGTGTGGTGGCGCATGCTTGTAATCCCAGCTACTCGGGAGGCTAAGGCAGGAAAATCACTTGAACCTGGGAGGCAGAAGTTGCAGTGAGCTGAGATTGCACCACTGCACTCCAGCCTGGTGACAGAGCAACTCCATCTCAAAAAAAAAAAAAAGAAAACAAGAAAGAAAAGAAAGAAAGAAAGAAAGAAAGAAAGAAAGAAAGAAAGAAAGAAAGAAAAGAAAGAAAGAAAGAAAGAAAGAAAGAAAGAAAGAAAGAAAGAAAGAAAGAAAGAAAGAGAAAGAAAGACGAAAGAAGGAAGGAAGGGAGGAAGGAAAGAAAGAAAGAAAGAAAGAAAGAAAGAAAGAAAGAAAGAAAGAAAGAAAGAAAGAAAGAAAAAGAAAAGAAAAGAAAGAAACCTACACCTACTTAAGGCTACAACTACATTAGTTTGGGAATAAGTATACACCAGTGAAGCCACCACCACCATCAAGGCCTTAGGTATACCCACTATCTCCCAAAATTTTCTCCTGTGTCATTTGTATTATGAAGAGCATTTAGTGTAAGATCTACCCTCTGAGCATATTTTAAGTACACAATACAGTATTATTAGCTATAGGCACTGTGCTGTAGTATCTAGCTAGTACCTGTCTACAGGCACTCTGCTGTTTAATAGGTCTCCAGATAAGGGGTTAATATCCAAAATAAATAACAAATTCATACAACTCAGTAGCAAAAAAAGACAACCCAATCATAAGGACCTGAAACAGACATTTCTCCTGAGACAACATACAAATGGCCATCTACTTTCTTTTTTATTTTTTTCTTGAGATGGAATTTCACTCTTGGCGCCCAGGCTGGAGTGCAATGGCACGATCTTGGCTCACTGCAGCCTCTGCTTCCCAGGTTCAAGCAGTTCTCCTGTCTCAGCCTCCCAAGTATCTGGGATTACAGGCACCCACCACCACACCTGTCTAATTTTTTTTTTGTATATTTAGTAGAGACAAGGTTTCGCCATGTTGGCCAGACTGGTCTCCAACTCCTGACCTCAGGTGATCCACCCACCTCAGCCTTCCAAAGTGTTGGGATTACAGGTGTGAGCCACCACACCAGGCCTGGCCATCTATTTTCAACAGACGTGGTTGAAAGACTCCAGGCAGCCTCTTTCTGTGGCTTTGAGCTCAGGGGAGTGAATGGGAAGAGACAGGATTAAGGACAAAAGTTAACCACTGACCAGGCTTAGCAGTTAAGAATTGCAACGTGGCATCAGGGGCCCCGGGATTATATACTGGCTATGACATGCATGCAGTATGATTCAAGGCAGTATTTCCCATCTCTGAGCCTCAGTTTTCTCCACTGCAAAACAGGGGTAGTAATATTTCCTTCCAAGGGCTGGTATGATTCTTAATGAGACAGGTCCTGCACCACAGCCCAGAGGTGCTTCTGACACGTAAGGAGCAATGAGCTATTATAATATTACATCTTAGCTAGTGACACAGGTATAAGGTATCATAAAGAAGAAAAGGAGAAAGTGAGCAAGAGAGAATGTGAGAATGCTCTTTTGCTTTATCTTCTGAGCCTATGTCCCCACTTCTAGAGCTGCGCTGTCCAATACAGTAGCTGCAAGCTACAGTAGCTATTGAGTGCTTGAAAGGTAGCTCATCTGAATGGAGCTGGGCTGTAAGTTCAAGTGTAAAATCTTTAGAATGAAAAAAAAACCGTGAAACATCTCATTCATCACCGTTTCTATTGATTACATATTGAAATGATAATTTTGATGTACTGGTTAAATTAAATATTAACATTCATTTCACTTGTTACTTGTCAATCTTTTTTAGTGAAGCTGCTAGAATTTTTTTAAATTTTTGTATATATAGGGAGTACACGTTCCGATTTCTTACATACATATATGGCGTAGATAGCGGTGACATCTGGACTTTTAGTATACCCATCACCCAAATGGTGAACATTGAATAAAAAATTTAATTGACAAAATAATTAACAACAAAAATAGAAAAGCTTAAATTACTTATGTGGCTTGTATTACATTTGTATTGGACAGCACTGCTCTAGAAAACTGAAAAAAAAATCTACATTTAGGAGCTTGGATTCTGAGTTCAGCCACTTTTTGGCTGTGTGAACTAGGATAAGATGCTTGCCCTCTCTGAGCCTTAGCTTTCCTTATCTGTAAAATGGAGATCATTCTTTGAGAAGACATAATGAGAGCTAGATCATTATGTTTGCATCATATAGCACATATTTGATATATATGAGCCTCTGTTCTCTTTCATGGCCAGTTACCTGCTGTGTCCTGGGACAACTCCTGCCACAGCTGGAGGCTCAGAAGGGATTCCCTGGCTGAGGCATTCAAGCTCTTCTAGCTGGGATCCCTGGGATCTCCAGGGGACACAAGCCTCAGGGAGGATCTTAGATAGATCCCTAGAACTGTGGCTGCAGCCTCTCAGCCTGATTCCTGGAGCGAGAGGAGGCATTCTCAGATATGGTCAATTGTAAAATATGAATCAAGGTTCTTCCCAACCCTATGTGTGCACCCCGACTGGACCCCCAGCTTTTGAGGACTCCCTGTGTCTCCTGCCTGGTGTTCACCCCTTTATCATAAAGCTACAGAAATAAGGAAGCAGCAGGAGAGGGGCGAGAGACAAACCTAGCCCTGCCCTTCCCTCCTTGGTTTCCACTCCTGTTTTTCTGCGGGCCGCAGGGTCCTGGACAGGTGAGGACACCCTGCTGGGAGAACTTTCCCTTCCCCATCATAGCTTGGTTTTCAGGGTTGCCTTCTCTAGCCGGTGAGAAGCCAGGCATTTAATTGAATAGAACCATACAAGGTGGCTGCTATCTTTGCATCCCTGAGAGCTGAGGACACCTGCTGTCCATCCTGCCGTGGAGATGAGGCCACTGAATGTTCCCAGGCAGGTTGGAGGTTTGAGACTCTCTAGTAGACAGTCTCTCCTACACTTTCAAATAGGAGGCAGAAGGGTTGTAGTATCCCCAGGATGGACCTTCCAGGGAGTAGGGAAATTGTGACAGAGCCCCAATTACTCTTTATCTCTAGTTTCCCACTGAAAACATCTGCACCTGCTTCCTCCTAACCTAGAACAAGTTGTTGGGTCCTGGTCCCAGCCCTTCACCCAACTTGCTGTGTGCCCTGTGCAATACTGAGAAAGTCTGTCCCTCTGATTCTTCTCTCTGGGATTCAGTAATATTTAAAAAACACTTCATGGTACTTGAGATAGAGTCAGGGATTTGAATGAGGCAAGCACTAACATTTGCCAGTTGTTAACTTTGTGTAAGTGGCTACATACACCTCCCCAAGCCTCAGTGTTCCTGTCTGAGATATGGGTATATTAATAGTGTCTTCCTTGCAATGTGGTTTAAATGTAAATGGTTTTTGGGGGGGTTTTGTCCGGGGGTGGGCAGGGATGGAGTCTTGCTCTGTCACCCAGGCTGGAGTGCAATGGCGCTATCTCAGCTCACTGCAGCCTCCATCTCCTGTGTTCAAGTGATTCTCCTGCCTCAGCCTCCCAAGTAGCTGGGATTACAAGCATGCGCCACCACACCTGGTTAATTTTTTGTATTTTTCAGTAGAGACAGGGTTTCACCATGTTGGTCAGGCTGGTCTCAAACTCCTGACCTCAGGTGATCTGCCCACCTCGGCCTCCCAGAGTGCTGGGATTACAGGCATGAGCCACCACACCCGGCCAAATGGTATTTTTTAATAAAGCACTCAACACAGTGTCTGACACGCAGCAAATGTTCATTAAATGGTTATTGTCAGTGGTATGCTAGTAAAACGGCTCTCAGGAGTGGGGAGGAGTACTGATTTGTAGCACTAGCCCATTTCTGTGGTGTAAGTACTTCCACTATAACTTATTTCAACCCAATAGCATAACTTGCTTACAAAAATCCTGAATATTTAACAATGGACAGGTAGTCAGCTCCAGCACCACAAGGCCACTTATTATTGCTGCTAATATTGATGCTATTCAACCAAGCATCTTCGTGTGTTTATCTGTTCCTTTTTGTTTTTCCCTTAGGTGGCAAACCTACATAGGATCTCACTTCAACATTAGATTTTGCAGATTAAAATTAGTTTGAAAGCCATCAAACAAATGATCGGATAAGATCTCTTACAGCTCTAAATAACTTCCCAGGGGTTCTACACCCAAGCGCTCCCCTCTTAGAGACAGTGACCTAGACTCCCTGCCAGCCACAGAACCCTGCCCCATGCCCTTTTCCCTCATAGGCCCTTCACTGGACAAGTCAAAAAGTGCACCCCAAAAGAGGGGCACTAAGGACTAAGAAACAGAATTTTCCCCTGATGGATTCTAGCTGTGTAGGTTCAGACAAGTAACCCAGCTCCTCTGAGCTTGTTTCCCCATCTAACTCAGACAGCTGCTGTGAGGGGTTGATGAGAAAATTTGCATAAAAGGCCCATCACCAAGTAATGCCCAGTAAAAATAGCTATTATTTAAAATACTACTAATAATACAGCCACCAACTCTGGGGCCCCTGCTCCCCGATGGAAAGTCTATGGGGGCCCCCAGTCCTCCTCTAAGTTCTGCAAATAGCAGCACAGAGCTGGACCCAGAATCTGAGCCCCCCTATCTTCCACTCCCCCCATCCCCAGCCATTTCTCTTCCACCCTCATTGTTCCAGGACTAATTTATTTATTTCCTTCTGAATCCTCAAAGTCTATCAAGCTGTGGAGTGGTTGGATGGATTTTTTAATTAATTGAAGCAGAATCGATGAAAAAGTGATTGTTTTGGCCCTGGCTGGGTGGGGAGCCCAGAGTGGGAAATAAATGGATGGCTTTGTCGTGGGGAGGGTGCCTTATCGAGCCGTGGATTGGCTATGGGTACTGAGACCAGGGAGGCCCAGCACGTGCCCTGGGCAGCAGGATGGAGAAGTGAAAAGTGACCAGCACACTCCCACTGCTCGGAGTCCAGGAGATTTGAATTCAGGCCACCCCACCCGTCTTACCAGCTGTGTGGCCCTGGACCAGTCAACCTAGGTGCCTCTCTGAGCCTCTGCTGCCTTGGGGGATAGCTGTGAGGATTAAACTCTGATACATGCTACAAGATGAATGAATATTGAAGACATCGTGCTAAGGGAAAGATGCCAGACACCAAAGCACAAATATTGATGACTCCACCTATAGGAAGTACCTAGGATAGGCAAATTCACAGAGACAGAAAGTGGAATAGGGCAATGATCCCCAACCTTTTTGGCACCAGTGACTGGTGGGGGGCAGGGGGTGGGACAGAAAGCTTTCAGGATGAAACCGTTCCACCTCAGATCATCAGGCATTAAATTCTCATAAGGAATGCACAACCTAGTTCCCTCACATGCACAGTTCACAATAGGGCTGGCGCTTCTATGAGAAGCTAATGCCACCACTGATCTTAGAGGAGGCAAAGTTCAGGCAATAATGCTCACTCACCTGCCGCTCCCCTGCTGCTGTGCAATCCAGTTCCTCACAGGCCACCAACCAGTAGCTGTCCTTGGCCCAGGGGTTGGGGACCCTTGGAATAGAGGGTACTAGAGGCTATGGACTTATCATTTTAAAAGGGACAGAGTTTCTGTTTGGGACGATTAAATATTCTGGAAATGGATAGTGGTGATATGTTTGCACAACATTGTGAATGTTCCTAATGCCATTGAACTGTATGCCTAAAAATGGTTAAAATGGTACATTTTATCTTGCATATATTTTACCACAACAATAAATAAATAAATAAGGTGTGCTATGTGCTTAGCACTGCCTAGCTCCTAGTAGGTGCTCACTAAATATGCATATATTATTATTATTATTATTACTATTATTTTTTAAATTACTGGGGTGAAGTGTCTCAGAAGTGATAGACTACAAAATATGACCAAAAATTCTTTCCAACCTATATGCGCTCCTCTTTGCAATGTGACTTTGTGACTCCCTTCATCAAAAGGTAGGATCTCAGCACTCCCATTACTGGGTGTCTACCCAAAGGAAAATAGATCATCATACTGAAAAGACACATGCATTTGCATGCTCATTACCATGCTATTCTTAATAGCAAGGCATCAAATCAACCCAGCTGCCCATCAACAGTGGATTGGATAAAGAAAATGCAGCACATATACACCATGGAATACTACACAGCCATAAAAAGAATGAAATCATGTCCTTCGCAGCAACATGGATGCAGCTGAAGGCCATTATTCTAAGCTAGACATCAAGTACTCATGGACTAAAGATGGCAACAATAAACACTAGGGTCTACTGAGGGGAGGGAATGAAGGGGAAAGAACTGAAAAACTACCTATTGGGTACCATGCTCGCTCCCTGGGTGCAATATACCTATGGAACAAACTTGCCCATGTGCTCCCTGTATCTAAAATAAAAGCCAAAAGATTTTTTACAGGAAGGGTGGAGTCTGTTGTTTCCTTGCCCCTTGAATGTGGGCTTGGCCAGTGGCTTGCTTTGGCCAATGTTTCCCATGGCTGCTGTAACAAATGGCCACAAACTTAGTGGCTGAAAACAACACAAATGTGTTCTTATTTCTGAAGCTCAGAAGTTCAAAATGAGTCTAAGGGCTAAAGTCAAGGTGTCATCAGAGTTCTCCTTCTGGAGGTTCTGGGGTAGAATCTGTTACCTTGCCTTTTTCAGCTTGTAGGAGCTGCCTGTATTCCTTGGCCTGTGGCCTCTTTTTTCATCTTCAAAGCCCATGGTTCTAGTCTCTGCTTCCATCATCATATCACCTTCTCCTCTTCTGTAGTATCCCTCTGCATGCTTCTTATAAAGACACTTGTTATAATATCAATGGGCCAACCATAATTCAAGATAGTATCCCCATTTTAAGATTCTTAAACACAACTTCAAAGTCTGTTTTGCCATAAAAGGTAACATATTTTCAGGTTCCAAGGATTAGGACATGGACATCTGCAGAGTAGGGGATGGGAGTGCATTATTCAGGCTATGACAATCCATGAGACTTCGGCCAATGTGACAGAGGAAGAAGCTCAAGAGGTGCTTTGCCAAGGAACTTGCCCTCTTTTGCCGGGCCTGGAACCCCTCCACCACAAAGAGTGCAAGCCCATGCTAGCCTACTGGATAATGAGAGACTGGTAGCCTATTCACCCCTGCAACCACATCCAACAGCCAGCCAACCCCAAGGGTGGAACCACATACGCTGACCAGCAGCTGATGGCCAACTCTTGTGTGAATCCAGCCAGGACCAGCAGAAGAACCTCCCACCTGAGCCCAGCTCAACTTGCCAGACCACAGATTCCCAAGTGAAAGAAGCTGTTCTTGGTTTAAGCCATGGAGGAGTTTCATGTGGTTTGTTACACAGCAAAAACTAACTGAATCACCAGAAGACCACTGCAAAGCTGAGGGAAGGTAACAATTATTAAACACCAACTGTAATACATGGCACATTTCTCATATGATCTCATTGAACACTCACAGATTCCTCACAGAAAGAGATTAATTGCACCCATACTACAGGTGAGAAAAACTGAGGCTCAGAGAGGGTCTTAAGCAATTGGCTTAAGACCACATGGCTAGGAGTTTGCAGAACCAGGTGCCTGACTCCAGGTCTGCCTGACTCCAAAATCATGAGTCTTCCAAGAGCCCCATCCTGCTCTACAATCATCCTAAGTCAGCATGTTCATATTTGGGGCTTGCTTGCACTTCCCCAGTGTCTTTTCCAACGAATTCCCACCATATGCCCATGGGTCCACCCATCCCACCACTCAGCCATTCAGTGGTTATTTGTTGAGGCAAGAAAGCACAGCAGTTAAGCATTCAGACTCAGGAATCAGAGTCCGATTCCAGCTCTGGCTCTTCCTGGCTGTGTGACCTTGGGCAAGTCAATTCACCTCTCTGAGCTCAGCTTCCTCTTCATTAATATGGAAAACACATGTGTTTCTTTACTTTACTAAATACTTTGCTTTTCCTGAACAAAGGGAAAATATCATAAAAATTAGAAAGAAGAATGGATTCTTACTTGGGATACCCGGGCCCCAACTCTGCCCTCAACTCAGTCTCTGACACTTCCTTTTGGAGGCCCTCAGTTTTCCCATCTGTGTCCTGAGAGTATGCTTCAGACCTGTTTCCTCTCTTTCCACAGTTCTGTCACCTTAGGATAACAAGCTGTTTCTTCCCCTTCAGCTTAAACTGACATCAGCATGGACCTCCCAACAAATACATTCAATGCCAAGCAGGTTTTGATAACCCAAGGAATGCTGCTATTTATTGACAGTGTCCACCCACCCCATGATAAATTTGCATTGGGGGCTGGATTCAAAAAGAGAGAAAAAAAAGAAAGAAAGAGGGCTGTCTTTGAAGTGAATGACATGAATTATTTCGACCTAACTTACTAATTAAGACCTCATTAGCAGCCCAAATTTGTGATAGATCAGCAGAGGACTTGGCACAATGGTTTAATTTAATGATTTCTTGCATTACTTTGTTAATCATCTTTAGTCTGATTTAATTTATGCCAATGTGACTGTCCTAATTTCTAATTAAGGCATTGATGGCGGGGACAGCCGCCATAGCATAAGAATTTCAATCAAGGCTGATACAAAAGCAGATATGCATTTTTAAGGCCTATAAGATGGCAATTTGCTAAGCCGTCTGCTTATTGTTTTATTCCACCCCCCACTCCCCCCGCCGAAAGGTTGGGGAGGGTCTGGTCTTTGCCTGAGGCAGATGGTTTCTCACTAATCACAGACTTTTATAATCATTGATTTTTTTTAAGGCTCTGAAAAAGACCTTAGAGATTAACCAGACCAACTTACTTATTACACACTAGAGGCAACAGGTGCCAGAGAGGATAAGGACCTCACCCAAGGTCACACAGCGAGTTAGCAGGGCCCCAGGAGGAGATCCCAGGCGCACAACCCCCTCCACGGCCACCCACTTGGGAGGCCCCTGGCAGCTCATGCTGGCTCTGTAGAAATTGCAGTTGCCTGGGATTTGGGTAAGTGAATGGGAATTGGGTGATAATTCTAATAACTCCCAGTACTTGAGGTGAGCCAGGCGCTGAGCCTGAAACTTGATGCATATTCTATTCCAATTCAAAAACCAACACCACCTGTGGATGTCATAACTTCGGTCCTCCCATTTTACAGATGATGCAAGCTCGGAGAGGGAGAACACCTGCCCAAGTTCCCACAGCCAAGAAATGGGATTTAAACCCAGATCTGTTTGATTCCCAAGTTTATGTTCTTATCACTCCTCTGGGTCATTTTCAAGGTCACCATTGGATATCCATAGTATTTGTATTAATATTGTAGCTAATGTGTATTTAGGACTTACCATGTGCCAGGCACTATACTAAGCACTTCACATGAGACTCTCATTTCATGCTCAGCACATCCTGTGAAGATAGCTTCATTATTACAGCCCACTATAGGTGAAAAAGCCAAGGATCAGAGAGGTTATAAGAACCATCCAAGGCTGCACAGCAAGATGGCAGTGCTCAAACTCTGGACCATTTCCTCCAGCTTTTTTCTGACTGAAACCTCCTACACCCCACCCAGATGCTCAGCCAAAGACTGGGAGCATCCATGGCTGCTTTCTCTCTGTCTCCCAACATTCAGTCTACCAGCATATCCTGTCAACTTGACCTCCACAACATCCTGAAGCATAGACTTCTCTTCCTCCACCTTGTTGCACCTTTAATGACTGCACCTGCCTCCTCCCTGTTTCTCCATGGCCAACCCAGACCCTTCAATGCATTCTCCTCCCAGCATCCTAGTGACCTTGGCAAAATAGAAATTGGACCATCTCCCTCTCCTGAGTCCAACTCTCCAGTGGCTTCCTATCTCACCTAAAATTAAACTCAACCTTCTTTCTTGGTCTGTAAAGCCCTTCATGATCTAGCGCCCACCTCCCTCACACATCACACACCTCCTGCCCCACTAGCTTTCACTCTTGTCTTTGAATAAGCCAAACTTGCTTTAACCTGACAGCCTTTTCATCTGCTGTTGCCTCTGCCTAGAAGTCAGTGAGCGTAGCCCTCTTACCTGGCTGTCTCCTTATTGCCATCCTTCCTGCCTTTCCCATCTAAAGGATGCCTGTCCATGGCATTCCCCACCCCCAAAGCTTGCTTGATTCCCTTCACAGTGCGGATTCCTGTTAGAAATGGTCTCATCAGTCTTTTATCCATTGTCTCCACCACTAGCATATCACCTCCATGAGAGCAGGGTTCTTGCCTGTCTGGTGCACCACAGTGTCCTCGAGGTGCAGCACTGGACACGCAGCATGCACCCATGCTGTGTAGCCATCTGGTGAACAAATGAAGGATGGCACTCATGCTCCTGGAATAACTGTGATCTGAACTCCAGACGTTGGACATGTCCCAGAAGAGGAAATCTTAAGAAAGAACATCCTGAAGACCTTTGGTGCGGAGGACAGCCTCAGCCTCAATGAGGAAAATGGAGCACCAGGTTTCCGAGGACTCCCCTGCCTGCTGAAGATTGCCCTGGAAACTCAAGCTTTGTATTTCCACTGTACCCTTGAGCTCAACCCTGCAGAATTAAAAAGTTTCCAAGAAAGTGCATCTGCTAATGTGCAACATTTATGTTAGTCAATATAGATTTATTTAATGCAATAAATGATATAATTGGACTTTTATTTCCACAATATATTTTTCCAAGATAACTAATATTTTGAGTATCCGTGGCCTACTGATGTCTCCTGAATGAACATATTTCCTGTATTATTACTCTTGTATAAAACTGACATTTAAACAGTTTAATAAATGAGCAGTTGTTTGACTTGTATCAGTTTCAATACATTCTGGGATATTAATAAAATATATTTCATAAGCCAGCTCAATAGACCATGTCGTAAAAATTCAATGATTTATTAGTGATACAGTTGCTATTAGTTGGGACAGATACTCAAAATGCCATTAGGGTTAAAATAATAATCAATCAAACTAATTAGACCCTATTTTTCATATGCAAATATAATTAAGCATACATTTCTCCAGAACTTTAAAGAGAATTATTGAAGCTCAACCTTGTATGAAGAGCCCCTCACTTGAGTTAATGAAATGACAGTGTCTCAAGTTGGATATGCAAACAAAATTGATGAATTGTTCTGGGCTTGGAGGATCATAGGGAAATGGGGCACGAGAGAAGGGGCTAAAAGAAGACTACCCTATACACCTAAGTCTCTTCTTTCTATCATTGCTGATAAGGGGGGAGTTTTAAAGCCCAAAGTGGACAAGAATGACAGACCCAATATGGCACTGTGGCGTCCATAAGAACATGGTTCTGAACTGATTCTTGGGTTAGGCTGTTCTTGCATTGCTATAAAGAAATGACTGAGACGTGTAATTTATAAAGAAAAGAGGCTTAATTGGCTCACGGTTCCACAGGCTGTGCAGGAAGCATGGTGCTGGCATCTGCTCAGCGGAGGAAGCCTCAGGAAGCTTACAATCATGGCAGAAGGTGAAGGGAGAGCAAGCATGTCACATGGCCAGAACAAGAGAGAGAATGGGGGGGGATATGCTACACACTTTTAAATGACCAGGTCTTATGAGAACTCACTCACTATCACAAAGACAGCATCAAGCCATGAGGAATCTGCACCACGACCCAAACACCTCCCACTAGTTCCCATCTCCAGCATTGGGGATTTACAATTCAACATGAGATTTGAGCAGGGACAAGTATCCAAACTGTATCAATACTGCTGTGTTCAATCTAGTTTCATCAACACAGCAGATCTTGGGCAAGTTAAATTCTCTCTATGCCCCAGTTCCTCCATCTGTAAAATGAGAGGGATGATGATGATAACAGCAGTATACACCTTTGAGGTTTGTTGGAAAGACTGAAGGGGTACCTAGCCCAAAGCAAGCATACAATAAATATTAGCTGTTTTTATCCAGGAAGCAGTTTATTTGCCCCCACACTTTCTCTGTGGGACTGCTCAATCGCTGGCGGGCTGAGTGAGCCTGGCAAAATCTACTCCTCTCTCTCTCTCTGTCAGTTTCCATATCTGAACAGTTGGGGACTTAGACTAGATGATTTGGAAGATCAGAGCTCACAGTTGGGAAGGCTGAAGAAAGATTGCCACTTTATTTAAGTCTCTAGGTCTAATTTACAAAGATTATTTGGGCCCAAAGAATGGCGTCAAAGGGGCAGAGTACACCATAACCAAGTCAGACCAAGATGTCAGAGCATAAGGGGCTGATCTGCTCAAAGAAACCAGTATTGGAGACCAGGAAAAGAAACTAGACTGGTTCTGGTGTTGTCAAATGCTGGTTTTATTAGTTAAAGCAGGAGTCCATAGATGCTTTCTGCAAAGAGCCAGATCATAAATATTTTAGACTTTGCACATCATACAGTCTCTGTTGCAACTACTCAACTCTGCTGTTACAACATGAAAACAGTCATAGTCATAAGTACCAATAAAACTTAATTTGTAGACACAAGCAGCAAGAGACTTTGGGCCCATGAGTTAAGGTTATATCAGCTGATGTAACAAACAAACCTCAAAATATCAGTGACTCAACTATGGTAGATGTCTATTTGTAGCTCATGAAAAGTCCAATGCAGACATTTCTGGTCAGGTAACTCTCTAGGGTGACTGTCCTTCAAGAGGTAGTAGAGACCCAAGTTTCCACCATATTGCGGCTCCTCCATTCTCAGCTTGGAGTGTCCAAGCTCACCTGGCTGATTTGAACTAAATTAGTGGAAAGGAAGGAACATGGAGATTCATCTATAGAAGGGTTTGTGGACAAGGAGTGGGAGTGAAGCACATCAAATCCCCCCATTTGACTAGAACTTGCTCTGTTCACCACTCCAGCTGCAGATGAATCTGAGCTTTCACCATTGTGTTTCACCCATGCTGACTTTTTGCTGAAGGCTACCATCTTGACAAATGACATATTAGTCTCTTGGAGTTACTTTCCCCCAAAACACCTGGGATTACCTGCCCATCCTCTATGCTCCATATATTCTTCCTATATTTACCCAAAAGGGCCTCCTCATTTTATCTGTCTCTCCTCCTAGGCGGGGCTCTCTGCTTCTTGACAAAGAGGTCAAGCCTATGCAGCTCACTACTATGTCTGTCCTCCTATTAGCCACCTCGTGGATGCAAGGAAGATTTTAATTAATTAATTAATTGGCACGTGAATAAATGAATGGAAGATGACTTACAACAATTGGTCACATGTGAAATGGGGTTAAAACAACAACTACAGAACAGAAAATAATTTAAAAGAGCAAAGAAACCCATGGGGTATTCCTGTAGGTTCAAATGTCCAGGAGAGGGCCCAGAGCTAAATGTAGGCACCAGGTATAGCCACTTATTCCTAAAGAATGGGGAAGAATGGGTTGTGTGTGCCCGTGTGTGTATGTGTGTGTGCATGCATGCACATGTGTGTGTGTGAGTGTGTTAAGTTATGCTGTTCCTTTTGTCTGAGATAACAGCTCCTGAGTTGCTCTCTAACTTGGCCTGGTTTTCCAGCCCTTTCTTTCCTCCTGGGATCGGAACACGTGGGGGATCTGGAGAGGAGAAAGGTAATTATGCCCAATGGGTGGACAGCAAACTCAGCATTTTTCACAAAAAGCTGTGGGCCCTCTAAGGGACATTGGAGGCCAGAAGCCTGGCTTCAGCCACAAGATGTATTTCCAGCCTTAGGGTAGAAGAGGAATGAGGTCACTGGGGCTTCTACGGCAACAAGCCTTTTTTAACAAATCATTTTAAAATTAAATTAAATGCTATTAAATTAGCAAAAGTGCCAGGGGAGCCCAGGAAGAGAGTCACTCAGATAAACGGCCCAGGGTGGTCATCTTAAAGTCACAGAGATATCAAATGCTGGAGCTGGAAAGGGCCCTAGATGTCCTCTGGTTTTCTGGCTCTTAACCAAGCAAAGGATCTGGATTACCAAGGGAGTTTTTACAACCAGGTAATGTAGCCAGCGCAAACCAGGGTACACACTTCCTCAGAGAACCTGGTTCTGCAGGCTTGGGGTTGGTCAGGCTTTGTCTCTTAGGAAAGATCCTAGGAGGTGAGGCTACACACACACACACACACACACACACACACACACACACGGAGAGAGAGAGAGAGAATGACAGAGAGAGAGAGTTACGAAGCACAGATGTCCTAGCCCCTTCATTTTGCAATCACCATGCAGGTGACTTGCCAGCATCTCCCAGCAAGTTACTAACAGCCGAGAGAGAGATAAGTGATCTCTCACATCCCAAGGAAGTTGACTCCTGAGGATTCCAGATACCAAACAGGACATGTAAAGGAAGGAGAGAGGGTGGCGGGGGCAGGAGGGCCTTCCCTGTTCTCTGTCCCTCTGTGACTCATACAGGGAGTGTTTCCTGTGCAGTCACTCTCGTCCAAGGACCACAGAGGGCAGTGGGGGCCCCATGGAGGCCAAGACCCAGCCCATAATAAACAAGATGATTTTAGCTACAGATAAATGCTGCAATGGAAACCAAATAGGAGGATGAGAGAGTTGACCCAAGGAAGGCCACATTGGCTAGGCAGTCATGATGCTGCTTTGAAGAGGTGACATTTCACCTGAGATGTGAACAATGAACCAGTCAATCCAAGCATGAGGAGCAAGGAGGATCATGGAAATGCCTAATGGGGGAAGGAGGACATAACTCCAGAGTAGGGTGTTCAGGGGATGCTTCCTGGGAAAGCAATCTCCAAGCTGAAAATGAAAGGAGGGGTCCGAGCTGGTCAGGTGAAGAAGTGGGAAGGGGAGAGTTTCCCTGAATTCATTAAATCTTTGAGCAAATCCCTATGGAAGACCTACTGCATGCCAAGTGCCAGGCTGAAGGACAGAAATTCAGCAGTGCAAGGCAGACAGCCCAGCTCCCATTGAGGAGGACAGACTCTGCACAGCTAGTAGGGGAAACCTGGCTGTCTCAGGCAACAGTCCTTTTGCAGACATTCAAGGCCAAATCATTCTTTGTGGAGGACAGTGCTGTCCCATGCATTGTAGGATATTGAGCAGCATCTCTGGCCTCTACCCACTAGATTCCGGTAGCACCTCTCAGTTTCGACGACCAAAATTATCTCCAGACACTGCTGAGTGTTCACTGAGGGCAGAAGGATTCCTGGTTGAGAAGCACTGTGCTGAAGTGTCACTCAAAAGAGAGGCAGCAAGAGACAGCAAATGAGACAGCAAATATCCTATAAAATGTTATTATATATTATAATAAGTATATATAATACAATAACATTAATATATAATATAATAATATACAATATTACAATAAGAGGAGGTCAGAAATGCAGGGAGCTTTAGGATGGACCTAATTAATTCAGATCCTAAAATACTCCCAGCTCAGAGGTCTGGGTGATAGGCACATTTCTGTAAACCCAGTAGATAGTCCAGACCTCTCATTTTATCAGAGAATAATCTGTTGATCTTTAACACCAGAATGAAGAGGCTAGGTGGAGAAAGTTGGAGGGGGCAGCCCGAAGGACACTTGGAAGGTGATGCCATTTCTGCCTCTCCCAGCTCTGTCCCAACCTTGTCCCAGCCAGCTGGCCCACGGCGCTCAGCAAAGGGTTAACAAGCAATGTTTATTTATGAACTTAGCCTATTACTATAGCATAATTTGAATACAGTGCCTATGAGGTTTTTTTATTGCCAGCTATAATTTCATTTTTAAAGCTCTCCCTATGCCATACTTTAAAAATGATATCTCAAACAAGAAATAAATTCTGTTTTGCAGCTGTGTTAACTGTATTTACCCATGGGACACACTATTTTGTCCTTGACACACATCCCTAGGGATTTTGCTGAGAATTGCTTTGGCAGCTTTCTCTGGCTCTCTCTCGACTCAGGGAGAGCTCTGCTGCTATTCCCTGGGACACCCCACAGAGCCCCAACTACAGCCTAAGGGGGCATGAGAGGAAGAGGAAACTGACAAGAATGGCCTCAGCCCCTCAGCGATGGGCCGTGTGGCTAGGACAGCACCCCTGGGCAGCTTTGAACCTTCAGCTTGTAAAAAATAAAAGGGTGTTGGACAGAACATTGTCATCATTCCTCTCTAGAGTCTCTGCCTCCTCTCTGCATCCCTGAATCGGTGATGGAGTTTAGGTAATTTCTCAGGCTGCAGAATGACGGCTCAGGAACTTCAGCCGGCTGGCTTCCATAATTTTTAGCTTTTTTTATTTTCCTGCAAGTGAAAAAAATATTGTAGGGCCTGACTGACAATAACGGTAGCTTACATTTATTGAGCACTTACTCTTTGCCAGACACTGTGCTAAAAACAGTTGCATGCATGTTGGACACTAACAGCAACCCTCTAAGTAGGTATGATCCTCCCCATCTTGCAGATGAGGGAACCGAGGCTCAGGGAGCTGGAGGGGAAGATCCGCCCAGTTTAGCTCCATGGGGGTCAGGAGAGGAGTTCATAAGAGATGCCATCCTCAGCCCTGCACCCCAAGGTGGCTCACATTACCTTGTCAGATAAGCTCCTGCCCCCAGCAAGACCACAAGCAATGGGACATGGAAGAAGCAGGCTTTGATGGAAGAGAGAAAGGCGTGGGAGACAGGACAGCCGGTTGGAGGCAGATACCTCAGTGCAGAAAGGCATCAATTAATCAGATGGGGAGTAGGCAGGCCAAAAGGAGGAGCGAGGGAAGCCAGAGAGAGCCAAGTCCTTACACATCACACAGCGACTTACCTCCATTTTAATAGCTCAGCATTGCAGAGCAGAGTTCAAGGGCTGTTTCTGTGCTGCAAAACCACTTCTGGGTCTGTGACCTGGGCAAGAGACCTCACCTCTTGGTGATTCGGTTTCCCCATCCTTAAAATGGGGATGGAACCACCTCAGTTTATAAACATGGTATCTATTATTCATTATAATTTACTGAACACCTATTACTGTCATGAACATATAGTCTGGTTCCCGAAAGCGACAGAGAGAAAGAAAGGCCAGGACAGTTCGGGCAAAGGGAACCTCAAATACAAAGGCATGTTGGCATGGGGTTAGAAAGATCTGCATTCTAATCTTTTTTAAACATTTTTTAATTTTTATTTTCAAGATAGAGACCAAGGTGTCACTATCTTGTCCATGCTAGTCTTAAACTCCTGGGCTAAAGCAATCCTCCTGCTTCAGCCCTCCCAAACTGCTGGGATAACAGACATGAGCCACCACTCCTGGCCCTGTGTTCCAGTCTTGAGTCTGTCACTTATTTATTCCTTATGAGATCTTAGACAATGTATTCAGCTCCTGAGCCTCAGCTTTCCCATCCATAGAACGGGCCTATCAGTACCAAAGGTTGTTTTTGGATAAAAGATAATTTATTCAAAGCACTTGGCATATAGTAGGTGTTTAATAAATGGTACCTGCTATTGTGATTGAAGGTGGCTCAGAGAATCTGGTGGTTGAAAAGAATGTGGTCTTTTCAATGTTCAGATCTTAGCTCCACCATCAGTGGCTTCCTACCTCAGAATCTGTTTCCTCATCAGGAAAATGGGAATGATAATTTCTCCCCCAAAGAAATGCTAGGGAGAAGGATAGATTCAATATCTATTCAGAAACAATAATCTTGCACACCCGAGCCAAGGCCAAAAGAAGAACTTGTTGATGTCAGTGCTGGTTCCAGAAGTAGGAGAGAGTTATACAGAGAGAGTCCAGCCATTGAGTTGAGCCCCAGCTGCTTGAGCAAGTCCAGCTAAGACCAGCAAAGCCACCTGTCTGAGCCCAGTCTAGATGAACCCACCCTCAGCCACACCACAAATCTATGAGAATAAACAGTGACTGTTTTAAGCCACCAAGTTTTGGGCTGGTTTGTTACACAGCATCATTGAGAACATGGCTAGCTGATACAGAGGTTCCATCCCACAAAGTATATATCTATTGAAGCTTAGATATGGCTACTACTTATCGAACACAACTGTGTGTAGCAATGTGTTAAGCACCTTGTGTGTGTTACCTTATTAGATCTTCACAACAATCATATGAGTGAGGCATATTGTTACCACCATTTGATAGGTAAGGGAACTAACTGAAGCTCAGAGAGGTGTGGTCAATTACCCAAGGGCACACAGCCAGGAATATGTCAAACTTGAATAAGAAACTCAGGTCTGTCTGACTCCAGAGCCCGCACCTTGAACTACTTGGCCCTGGGGGCCTATAAGCTGTCAGGGGTTAAGCCCAGCGCAGGGCACATAGGTTGTACTACATAAATAGATGCTTTCTGTGCCTCGGGAAGGCGCCAGGGAAAGACCAGTTGGGTCTGATCCACCGGGACCCTAAATGCAAGCAGACATTTCCCTGCTCAGTGCCCTGCACCAAGCCCTACGACAGCTGCCGTTCGGGCTGAATACCTCCCTTGCAGCCCTCTGGCACCAACCCTATAAATATTAAACCAACGGTAATTAGAGGAAATCAGTCAGTCACTGCACTCCAGAGCTCTGCCATGTCTCCCCACCAGGCCCAGGCTGCCTTTGACGAAGGAGCTTTGTTTCTTTTAATTTGGGGACCTCATACAAGGCATGTGTCAGGCACCAGGACATCAAGCTCATCCCCATGTGAGCCAAGGCCCTGCCTGCAAAGTCCCACCCCCTTGGGGCCTTGTAGGCTTTGCCAAGTAGCAGAAGAGGGGCTCCGCGTGGAAGGCAGGTGGGGGGGAGTGGCAGGGCTCCTGTCAAGGCCTGAGACCCCCTGGGGGACCCACATCTTTTTGTCGATCGTGTGGCATCAGGCTCTGGTGTCACCGCTTTGTGGGACTGATGACACATAATGCACGGTGACAATGTGTCACATCAGAAAACAGTCCCGAATGCACTCAGGTGGGACTGCAAACCCCAGGGGTGCTGGGGAAATCAAAGATTGGGAATCTTCAGCAAAGGGGGTTGTGGGAGAATGAAAATGGCCCCAACCCACTCCCCTGTTTTACCTGTTAGAAAAGTAAACAGCCACGTTTCCCACCAGTCCTTATGGATTTTGAATGAACAGGAGGGTGAGACAATGGCTGAGTCTCCAAATCCACACCATTCACGTAGAATTGTGGCTTCTGTGGCCATGTGGCTCTCAGGTGCCACACCATGGGCCTTCCGTCTCATATAACTAATCTTGCCCAATCCTAGCAACATGTTTGCTTGGAAGAAGTTACCATTAGCTCCTTATACAGGTGGGGAGACTGAGGCAACTGAAGGTAGGAAGGTGTAAGAGCTGCACGCACAGGCTCTGAAATCACAGGGAACTAGGACCTATTCCTGGCTCTTCCAATCTCTGGCTGTGTCACTTTGAGAAACTTATTTGATCTCTCTGAGCCTCAGCCTCTTCATCTGTAAAACGGGTATAAAAATGATACCTTATCACGCAATACCTGATACACAGCAAAAATCAATACAGATTCTTGCAATTGTGATTATCAAAGACCACAGAGCTCAGAAGAGTTGGAGGTAAAATTCAAACCAGTTTCATGTCAAAGCCCATGAACTTTTTTCTGCCTTCCCACTCCCACCCAGCACCCTATCTGCCACCCAACCAGTTCCTGATAGTTTTCCTCTTCCAATACGGCAATTCATCAACCAACTCATCAGCACCATGGGAAGATCACAGCCTCCATATTTATGGGTCAAGATGGTCTCTGCAAGGTTTCCACACAAGCATCAGAGAGAGAAGGTGGAATCATCCCCGTTTTGCAGCTGGGGAAATTGAGGTTCAGAGAGGCAAAGGTATTGTTTTAAAGCTACACAGAAAGTAACAGGTGGAGCCAAGGCTAGAACCTGGGTCACCTGCCGCCCAACTGCTGCCCTCCCGTTTTTAGTAAAAATTCCTCAGCCTGTCTAGCCTCATCCGGTTTGCACTGCAATAGCAGATGTTACATTTGATCCCGTAAATCTTCACATTTCTGCATGGGGAAACTGGGGCTCGAGCAGGAGACCCGCCCTGCTGAGGATCTCAGTGTGAGTCAGAGTCACAACAGGAAACCTGGAAACCTCATCCCTCAGGCCCCTCATTCGCCTGCAAAAGGCAGTCCCTGCCACGGCGAGGTCTGGCCAAGTGCCTGGGTGGCCCCAAATAAAGCTGCCCCTCCAAAAATGGCAATAGCCTGAAAACAAAATCCCTTTGTGCACCCAGCCCATGGCCTGGAGGTCTGAACCCGCGGTGGCTGCACTAACCCGTCTCGTCCCCACAACCCGCAGAGGAAGAAAACCAAGCCTTGAACCTGACAAAGCCCATACGAGTGGCAGGTATTAATGGGTGCAATTAGGCAGCTCTTTCCCAAGGCCATAGAAGCTTCAGCATCAATAATTAGACTCAGATTGGAATTCCTTTGGCCCTGCGTGTAAACAGGACACTCTTTCTGCAGTTGCGGTAAATGATTTGTTCAAAGGGGGGAAACATTTACTGTAATTTGAAAGGAGCAATTGACTGTATTATTAGTGGATGTGAGTGCCCAGATGACAACAGCCTCCACATTGTTCTGTCTTCTGTCCAGGCCTGGGGACAGAAACCTGTGGCAGCAAGGTCCCCCAGGGGTTGAGGGGCGCCATTTGGGAGTCAGAAAGACCCAAACTGGGATTTGAGTCCCACCTCCCTGACTTAGGTGCTGTGTGACCTTGGGCAAGTAATACAACATCTTCGAGCCTCCCTTTCCTCATCTGTAAAGTAGGGATGACACCAGTATATATATCATGGGGTTGTTCTGAGGATGAGATGAACCGAACACACATAAAGTGCTTCATAAAATAAGCTGTTGTCCTTGTTGTTATTAGTAATCATCTTGGAAACACTCCTGAAGTCCCGGACTAGATCACAGTCAGCTACCTATTCCCAAAGGGAATCAACAAAACAAACTATAACCCACACAACGGGTCATGCCTTTGACATCTATTGAGCACCAACTGTATACAGGATGGAGTCAGACAAGGACTCTGCTCACTGGGTGCTCAAAGTGTGTAGTGAAGGCAGACACGTGAACAGATAATGACAAGAACCTCACATTCACACAACACTTTACAGTTCACGAAGCATGTGTAACTTACCTTCGTTAGCCCCCAAGGCTCTCACTTGAAAGCTGGTGTTATTATGCCCATTTTATTGATGAGAAATCTGCAGTTTTAAATCACTTACCCAGAACTAGCATTTGAATTCAGGTCTGTCTGCCCCCATGCCTATTACGATCTCTGGCAAATTTCTGCCAGTGAGGGAACGGGGTAGAGAAGAGTTAGGAAATTCCACTATCCTGGGAACCCCAGAATTAGGTGTGAGGTTGGCTGATTCCATCATGGCGGCTTCTCCAAAAACAGAGATGTCCTCACTGTTCCTCTTCCCGCCTCCTACCCAGGCCCTACTGCTGTGCTCTGGGTGACCTTCACATCTCATCAGCACCCACTCTGCATGCTCTCGTTTGGGGGTCCCATCCCTCCTGGGGCATCCCCATCAGTTCCTTGCAGGCAATCCTCTCAGACAGAAGGTTCAAGGTGGGACAGCACTGAGTTTCAGTCCTGTCTCCATCTTGGATTAGCCGGGTGGCCTTGCCCAAGTTATCAGCACCTCAGTCACCACATCTGCTAAATGGGGATAATGGTGGGGTTGTTGCAGACTTAAAATGAGTTCATGAGGGCAAGAACCATGCTTCTCTCATACACCGCTACATTCCTGGCACATAGCACATACTCAATTATGGAAGGAAGGAAAGATGGAAAGAAGGAGGGAAGAAATCTTTCCCATCTTCAAAATCCAGCTCCAAAGCCAGCACCTCTTTGAAGCTCCCCAGGGTCTTTCTAGAAGTAGGGTGAGCCATAAAATACATATAATCTTTCAATGGAGGTAGGTGGCTTCCTTATCAATTGCACCAACTCTCCAGTGAGATAATTGGCTCCAATCCCAAATGAACAAGTCACTCCTCCTCTCTGAGCCCCATTTTCCTAATCCATGGGCAAGGAGGTGGGGTGGGATCACAGCACCTATCTCCTTTTGGTTGCTGAGGAATTTAGATGATTTGTAAGATCAATTGCTCTTATAGATCAACTTAGATGATCTATAAGAGCACTTAGCACAGTGTCTGACCAATAACAGGCATGTGATACTGTCTACCTGTGATCATCATCACCACTAACCATCACTTTCTGAAACTCAATATGGTTGTTTTGTTTTGTTTTGTTTTGTTTTGTTTTGTTTTGTTTTGTTTGAGATGGAGTCTCGCTCTGTCACCCAGGCTGGAGTGCAGTGGCACGATCTTGGCTCACTGCAAACTCTGCCTCCCAGATTCAAACGATTCTCCCCCCTCAGCCTCTTGAATAGCTGGGACTACAGGGGTGTGCCACCACACCTGGCTGATTTTTGTATTTTTAGTAGAGATGGGGTTTTGCCATGTTGGCCAGGCTGGTCTGGAACTCCTGATCTCAGGTGATCCACCCATCTCAGCCTCCCAAAGTGCTGGGACTGCAGGCATAAGTCACCGTGCCCAGCCTCAGTACCGTTTTAAAATCATGGACTTTGAATCCCAGCTTTTCTCTTACTAGCGGTAGGATCCTTTCTCTTCATAGGGCTTCGGTTTTCTTATCTGTAAAATGGGCGTGGTAATAGTTTCTAACTCACAGGTGGGTGTGTGGATTGACTGAATTAATACAGATACTCAGCACAGTGGCCTGGAGTCCTTTACTTGCCCATAGGGATCTCTGGATATGTCTTCCCACTCTTCCTCCCCTCAGCCAATTTGGCCAGGTCTGGTCTGCCTGTTTCATGACTCACAGATTCTCAAACCCCCCAAGTCCTGGACACCTGGTATGTCCTCAGTAAATAGGAGTTTGGATGCGCAGAAGGATGCTCTGAAATCGCAGCCTGGGAATGCCCTAACTGGATGACCTTCAACAGGTGACTTCCTCTCTGACCCTCAGTTTCTTCATCTGTAAAATGGAGTTAATAGTAACCCCTTCTTTTCAGGGTGGATATAAGGATTAACGAAATAATATATGTGCCTGGTTCCCAGTAAATACCAATAATAAACAGCAACTGTAAACGTTACTTGTTCTTCCTTCTGCCTTCACTCACCTCCTCTATCCTCTTCCCTATCTTCCTTTATCAAGGTAGATGTTCCCTAATTTCATTTCAACTTGATCAGCCAGAGAAGCAGGGGGGAAATTGCACAGAGAATAGATTTGAAGTTCTGTTGTAAGCAGGGGTGGCAGGGAGCAGTGTGGATGGGTGGGAGCACCCCAGCAGGAATGCTGTGTCTGATGGCACCATTCACACACTCAACACAGCCTCTCCTTGTGTGGCTGGAAAAAATGCACAGGTATGAAGGCACTTAACCTGTCTTCACCCAAACCTGTCAGAGCTATCAAAAATCATTAGAAAGAGAAAATACCACCCCAAGAGGGTGGCAGCCCATCTCCCTACTGTCCCCTAAGGGTCCTGTGGGGTTGTCCTTCTTCTCATCTACTCTGAAGACTTAATCTTTCAGCAGAGGACAGATGTCTGTCAATGATAGGTGAACCCCAAGACCACTACTCATAGGCACCACCTCCTGAGAGGGTCTAAAGAGGAGAATGCAAAACTTCCAGTGGTCACCTCACTGAGATAGGAGTCAAGAGCTCGGGTTCAGGAATCAGGCAGACTCACCCCTTTGTAGCTGTGTGACTTTAGTCAAGTCACTTCACCAATCTGAGCCTCAATTTCTTCATCTGTAAACTGGGGATTAAAATGGTCTGACATGGTGTTGAAGAGTGTAGTCTGGAGCCAAACAGCCCTGAGGGGTTGAATCCCAGACCTGCCTGTGAACTAGCTGTGTAAGGTATGACCCATTTCTTAAGCTCTTCATGCCTCGGTTTCCTCATCTGTTAAATGGGCATGAAACCTTAGACGTTTTCTTGAGGATGAAATGGATTAGTACTTGCAAACCGCATAGTTCCTGGGACATGGTCAGCTATAGTGCCTGAAAATAAAAATAAGTAACTAAATTGTAGAGCCGTTGCAAGGATGAAATGAGATACTACCTGCAGAACTCTTAAAAACAACAACAAATTGCTATTATGCCCCTCAGTGAAGCCAGATTTCTTTGGGCCTCGCTTTGTTTATTCTCTTAGGACTTTTGCATATTGTCCGTGGAGTTAATTCTCAAGAAAAAGAGACTGTAGTTTGTTGTCCCTAGGATGTCACATTCTTTCTGCAGTGATGCCAGGCATTGCCTGTGTAAATGTTTATATATCTGCAACCGGGCACACCCACATGTGCCCACCCACGTGCACCCTCATACAGATCGTCACAGACTGTGCTAACACGTGTGGGCACACATATTCACATATGCCCTTTTCCCCTCTCACTGTTCCCCAGAGAACAGCCTGCCCCTGTGCCCTGCGCCATGTCATTAACCTGCCCCAGCGACCTCCCTGATCTGGGGGCGGGGCCTGCCTGAGCCAGCACCTCCACATTCCCCAGGCTGCTTCTAACCCCTCCAGATCAGCCCACAGGGACTCAGCCCAGCCACAGAGCAGCAGCATCCCCTCCTCCCTCCCATCTTAGGCTTGGCCAGGGCTCCAGGGCCCCAGAATTGAGTTCAGTACCTTGACTCTACCCCCAGGCCTGGCCACCACCTTCTCTCCCTCCCCATCAGCTCTTAATTCTTAATTAGGCCCCCTGCCTCCACTCTTGCCCCTGATCAGTGCTTCAGCTCTTAACCACAGCCAAAGAAATGTTCTTCAACACAAACCTCCTTGTTACAGGCCTCTGCTTCAAATCCCTAGAAAGTTTCCCACTTTTCTTAGAATACACTTCTCATTGCCTTTAGAAGGAAATCCAGACATAGAACCGCGGCCCCCCGGCCATGCCTGGCTGGCCCCTGCAGTTCTCCCAGCCTTGACTCCTCCACTCCTCCTTCTTTCCCCCTGCTCCAACCTCACCCCCATGTTTGTCTTTTTTGTGTTGCTATAAACAAATACCCAAGACCGGATAACTTATAAAGAAAAGAGATTTATTTGGCTCACAGTTCTGCAGATGGTGCAGGAAGCATGGCATCAGTATCAGCTTCTGGTGAGGCCTCAGGAAGCTTCCAATCACAAAGGAAAGTGAAGGGGGGCAGCATGTTACATGGTGAGAGAGGGTGCAAGAGAGAGATGGAGGTGCCAGGTTCCTTTTAAACAACCAGCTCTCACGTGAACTACAGAGCGGGAGCTCACTCATCACCAAGGGGATGGCGCTAAGCCATCTATGAGGGACCCGCCCCATGATCCAACACCTCCCACCAGGCCCCACCTCCAACATTAGGGAGCACATTCCATGAGATTTGGAAGGGACACACATCCAAACTATATCACTCCACACCCTCCCACCCCAACCCCCAGTCTCTCTACTCACCTGCTTCCACTAGCCCCAGGGCCCTTGCACAGGTGCTTTCCCTGTCCTGAAATGTTCTCCTCTGCCCCTCTGTGCTGCTGTTAGAACCAACTGGCAGGCTCCTTATCTCACCCATGGCAGATCCAGCTGCATGTCCCAGAGTGTGTGGGACCATGACCAGGGAAGTGTATCCGTCCACAGATACCCACCTGCTCTCCGGGGCTGCCAAGAAGAAGAGAGAGAGGCTGACATAGGGGAGGAAGAACACCAGCCTTTATGTGCGCCCACTGTGTGCAGAGAGTTCTATATACACGGCCTCATTGAGTCCTCACTGTGCAGATGAAACCACTCCGGCTCAGGGAGGTTACAGGAACCAGTCTTGAACCAAGAGCTGTGTCATGCCAAATCCTAGTTTTTCTCCACTGCTCCTGCCTGCCACAAACACTTCTGGTGGCCCCACCATGTGCCAGGCCTTCTGCTAAGAGCTGGGGATGCAGCAATGCATAAAACCAACAGACCCTGCCTCGTGGGGCTGACAGTCCATCTACCTCCCTTGACATCATTCTCCCGCAAGGATCTCCAGGGGAGGAAAGAGGGAGGTTTCCCCTGGATTTTAAATGCCAGATTTTGGGGGTCCCTCTTGAGGAGGCTGGTTAGAAGGGTTGACTTCTACCTTCAGAAGGATCCCTGAGGGACCGAGGAGAAAGGAGGGAAAATCTGCAGGAGGTAATCAGGTTCCCATCAGAGGTATGCCAGCAGAGCCGTGAGCCTGGGATTCTGACTTTGGGAGAGGGAGGGGTTGGGGGGCTGTGAGGGGCGTGCGGTGGGAAGACAACACTGTGAACCTCCCACTCCTGCCTCGGGGGCTCTGGGGAGAGAGGAGGGGCACTGGTCCTCCTTGCCCCTTGCTATGCGCCCTGCACCATCCCACTCTGTCCTTAGTTCCCCACCATTCCCCACGCTTCAAAGCTCGGTTAATGTACAGGTCGGCAAGCCAGGGTGAGATTCGGTCCCAGATCCCCTCCAGCCCAGAACCCAGGCTCTTCGCAGGTCCAGGCTGCCACAGGAGGTCGGCCAGCCAGAGAGGCAGCGTGACAGTCCAGAGCTTCCTGTGTGCTGGGAGCCCAGGCCGGGGAGGAGAGAGGGGCTGTGAGCAGCAGCAGGTGAGGATATTTTAGTGCCCTATGAAAACCTGAATAAATAGTGTCTAACCTTTCCCGACTCCCACTTCCTTATCTCAATATTCTGTTCCGTAGAACCTTTCAGGCCACACTAATAGAATACGAGGGTTGTTACATCAGCCCTAAGTCACTGTTAGAATGGGCCTGGCTGTCTCCGCAGCAGCAACGCCAGCGCTCGGTGCTTGGGGAATCCCGGCTCCCCAGTGCTCCTCGCGGGCAGGTGCAGGTCCTGTTCTTCCCAGAAAGGCCAGGCTCCCCTCAACCTGAGACCCACCAGGCCCCGGGGTGAAGGGTGATAAATAGTTGGACCTTGCTGGTAACCTACTGGATTTGTTATAGGGAAAAATGTCATAGACCAAAATCTCTATTAGAGCGCTAGGGCTGCCATACAAAATATACTGGGTGGTTAAGCAATAGGAATTTGTTGTCTTGAAGTTCTGGAGGCCAGAAGTCCCTGAACAAGGTGTCAGCAGACTTGGTTCCCTCAGAGGGCTGTCGGAGAAGGATCTGTCACAGGCCTCTGTCCTTGACCTGTTGATGGCCTGTGTCATCGCATGGTCTATGTGCGTAATACTAATAATATGGAAATAAGAATAAAGATGGGTGAATCTGCTAACTCCTTCCAGGATGCTCTGCTCCGAGCCTGTCCTCTGCATTGTTCTCCCTTCACCTTCCGCACAACGCCACCAAGTGGCGGCGGGTGTTTGAGTGTCTCGATGTGGGAGGACCAAGGCTCTGAGAGGTAAAGAGACCTGCCCAAGGTCACCCAGCCCAGCTGTAAGCAGCAGAGTGGGATTCAAACTTAGGCCTGTGTGCCATTTCCCACAACCCTACCCCTGCTGGGATGCAGTCAGGACATCTGACGGCGACTGCCCATGCCGTCTGTGTCTGTTGGGGTGTCTCAGGGAGTCCCCTGTTCCATCTGAAGCTCAGTTTTCTCATCATCTGTAAGATGGAGATACATAAAGTCTGGCCCAGGGAAGGCTGTGGGAATCAAATGAGGTTTGGGTTCAGTGACAGTGCTGTAAAAATGTATCAAATGCTGTTCCTCAGAAAGATGAGTAGAACTTAGCACAGACAGAGAGAGAGATGAGTCCACACACCGTATGCATGGGTGTGCCGATGTCAATGATTACTTTTCAGGAGTGCTTGCCCATGGAAAGGACAAGGGAATACGTGCGTGTGTTCAGGGTGTGTGTGCTCCTGGCTGCAGGGGTAGTATTTGGAGACCTGCCCATGTGTGTGTCTTCTCGGTGTACACATGTTTACCAGCCTGTGTCTGGGTGAACAGGCAGGAGCTTATACATGCATGTGAAATCTATATTTGTGCTTCTGTGTATTTCTATGTTCCTGAGTACACAGGCACCTACCTGTTGTGTGACTGTGTGTGCAGAGAGGCGAGTGTGGACATGAGTGGAGGAGGGGAACACACGTGCATGCATAATGTCTGAACTTGTATTTGCACACCCAGATGCATATGTGTGTGCCCCGTGCTGTGTGGATGTGGGAACATGCCTGCAGTTGTGTGTCTCCATGCACCTGTGTGTGTCTCTGTATACACCGGCTTACCTGAGCATGCAAGCCTGTCTAAGCACACTCTGTCGACCCAGGGCCCGAGATATGCATGTGGCTCTGCGAGCTCCCCTTGGAGCGTGTGTGGCCACCGCTCACAGGGGCCAGCACTGGGGTAAATGAGGCCTTTTCCGCCCCTGGCTGCACCCACGGCCATGCAGGCGGCTGCACTAATAAGGCTGTTTTCCCTGAGGCGGTGGCTGCCGGAAGCAGGCTGGGGAGTCAGAGCCTCGGGGCTCAGCTCCACGGCCCCTCGCCAAGGCTGCCTCATCAGCAGGACCATGGCCCTCCACCATCCCGTACCCTCTGGTAGCCCAGGGCCAGCCATAGCCCCTGAGTGACCCCTGGGGAGAGCTGGCCCTCTCCAGCCTCGGCCTCCCCATCTCCACTGACCCACAGTCCCGAAAGGCCCGGAGAGGGACCCGGGTTCTCCTCCCTGCACCTCACCCTCTGGTTCCAGCTCCACCACTGACCAGCCTTGAACTTGGCCTGCCAAGGCCTCAGTCTCCTCTTCTGTAAAGCAGGGCAATGAGTTGACCTGAAGGCCAAGTCTGGGGCTCTTCCAGCTGGGGCATCCCCCTCAAACACTCTCAGTGAGATGAGTGGATGAGGATGGAGCAGAGAGGAAACTGTTCTGTCTCCAGTAAGATCCTAATGGTCATCTGGGAATGCTTCATAAATGCTTATTGCAACCCTGAGCCAGGCTGGTGGGGGGATAAACATAACAATGGCAGCCACTGTTACAGCTCTTCCTAAGGCTAGCAGGGTGATGTTATGGTCACTATGATTATGGTAGACATCTCTGCTACCCCACTCAGGATCCATGGATGCCCCACCCACCATTCTCCCCACTCCAGGGAGCTGCCTGCCAGGAACTGATGCTCCCGACCTCCTCACCAGGGCTTAATTAGGTCTCATAGAAGGCAGAGATGGCTCAGGGCCTGCAGGGAGCTTGGGGCAGAGGAAGTTGCAGGGAGGGGAGGAGGTGTCTGCAGGGAGAAAGATGGGGCAGGATGAGAATCTTTTCTGACTGGGAATGCCCCTCCTTCTCCCCCACCAAGGCCTCTCTCACTCTGAAGTGAAGTGTGGTAGTCAGCTACACACACACACACACACACACACACACACGCATGCATGCACATGCTCACAGGCACAGCTCTTCAAGGTCTTCATTCATTCCTTAGCCTGGAACAAAAGCTCTGCCAAGTTATCAAGGCAGGATATGGCTTCATCATGATTCAGAGTCAGACTCACTGGAGTTTGAATCCTTGGCTCTGCTCTTCCCCTGCTGTGTGACCTTGAGCTGCTGGCCTTCCCCCTCTGTTGCTTCATTTTTGAAATAAGGGTGCTAATTGCACCCATTCTACAAGGCTGCTGTGAGGGTTAAATAGAAGCAAGTAAAGGGTTTCACCCAGCCGAGCACAGAGTCAATTCCCCTTTTGTGTCAGCTACATGGTTAGTAGCATAATCAGTCAGGATAGGATTCATCCTGCTGCTGTAACAAGTAACCCCCAAATCGTCCTACGTTTATTTCATGCTTGTGTTGAATGCCTATTGGGTTGGCATGGAACAGGGAGGCTCTCATTACTGTCACTCAGGGCCTCAGGTTGACAGGGCACAGTCACCATCTCAAATATTAGCCATAGCCAGAGGGAAAGAGAAATCTGTAGTCTCAAACCTGGAATCAAATGCTCCAGCCTGGACAGGAACATGTGCTCAACTCATTGGCCAGAACTATACCATAACCCCCACCTACCTGCAAAGGAGCCAGGAAATGCAAGTTTCACATGCCTAGAAGGCAGAAAGACAAAAATGTGGTGAAAAACATGTCCAACTCCCACCCTAGCAATGGCTCATTTAGAATCATAGAAGCTTACACATGGAAAGCAATCCTTCAGACCATTTAGTCCAACCCTCTAGTTTTTCAGATTCGGGGCTTAGGACCCAGTGAGGGGAAGAGACTTATCTAAGGTCACACAGCCAATTGACTTCAAAACTGAGATTCTGTATTAATCTGTTTTCACGTTGCTACAAAGAAATATCTGAAACTGGGTAATTTATAAAGAATAGAGGTTAATTGGCTCATGGTTCTGCAGGCTGTACAGGAAGCGTAGCAGCTTCTGCTTCTGGGGAGGCTTCAGGAAGCTTCCAATCATGGCAGAAGGCAAAGGGGGAGCGAGGTATGAACATGGCAGGAACAGGAGCAAGGTGCAGGAAGGTGCTACACACTTTTAAACAACCAAATCTCAGGAGAACTCACTATCACGAGAATAGCACCAAGGAGATGGTTCCAAACCATTCATAAGAAATTCATAAGAAATTCACCTCCATGATCCAATCATCTCCCATCATGCCCCACCTCCAACACTGGGGATTACAATTCGACATGAGATTTGGTGGGGACACAGATCCAAACCATATCAGATTCCAACCCACGTCTCCTTAGCTCCAGACTAGGTCATCTTGGATTCCAGGATGCTCTCGTCCACCCAACAGGCTTCCTTCCAACCCCATTGGCTCATATGAACCAACACAGTCCTGGCCAATGAAAAATGTCCTGGGAGAATCCTGAGAAAGGTTTCTTCTCTCTTTAAAAGGAGTCTGAGAAGCAGAAGTCTCTCTCCTAGGTTTAGATGCTGTTGTGGGAGCCGACTCCAACAGCCACTCAGTGACCACGAAGAAATAATGTTGAGTATTTTGTCCCACCCTCTAAAGAAGGTGGAAAAGAACTTGACCTTGGATGATGTCATTGAGCCACTGAATTAACCAACCCCGGAGCTGCCCACTTTTTTTTCTTTCTTTTTTTTTTTTTTTTTGAGACGGAGTCTCGCTCTGTCACCCAGGCTGGAGTGCAGTGGTGTGATCTTGGATCACTGCAAGCTCCACCTCCCCAGTTCACGCCATTCTCCTACCTCAGCCTCCCGAGTAGCTGGGAATACAGGCATCTGCCACCACGCCTGGCTAATTTTGTTTTTGTATTTTTTTTGTAGAGACTGGGTTTCACCGTGTTAGCCAGGATGGTCTCGATCTCCTGACCTCATGATCCGCCCGCCTCAGCCTCCCAAAGTGCTGGGATTACAGGCATGAGCAACCGTGCCTGGCCCCTACTTCTGACTTCTTATGACATGGTAACAAATTATCTTTATGGTTTAAACCATTTTGAGTTGGGTCTTCAGACACTGGCAGCCTAAGGCATCCTAACGGATAGGGCCCTCATGCTATTCCTCTACCCCATGCCCCTGCACTTCCTTCTCTCACTTGATGAAAACCCTTGCCTCAGGTTTTAGTTTAAGCATCTCTCCCTCCAGAAGTTTTCCTGAATCCCCACCCCCAGTCTAGAACATGTACTTCTCATACACTCTGAAAAACACCCTTTCCTTCACAGTGCTTTATCGCATTTTGTAATTAGAAACTCATTGGTGTGATTCTTTGATTTACATCTTCCTTCTCCGCTAGCCTGTAAGCTCCATGAGGAAAAAGAAGAAGCTGCTTGGGCCCCATTTTAGCCACATGTGATCAGCAAGGTGCTGTCCACAGGAAGCGCTCAATGTTTGTTGAATAACTGAAGTGATTCATATGTTCTTGCTCCTTTATTCATTTTTTGATTCCAAAATATTCACCAAGTAAGCTTGAGGAGGCTGAGAGTCTTTCTTCCATTCATTGATAAATCCCAAAAGCCTAGAATGGTAGTCTTCCACCAGAGAAGCACTCAAATATTTGTTGAGTGAATTGGTAAATGAATTGAACTCCCTATAGGTACAAGGAGCCAGGCTAAGGCTTAGCTTAAAATGAGAGCAAGAGGAAGCTACAATGATTAGAGTGGTAGAAACGGTGCAGCCATGCTGCATTTCCACATGCGAACACAGGAGTAACATCTCAGCATTCTGCGGGAAGAAAGCTAACTGCAGGTTTAAAGGAAAGCAACATCCAGCGTTAGCCAATGTCACCATTAACCATGATTCCTGGGTTATCTGCTCCTTGAGGACAGGGACGGTTTTGGGAGAAGCATCTGTTCGGGGGGTGAGACCTGGGTCCTGTGGGGGGCTGGGTTCCCACCAGTCCTCATGCCAGATGGTTCTCCTGGGCCCCACATCCATCATGGCTGTTGGTCTTGGAGAAAACAGAAGTGACGCTTGAGAGATGGATGTCGATGGCAAATGGGCTGTGATGATCATGCGTCTCCATTTTCCCCTTAATATACATGATGAATAAACTTAATTACACGGAAAATTGCTGCCATTGAAGAATGCGGTGCGTGTGGCTTCCTCATGATGCTGAGTGACTCCTCGCTCTCATGGCAATCCAAAGATTCCAGGGAGGAAACCATCGTCACCCTCGCTGATGCCAGGACCGCCCTCCGAGAGGACAAAGTCACATTCAAGGAGAGTCAGAGGCAACTCACTGATGAATCTGTAGAATGTCAGCTCTGAGAAGACCTTGAGTGTTCATTTCATCCAACCACCCATTTTACAGATGGGGAGAACTGAGTCTTCGAGGGATAGGCGTAGTGACTTTATCCAGGGCCATAAAATAAAATGCAGTCTCCTCCATGTTCAAATCCTTTATGTTTCTTTGATTCAAAAGACACATATTTCAAATGCCTCTTGGTTTCCACTTCTTTAAAAAAACACATTTGGGAAACTGACCCATACCGACTCCATGCTATGTAAAACGGTGAGCACTGTGCCAGACCAGAACCGATGCTCAAAACAAGTTAGCTGCCAGTCTTATTGATTTTGTTGTTCTTATCACTACTAATGTTAAACTTTTTATAAATGCAGTTCCCCCAGAATGGAAGAGAGGGGAAAATCAGGACCTGGGGTAGGCAATCTGGGTGCTGGCGTACCCTCTGTTACTAACAAACTTCAAAGCCATTCCCATCTCTGAGTCTCAGTTTCCTGCCCTGTAAAGTGAACACCATAGTCTTTTCTCTCTCTTTTTTTTTTTTTTTTTTTTTTTTTTTGAGACGGAGTCTTGCTCTGTCGCCCAGGCTGGAGTGCAGTGGTGCGATCTCGGCTCACCGCAAGCTCCACCTCCCGGGTTCACACCATTCTCCTGCCTCAGCCTCCCCAGTAGCTGGAACTACAGACGCCTGCCACCACGCCCGGCTAATTTTTGGTATTTTTACTAGAGACGAGGTTTCACCATGTTAGCCAGGATGGTCTCGATCTCCTGACCTCATGATCCACCCACCTAGGCCTCCCAAAGTGCTAGGATTATAGGCGTGAGCCACCGCACCCGGCCAGTCTTTTCTGTTAACCATCAGTAGGCTGTTGGAGACCTGAGGAAGCTAAGGAACATCTGAGTGCCACAAAGATGTAAGAGGTTATACGATAGTTATAGCAGGAGGTTTCCACATCATAGCACTGTGCAGCAAGTCACTGACAGCATAAGCTCAAGAGAGTGTCCTGTGGTCTCCCAGTCCCTGCTGAGATGAAGACAAGACCGCCTGAAGCCAGGTAGCTGGGGTGGGGTGGCAGGGGGAAGGAAGATAATAACAGCTGACATCTGTACACAACCTTCAGCATTATTCAATAGATACCCACACTGGGGACATTATAGGACAAGGGAGGGGCACAAAAATGAGTAAGACGCAAGCACTGTCCTCAAGGAGCACATAGTCTAATAGGAGAGACAAACACAGCATCAGTCAATGAGTGTGGTGGCTGACTTGAAAACAGCCAGCATTAGCTCCATAGCATGAGGTACAGTCAAGGAGGACCCTCTGAAGGAGTGTAGCTTGGAATGACTTATTCATTCATGCATGGATGCACACATGCTTATCTGTGTGTATGGCATCTAATGATCTGGAAATACAGAGGTGAACAAAACAGACGTAATTTCCGCTTTCATTGAGGTTTTCACCCTGAAACCAACATGAGACTTGTCAGGCCAACAATGGGCAGTGGGAAGGGTGCTTCAAGCACAGGAAACAGCATAGGCAAAGGCATGGAGGTGCAATGCAAGTTGGTGTCACCAGCACACAAAGCACGCAGCACTAGGCATGAGACAAGACTGGATGGGAAAGCTCTCTCTTACTCTGAAGTTTCCAAAACAGAAATATATAATTCCCCACCTTGTACCATCTACTCATCTTCTCTTGAAAGTGCACTGTGCAGTGGATGAATGGATAAACCCAATGTGGTTTGTCCATACACTGGAATATTACTCTGCCATAAAAAGGAGTAAAGCGCTGACCCATGCTAAACCAAATGAACCTTGATGACATCATGCCAAGTAAGAGACATCAGGCACAAAAGGACGGATTGACTCCACGCAGGGCAAAATGCTGAGTGCTGCACCAGACTAGAAGGCTCAGTAAGTTACCTGCCATATGCATTGCATGATTCCACTTATAGGAGGTCCCTAGAGGAGTCATATTTATAGAGACAGAAAGTAGAAGTTACCAGGAGCTGGGGCAGGGGAAATAGAGAGTGAGTGTTTAACAGTTATAGAATATCTGTTGGGGAAGATGAAAAAACTCTATGGATGGATGCTGGTGATGGTTTTGTCCTCCCATCAGAAAGTACTTACCCCTGTCTAACTTTCCTCTCTCCTACTGCAGTCACCTCTTTTGATCTTCAGGGAGAGAGAGGCCATTCTTTGAAAGTGGCCCTCATGATGACCCTCCCAGCCTCCACATCCTCTCTAATCTCTGCACATACAAATGGTAAAGGTTATGTTATGTATAATTTACCACAATTAAAAAAAAAACTTTAAAAAGGGCACTGTGCTACTCTGAGCTATTAATACATCTATATCTCAGAAATAATCAACAGTTCATTCATTCATTCATTCTTTTATTCCACAAATATGTATTGAGCATCAACAATGTTTCTAGGCACTAAGGGTAGAGAGTTTGCAAGAGATGAAGACCCCGACAGTATGAAGAGGACAGAAACTCGGGAGCCAGACAGTAAACAATTAAATGCATTAATAAACAAGGTAATTATAGACAGGATGAGCTGGAAACGATATAAACAGGGAGATGTGCTAGGGAGAGATGAGGGAGGTTTTCTACTGTGGAGAATACAGTCTCGGCAGAGCTCCCTGGGGAAGTAGCATGTCCCCTGAGACCAGCAGGAATCGATCAGGCAAACAGCTGGGAGGAGAACAAGTCCTTCTGTATGACAGACACTCTTGCATATAATATATTTCTATCCCTGCCTTTCTCTCTCACCTAACCCAGGCCTCTGTGATCCTGGTTCCACCCTAGGAGGATACTAGGGCCTGGGTATGGATGCAGACATAGTTAAGGCTCAGGGCCCCCATGTAAGCATTTTCCAGGCCACCTCATCAGAAAATACTTCCACCTGTCTACTCTCCTCTCTCCTGCTGCAGACACCTCTGTTGAACTTCAGGGCGACAGAGGCCATTCTTAGGAAGTGATCCTCATGGTGACCTTCCCAGCTGCAGCATCCTCTACAATCTCTAACCGTGTCACCCGAGGCCCACAGTGGGGAAAAGGAGCCCAGGGCCAGGCGGTTGTTGTTGCTGAGATGCACCAGCAAGCTGGGAACTGCAGCTCATCAGCAGTAAGATAATTAAGTCCCAGGCTGGGGCCAGCCTGTGAGTGCCTTTAGATCATCCAAAGGCAGTGGTTTTCTTAATGAAAGGTTCTCTGTTACAAAATTGGGCTCCCATCCATCTCCATTATGGGGGGCAGTTTACCTGCTAATACATACACCACACGCACTCCCTGGCAGGGGGTGGCGGTGACACGGAGGTGCAGACTGGCTTTCCAGACCCTGAGACGCTGATGAACGGCCTGTTCCTACTGTCACCGCAGCACAGGGAACATCCAATCCTCCCGGGGCAGCTGCCTGCCAGTGTCTGGAGGATGAGGGTGAATGGGCACTTGGGATGGAGCACATTTCAGCCAAGACTAGAAAGTCCCTGCTCCAGGGAGGGTGTTTGCTCCTTTCAGGGTGACATCCAGTTAGGCAACTGGGAGATGGGATTTTAATGCCAGCTTGCTCAGGGGTGTGCTGGTTGGGCCTCCTCTCTGGGCTTCTAACTTCTACTCTTGGCCCCTATAGCCAGAGGAAGCTTTTATTATTATTATTAACGGAAGTGAAATTCACATGACCCAGCAATCCCACTTCTAGGTAAATACCCCAAATAATTGAAACAGGGACTCAAACAAACACGTGTATACCCATGTTCACAGCAGCACTATTCACAATGGCCGAAAGCTGGAAACAACCCACATGTCCATCAGTGGGTGAAGGGATGAACAGACTGTGGTATACCCACGCAAGGGGACATAACTCAGCCTTAAAAAGGAGAGGAGTTCTCACCATTCTGACTGGCATGAGATGGTATCTCATTGTGGTTTTGATTTGCATTTCTCTAATGATCAGTGACGTTGAGCTACTTTTCATGTGTTTGGTTGCATGTATTCAAAAGTCAAGAAACAACAGATGCTGGTGAGGTTGTGGAGAAATAGGAACGCTTTTACACTGTTGGTGGGAAGGTAAATTAGTTCAACCATTGTGGAAGACAGTGTGGCAATTCCTCAAAGAGTTAGAACGGGAAATACCATTTGATCCAGCAATCCCATTACTGAGTATATACAAAAAGGAATATAAATCATTCTATTATAAAGATACATGCATGCATATGTTCATTGCAGCACTACTCACACAGCAAAGACATGGAATCAACCTAAATGCCCATCGATGATAGACTAGATAAAGAGGAAGCCATTATCCTCAGCAAACAAATGTGGGAACAGAAAACCAAACACTACATGTTCTCACTTATAAGTGGGAGCTGAACAATGAGAACACATGGGCATAGGGAGGAGAACAACATTTCCTGGGGCCTGTTGGGGAAGGGCGGGGTGGGGGAGAGCATTAGGGAAAAGAACTAACGCATGCTGGGCTTAATACCTAGGTGATGAGTTGATAGGTGCAGCAAACCACCATGGCACACGTTTACCTAGGTAACAAGTCTTCACACCTGCACATGTACCCCGGAACTTAAAAAAAAAAATTAAAGGTCAGGCGCGGTGGCTCACGCCTGTAATCCCAGGACTTTGGGAGGCTGAGGCAGATGGATCACCTGAGGTCAGGAGTTCAAGACCAGCCTGACCAACATAGCAAAACCCCGTCTCTGCTAAAAATACAAAATTAGCCAGGCGTGGTGGCCAATGCCTGTAATCCCAGCTAGTCGGGAGGCTGAGGCAGGAGAACTGCTTGAACCCAGGAGGCAGAGGTTGCAGTGAGCTGAGATTGTGCCATTGCACTCCAGCCTGGGCAACAAGAGCAAAACTCCATCTCAAAAAATAAAAAATTTAAAAACTATTTTAAAAAGGCCAGGCACAATGGCTCATGCCTGTAATCCCAATACTTTGGGAGGCTGACGTGGGCAGATCACGAGGCCAGGAGATCGAGACCATCCTGGCTAACACAGTGAAATCCCATCTCTACTGAAAATACAAAAAATTAGCTGGGTGTGGTGGCGGGCGCCTGTAGTCCCAGCTACTTGGGAGGCTGAGGAGGGGCCTGTTTAAGGCCTGGTATCTCCTTCCTCTGCACAGAACCCTCTGATGGCCTGTTAGTATGATGTCCTCTCACAGGTACAAAGTACCTGTGAGAGTCTCCAAGGCCCTGTCCCCCCACAGCCTCTGTGATTTCATTTCTTACCATGTCTGGCTCACTACACTCAGTTTCTCAGTGTGGCCTTCAGTCTGTGACAGGAACACACTGAGACGGAGCCGGACCCCCTTTTGGCAGTCTGCATGCCCCTGCCACCAAGAATGGAAATAGAGGAAAATTCTGAGTTCCTTCAAGGGAAATTCCAGACACCTAGCTAGCCCTGAGAAGTAAATAAGTAATTTGAGGCTGGATGTGGTGGCGCATGCCTGTAATCCCAGCACTTTGGGAGGCCAAGGTGGGCAGATCACTTGAGGCCAGGAGTTCGAGACCAGCCTGGCCAACATGGTGAAACCCCATCTCTATAAAAAATACAAAAGCTAGCCAGGCATGGCGGACACCTGTAATCCCAGCTACTCGGGAGGCTGAGATGGGAGAATTGCTTGAACCCAGGAAGCAGAAGTTGCAGTGAGCTGAGATAATACCACTACACTCCAGCCTGGATCACAGAGCGAGACCCTCTCTTAAAAAAAAAAAAGAAAAGCAACTTGAAAAGCAAGAGGGTAATAGTAACAAGGCTAACACAGGAACCAAGGAAGTTAGTTAGATGTTTGATTCCCCTATAGAAACTAAAGGCAACATCTTAACATATGTCCCTGAGTTGTTTTCCAGAGCCCTGAACCCCCACCAATGACCCCCACTGAACAGCTCTGCTGTCACATAGACCTCAGATAAGGGGAACTGAGGGCTGAACTCTGACCCCCATTTTTTGTTCTAAATTTCTTCCTGAGGAGTCTGGAGGGAGTCACACCCCAGAGCCAGTTAATGTTCTTCTCTGCTGACCCCAAATTTTAAACAAAGCTTCTCTTCCTTAACCAATTACAAATCAGATAGTCTTTGAATCTACCTATGACCTGTAAGCCTCTGCTTCAAGGTATCCCGCCCTTTTAGGCCAAGACCAAGGTGTAACCTCCAGGTATGGATTTACAATCTTGCCTATAGCTTCTCCCAAAATTTACCCCTGCCTTTAAAAACACTTACCTGCAAGCCATCAGGAGGTCAGGATGTAAGCGTTAGCTGTCTGGTCCTCCTTGCTTGGCACCTGGTAAATAAACACCTTTCTTTCCACCACTGCAAGAACTCAGTGTGGATATCTGGTCTTACCACACCAGGCGAGCAGACCCTAGTTCAAGTCTATTAAGTTAGTGCAAAAGTAATTGCGGTTTTTGCCATGGAAAGTAATGGCAAGAACTGCAATTTCTTTTGCACCAACGTGATATAACAACACTGATAAGAGGGAGAAAGTTGCTTGCATACACAGGGAGGGCTTTGGGAGAAGATGGAGTCTATCTGGGTGGAATTTGGGGAATGCATCGTTTCCTACCATTTTAACAACAAAACTCACAGTCCTGTGCAGTGCTCTGAGATGGGGAAAGGATGCTGTTTCATTCTAATATGTCTGGGAAATTTGCTCCAATCCTTTGTGGAGTGTCACGATACATGTCAGAAGTTTAAGTCCCTGACAAGGCCTGCAGTAAAGGCACCTGTCGGAGTCCTGACCTCTGTAACACATTTGCATGTGGATCTGAGCTAGAGTAATTTTAGTAAGAAGTTTCTGCTATTTTTAGCTATAAGTCAAGAAGTCTCGTTTTCACCTTTTCGTGGCTTGTGGTGAGGCAGAAAAAAAAGGGGTAGCAAAAAGATTAGCATTCACTGAGAATTTCCACTCCCGACATGGGGCTATATATTTCACACAACTTGTCTCATTTGTTCCTCACAACAATCCTATGAGGTGTGTACAATTATGATCCCCATTTGCAGAGGAGGAAACTGAGCTCAGAATGACTCTGTCACGTCCACATGACTAGGGAAGCCATTTTTTCCTGGCTCTAAGCTAGAGCTCTTTGGGTTCAACCCACCTCATCTTACTACCTGGAAGCTTGACTGTGGTTCCCAAACCTCTGTCCCTACCCAGCCTCTCGATTTCTCCCCAGATCTTCTCCACCCTCCCCTGCCATCCCAGCCTCCTTTGGAAACCAAGGGGTTAACCTCTCCTTCCTGTTTGCCCAGACTCAAGTTCATTACGCTGACTAATTGATTCCACCACTGCTAATGGAAAATGTATCTGCAAGTAATAGATTAATTGGCCACTTGTGATCAGCTCTCAACCAGAGGATCACTGGTGGTCATGCTAGACCCACTGAGTCAGTCCTTCTGGAGCCAGGAAAGGGAACCAGAGGCTAGACTCAAAGGGATCATGGGGGTGTCCAGAGTTTTACCAACTATCACCCTCACGAAAGGCCAGCCAGCCGGTTGCATCCCAAAGGAGGCAGATTCTGCATCCTTTCTAAGTGTATTAACTTGAAAAGAATGGAAATCTTATCAGCATAATGAACCACAAAACATCAGAACACCAGCACATCAGCTTCCCTTACCCCCAAATGAGGGAGGCAGGGGTGCTTTCCTCAGAAGGTTTAAAGTCATTCGTCATAAAATAACAGCTACCAGTTTGCTCACTGACTATGTGCAATCCACTGCATGGTTTCATTTAAACTTAGCAAAAGCCCAGGCGGCAGGTGCTATAATTATCTCATTTCACAGAAAAGAAAGGGGCTCAGAGAGATGCACCACCTTGCCCAAGGTAACACAGCAAGGAAGTAAAAAAAAAAAAGTGGCCTGCGGGGAGACCTCAGGTCTGCAAACCCCAAAACCAGATCTTTTATCCTCTATCCCAAGGATCAACAAATGACAGCCTATGGGCCAAATCTCGCCAACCACCTGTGTTTGTAAATAAAGTTTTATTGGAACACAGCTATGCCCATTCATTTACATATAGTCTTGGCACCCCAATAGCGCAATGCACCACAAAACTTAAAGTATTTACTATTTGGCCTTTTGCAGGCCAGAATAAGTTTGCAGACCGCAAGCCAAGTTACCCTTCCCAGCTGGTGTTACTGGTACCTTAATGAAATGAGGGCGGGATGACTATGGGAGAAAAGGCCGGTGTGAACTTGGGGATCCCAAAAGAAACTCAGTCTCCAAGATGCACCGGCTGTTTCCCCAGATTATAAGGAAGGTTTCTTATGAGTCTAAGAGCAGAAAGGAGAAAGGAAGAGAGATAGAGAAGAACAAGCCTGAGCCAGACTTGGAGATGAAGCTGGGTGAGAACCAGATCTGATGACAGAGGAAGTGATGCAGGAAGGAAAACAAACCAGGGAGGCTGGTGGATGCAAATCCGTATCGTAGGACCTACCCTCTTGCTTGCTTTAGGACTCCAGAAACGTTTGCCTCCCTTCAGATACCCTCAGTTTCTCTGCTAGAAAATGGGGGTAATAATGGTGCCATCTGGAGGATTCAGCAGGATAGAGCATACAAAGTGCACAGCAGGCACACAGTAGGCACTCAATAGATGCTTGACAGATGAATGAAGGACTCAGCTAGAGATCTCAGAGGTCAAATTTTGCAGAGTTCCTCCTTTGCAGCAATGGTAAGGAAGAAGCTCCCCCGACCCCCTCCTTCCTCGCTCTATGGGCTGGTACGGGCAGTTTTACAAGGCTGAACGAGTCGCCGGAGGCTGTAAAGACACGAGGGCTTTTTCTTTTAAGTCTTCCCTGTAAGTCACCTCGAAGCATTTCCGGGATCGATTGGCTCTTCTCCTCCTTGTAGGAGCCCTCCCCAGGGAACTGTTTGCCGAAAGGAATCGGCCAGTTTGCATTTAGTCACCTTTATCTGACCCAGGAGATAAATCTCTCTTAGTTTCGTTTTTCTGCAGGGAGGATCCTGGGAGGCCTGTGCCGCACCACACAAATGCTGGAGACCTCGTTCATTCAGACACTGATTATTCCAAATGAGAGATGATTCGAAGCCCTGAGGAAGTTAGTTGTTCTCAGAAAAGGAACAGGGCATGTAGAGGCACAATGGCAAAGGTGCATTTGAGCTGCTTCAGAGCTTCTAAGCCTCCTTCTGGGGACGCCCGTGCATGGATCACAACCCCGGGAATGGGCCACTAGAGGCAGAGAAAAAGGACACCACTCTGCCTATTGGGACTTCAAGTTGAACAGAGAAGGGAATCCTAGGCACAATATCCTAGAGGCCACGTGGTTTATGAAGCCCGGGTTTCAAATCCCAGCTCCTTTACACTCACCCCAGCAGCACATCCTGAGTAAATGGTTTAAATGTCTTCTTTTCTGCATCTCATTTTCTTCCTTTGCAAAAAGGACGTAACGATATTGACCTCATAGATACTGACCCCATAAAATTGTCTTGAGGATTAAATGAGCTTCTACACTTAAAGAAAGGGCTTAGCACATGGTGAACCCTCAATACAGGTTGTCATTCCCACTGTATGGTTGCTTGGCTGGTGCAGAAAAGCAGAGGCTGTTATTCGCATACTGACCCCATACCCCCTCCCACCAATGTGCAAGGTTGGTTTAACCCCACCACCACCCCCAGCTTCTGCCTCTCTTAGAGATAGTTGTCCTGCCAATTGCAGCTTTACACAGAAGTCACCACTGGCTTCCCCCAAAGAGGTGGATCTTGTGCCCAGAGATTCCGAACCTCTTCACTCATAAATTTCCTTCCAACATTAAAGGTCCCCTCCTCAGGCGTCTCCTTTCAGATGCCTGGGATGGCTGAGGGTGCTTTAAAGTCAGTCTTTCTGAGAAGGGGTAAAACTCTGTGCCCTCCTTCCCATGGAGGACAACAAGTGGCAATGCTTACCCCCAGGAAGCCGTCACAAACTGAGGTCATGCTGACACTATAGCCTGGGCCAGGAGGGATGTTTTGGAGCGATCGGAAGTCCCGGTGCCTCTGACCTCCCACTGAGTCACAGCAATTAAGGGTTCAGCATAAGACAGACCACCTTTCCAATCCCAGATTGCCACTTTCTACCCTGTCCAGTGGCTGAATCTCTGCAAGCCTCAATTTCCTCATTAGTAGAATGGGAATAATAGTTGTACCAGCCTCATGAGATTATCATACAGTTAGCAATGAAATATATTAAAAAGCCTTTAGCTGTCTGTGCTCAGTCGGGGATAGGTATTATTAACAAAGACAGCCTCCAACTGCAAGCTGAACACTGTGGCTTTTCATTCCATTTTGGCCACAAACTGATTAACAACTTTGGGCAAGTCCCTGCCCCTCTCTGGGTCTCATTTTACCCTTCATACTCTCCAAGGCTCCCTCCCCACTGGGAGACCACCAGGCTGGGCTCACATCTGTTTCACGTGACCTCTCAAACCTGTTTGCTCTGTCTTCACCCAGGGTCAGCACCGAGTCTGGGTGGTTTTGCTCCTGAATCTCCACATTTGCCAGGGAGACCTGCCTATTCATTGTGTTTCTTTTCTAGGAGCAGAAAACTAAGATTTGCCAAGCCAGGGCTCAACCCATATCCTCTGCTTTTTTTGAATCATGCACACACACACACACACACACACACACACCTTGGCAGAACAGCCATCTCCTGCTGCCTTCATCTTCCCATGCCCCATCACTTGTTCATCCAGAAGTCCTTGTCAGAATGTCCCCCCAGGGATCAGCAGGTGGGAAATGTCATTTTGGATCCATTACTAGAGCTCCAAGGTGCTTAGAGATGATCAACACCAATTTCAACTTCCATCCACGGAGGAGGGAAGGTCGGGAGCACCCCTCATCTCTGGCAAGGGGATCTGTGCTGGCCACCCCAAGCTGCCGGGTACCACTACCCCAGGGCAGGGAAGGAGGGCAGCTTGCAAGGGCCGGGGGACGTCAGCCACTCTGTGTCCTCAGATTTCCCTGCCACGGCTGATTTGAATAATTCAGCAATGCCGGGTCTCCTGGGCACTATTGTCTTCAGTGAAGGCAAATCAGTCGCCCGCTCGGCCTGTTAAGAGGGCCCCTGCCTGCTGCCTTTTTCTGTGAATCAGGATTAATGAGATGGTGAGGGGAAGCGCCGAGCCCTGGGCAGAGATGCCGACAGCCGGCTCTCCGGGAGCAGCGGGCCTCAGAAGTGGCTTCCGCCTTGATGTCCTCGGGCAGTCTTCTGGGGCAGCCATCAACCTGTCGATAACTAGCTATCACCCAGCCTCCAGACCCCAGGCCTCCTGCCCGGCTCCAGTGACTTCAGGAAAAAGAGATAGCAAGAGGGAGAAGGCAGTCGGCAGGCGGCCTTTGCCCCTCACCTCTGGCAACGCGGCAGGCTGGGGTGGTACACTTCACAGAGAGCTTCCTTTCCTGCAGGCTGCACCAAAGAGTGAGGTGCCAGGGTGATCCTCCTAGCCCTAGCCTGGGGCTGGTAAAGAGTTTGCTGGGCCCCAGCCTCCATTGCAATGTGGTTACAGAGACAGCCAGGGCCCCACGCCTGGTTTTTTGACAGCTGTCACTCACATAGGGTACAAGAAACAATGGACAATGTCCTTGTGCCTCTCACTGGTGGTGCCTTCCTCTCCCTCCCTCTGCCTTGTAGTGGTCAAACAGGTGAGCTCAGGGTACTCCACTTGTATGCTGTGTGACCATGGGCAAGTTGCTTAACCTTTCTGGGCCTCAATGACTTAATCTACAAAATGGAGATAAACACATTAGTTGCCCCACAGTTTGCTGAGAGGATTTCCAGGTATTTAAGCTTGTAAGCCCTTATTATGAGCTGATATCAAGCACACAATCGTGTGTGGTCATATTGTATTAATATCATTATCATTGCCAACTCTAAGACGGTGCTACTTGTTGGGCAGTCCATAGCCCATGCCAGGTGGCAAGTCGTTTGTTACCTGTCCACAGTGAGGTACCCACAAAGAATACGTACAGAGAAAGAAAAGTATTTAGAAAGTTTTGTAGCAATTTGGCAGATGGCAATTTTGTATCATTGAATATAATGAAAAAAAAGGGCTTAGATTTTGTATATTTTATTTTTCATTTAATTTTTCTAGGAATTTGCTTTTTTACTGCATTTTTAAAAACTGTCATTCTGCAATAAATTGGAATTTGAAAAAAATACTGGTGTCTCAGCACAGATAGCTTGAGAAGAGTGTTCTGGACAAACTCTAACACGCACACAAATCCCCTGGGGATCTTGTTAAAATGCTCTTACTGACTCAGTAAGCAGGGGTAGGACCTGAGATTCTGCATTTCTAATAAGGGCCCAGGGGAGGCTGAGGCTGCTGGTCCAGGGACCACACTAGTGAGGGGAGTGTGTGGAGCACCCTGGCTAATGCCTTTTCCTCACCCTATCTGGATGCCATTCACTCTAAGAAACCTCTCTGCACTCAGATCACAAAAGCTACCTCCTGGTCTGCCCTTGGCTGAAGACTTCCCAAGGTCTCTGGACACATAGATTACAAAGTTCAGACCCCACTACCAAATCAGAGGCATGTGTCAGGAGTTCCACATGATGCTAGCATCAGCAGCATCCAACAACTAGCATACATGAAACAGGTACCATGTGCCAGGCATTATACCTGAACTCTTCTAGAATCTTAAGCTGCAGCCCTTCTAGCCTGTGCAAGTCTTTGAGATAATGCATGCCAATCCTGAGCACAGTACCAGGCAGAACCAGCACTCAATCACCAGTAGCTGTTATAGCTATTGATTTTTCTGTACCTTTGCAATTTATCTTCACAACTCCTTAAAACAGAGGTGTAGCTGTTAGCTATTGCTGCGTAACAAACTAACCCCAAACCTAGCAGCTTGAAACAATATCCATTTATCCATGATCACCCATGAGTCCATGGGTCGGCTGGATGTTCTATCTTTCTGGGAATGTCTCAGCAGATATTGGCTGGCTCACTCTTGCATCTGTGGTCATCTGGAAGGTGGATGTTCTGGAAGGGGGTCAGCTGGGACACTTTACGTCTGTTGCATATGGCCTGCCATCTTCCAACAGGCCAGCCTGAGCTCTCCCTATGGGGAATCACAGGGTCAGAGAGAACAGAGTGCACAAGACTGAGACCTAGGCTCAAGACTGATGTATTATCACTTCTGCCCCATTTTATGGCCAAAATAAGTCATGTGACCATCCCAGCAACAAGGGGTGGGGAAATGGACTCCGTCTCATCACAGGAAGAGCTATAAAGTCATATTGCAAAAGACACATACACAAAGAAAGGTGAAGACTTCGGGCCATTTTTTACAGGCTTACATTGTCCCCTCTTGCTAGATGAGGAAACCGAGGGTCAGAGAGGTTCAGAGATTTGCCTGAGGTCTGACAGCAGCTGGGAAGGGACAGAGCCTAGCTCTGCCTGACTCTGGAAACTATATTCTTAACCTCTATTTCAGACTCTTCTCTGCATGCAAAAAAAAAAAAAATACATTTTGGTAACTCAATTCACCAAAGGAAGAGGATTTTCAAATATTTTGACATCTCCAGTGGATGTTTTTGCCTGCTCTGGCTCCTGTGCCACCCCCTGCCCTCTAATCACAGGCCTGTTTTTCATCACCTGCTCTCCCTTGCCTCCTGAGTCTTGCAGCTTCAGGCAATTTATCTTTCCCTCTTTTTTTAATGGTCTCTTTAACACAGGGTTTTCTAACAAGACAAATTGAAGGGCTTGGGCATCAAGCTGAGTTTGTGCATGCTCACAGAAGGGGGTGCAATGAGGAACAAAAGGGAGCCTGGAGAAGAGACAGGCACAAGCTGAGTGGTCCCCCCAAATTCTGAAATTGGAGAAGCGTATATCTTCTGGCTCCCTTTTTGCCCACTTGCGGTTTAAAAGAGCACTCTTGTTCCCAAAATCTAGTGGCTCTTGTCCTGCATTCCCCAGACTTCCAGAGCTCTGAAAATATATTTGGAACCTCCTTGAAATGAGTTGTAATATTTCAGCTAGTCTAGAAACTCAGGCAATCTAGAATTTTAACTTCACTCTTCTGTAACTGAGTATAATTTCTATTACAGCCTGTGTTCTTCCAGGTGGCAAAAATAGAATCATAGTTCATTTAGGGACGCCTATCCACTTTCTCTAGGGCTGTGTCCAAATTCTGGGGGGGTTACAGTATGCCGACTTGATTGTTTATCAGTTGCATTGTTATCAGTTGCTACCTAACAAATTACCCTAAACTTTAGCATCTTAAAGTGACAATGAACATTTATCATGTCACATGATTTTTATGAGTGAGGAATTCACAAGTAGCTTACATGGTTGGCCTGGCTCTGGGTTGCTCATGAGGTTGTGGTCAGATATAAGCCAGGGCTGCAATCTCACCTGATGGCTTGACCGGGGTGGAGGCTCCACTTTCAAGGTGGTGAACTCACATGCCCAGCAAGTTCATGCTGGCTGTTGGCTGGGGGCCTCTCCACAGGGCTGCTCAGATGTCCTCCTCACATGGCTTCCCTGAGGACAAGGGATCCAAGAGGGTGAGATAAAAGCTGCAAGTCTTTCGTGGCATAACCTCAGAAGTCATACATCACCTCCTCTGTACAACACTGATCACACAGGTCGTAATGATACAATGAAGATGGAGGCTGGGCATGGTGGCTTGCACTTGTAATCCCACTGCTTTGGGGAGCTAAGGCAGCAGAATCACTTGAGTCCAGGAGTTCTAGACCATCCTGGGCAACATAACAAGAACCCTGTCTCTAAAAAAAATTAAAAATAAGCCAGATGTGGTGGCATGTGCCTGTAGTCCCAGTTACTGGGGATGCTGAGGCAGGAAGATCGCTTGAGCACAGGAGTTCAAGGCTGCAGTGAGCCATGATCATGCTACTGCACTCCAGCCTGAGCAGCAGAGCAAGACCCTGTCTTTTGAAAATAAATAAATAAAATAATAAAGGAGGAGACTGAATGAGGGTATGAATCCCAGGAGGTGGGACTCAATGCAGCCCACCTGGGATGCTGGCCTCCCATAGGGTGTCAGGAATAGCGTTCATCTGGTTCTTGATGGTGTATTTATCCCACTGGCTTCTGCTGAGATGTTCTTGCTCATGTCTGACCTTGGGTACATTGCAAACACCCTCCTTCACTCCTCACTTTAAGCCCTTTATGCTCTTTCAAAGGATGCATCAGTGTCTGTTCTGCAACTCAGAGAGTCTTTTCTGTTCTTGGAAACAGGGAGGCTTCACTTTTGCATCCTTCCATATCTTTTGTCATCTGCCCAGACCTTGGTTGGCTTTTCAAATTCGAAAGCCAAAGATTTGATTTGGTCCCTATCTGCTTTGTGCTGTGTCATTCTTTCCCTGAGGCAATAAATGCCGCATGGTCTGGCGGCTGCTGCCTGAAGGAGGACACTGGTCACAGGACATAAATTATTGCATGGAATTAAAAAAACACACACATACAACAAGACCTTAGTTAATATTCCAGAATATTTTTCTGCGACACTGCAAAAACAGTTGGTGAATATAAGTTGTCTTCATCATCTCTGTTCATTTCCACTGTGACCCTGTCCTGGGGTATCTAAAACATCCTCATTTTATAACTGAAGAAACAGAGTCAGAGAGGGTGGGTGACTTGCTAAACCCATATTCCAGGTGGGTGGCTTGTGTGTAACTCAACTCCAGGTTTTCTGACCCAAGTCAGCACTCTTGCTCCAACTGTGCTATTTCTTCTCTGCCTTCTTTTCCCCTCTGAAATCTGCTTAAGATTTTTCCTAATCACTGAAAAGGTACCTTCTTGGGTAACTTAACAGGATTTGCAAGCTAAAGAGAAGACCCTTGAATGGTGGGATTTTATCCACAGGGCACACATGGGAGAGAACTGAAGGGACACAGGATCAATTCAACACCCCCAAAATTATACACCAGGTCATCTCCTGCTTCACCCACAAGTAAGGCTGACCTTTTGAGTGGGAAGGATTCGAGACAGAGGGCAAGAGAAACAGATGGACTCACAGACAGTGCAGCAGGAGAAAAACAAAATCAGAGTGATCCTTTCCATCGTCTTGCAGCAAAGAACCTCTCCAAGGAGCATCAGCGTCTGAATTTGATACCAACTCTGGAAAGTTATTAAGTTTGAACTCCTAATAAAGAACAGATGGGAAATGGAAGAAAACCAAAGATCAAATATGCTTTCCATATTTTTTGCCTAAATGAAAAGAAAAACTTGTCAGGAACCATTGATCGCCTTTTGTGAGAGTCACATCACCAGTATGGGATTCCCGAGGCAGCAGGTGTGTTTCCTCGCATGGATCCAGGCCTGGCTGCAATGAGCAGAAAAGGCAATGGTTTCCAGGCTGTAGCTGAAGGGTGGAGGGAGTTACCCCACAGCTTCCCCGGAGTCTGAGGATCCATCATCTGAACAGTGAGGGGCACAGATTATGGAGAAACAGGACCATGGCTTCTAATTCTGGATCTACCATTATATGTGTGACTTTAGGCAAGTCATTCAACTTATCCAAGCCTCAGTTTCCTCATCTGCAAGGATCTTTGAGATGATTTAAATAAATCGCTGCAGAGTAGTTGTCTTGTGGTACCTATTTAAAAAGAAGTGGTAATTGCAACAGAGAGAAAATTATGTGTTCACTAAAGGCTGTTTTATATTCATCCTTCCTGGATGCACAGAAAACTACCTTTCCCTACCTTCTTCCAGGTAAGGAGTCATATGACTGGCTTTGTGAATGGAAGTGATGAGCATCACTTCAGACCAAGGAAGTGTACAGTTCCCATGAGATTTTCCAATCTCTCTCATCCCCTGACACAGCAAATGAGGCGTCCTCAAATTGCAGTGCAGAAGCACACAATTTAAAAAGCCTGGATCACTGAGTCACCACATGGATCATAGCTGCCTAAGCCCACAGTGGACTTTAGAGGGGTGAAAACTAACCTTTGTTTATGAGATGTGGGGCTGTTTGTTACAGCGGCCCAGCTGATGCTGACTAATTTACAAGTGATTATTATTATTGTTATTATTGTTGTGTTGTGTCTAGAAGGCAGTCATTTAAATTCAAATAGATTCCTTAGGATTGTTAAGTAACTGACCTAGATGAAATACACAGGTTGCTATTTAGCTCCCTGGTAGGGAGCAGAGTGTAATATAGCAGGAAGATTTGCTAGGGAAAGGGGATAGAAAGGTCTTATCACAGAGAACCATAGGATTTGCCCAAACTCAATGGGAGGAATTTTAGCATCCCTTTTCACCATATCAAACATATGATGTTTGCTTCATTTTCATTCATTGCCCTTCATCTGTCACTCCATCCTCCATGCACCCACTTTTAATCACCTGGCACCCTCTCGCTCTCCTGGTCACATACTGGCCCCTAATGCCTGATACCAGGTGTGGTTATGAGACTTTTTTAGTCAGCGGCACCCCCATCATCCCCCTTGCCCCTGCTGATGTCCCACCCTGGTATGAACCATTGTATCACAAGAGGAGCTTAGACATACTAATCAAACATTAATCCGGAAAAAAGAATAAAGATTATTTCTTGACATAATTGAGCCAGAGAGTCCATGTCCCCGGATCATCATATCTCAGAATCAAAGAAATGCAAAATCAAAGAGCTATAGAAGTTGAGGATATAGTGCTAAAGAATCAAAGAATACTAAAAACCATAGAATCATTCAAAAAAAAAATCCTACAGGACTGTAGATCCCAGCAGAGCCTAAGAGTGGAAATTTGGCATGTTAGGCCTGCTCTACCCTTGGGCATCTATTTGCATGAGGACTGCAAGCTGGAAGAGAAGCAAGATTTGTGCTTGGGATCCTAAATGATGGAGAAGACAAGGCAAGATGGTCTGTGCCTCCCTCTGGTTCGTATAAACCAACTGGGGAATCCATGTCATCCTTTTATGAAGCTACACTTGTCCCTTGACAAAGATTCTCTCGTTGACCAAGCTCTAGTCAGGCCCCTCTGGACCCTCTTCTTGGCTAAGCCTTGACCTTGGCACCTGCCTTTGCTAAGCCTACATAGCCCAATTGTAGTAAGAATCCTGCTAAGTTGGTTTAGGGAGAACCATCCCCCACCCCGATGTCTGGTCATCCTTCATATCTGGTCAAATCCCTCATCTTTCCACTGTCCCCCAGGTGATATCTGTTCACCTTGGCCTGTCTTCAGCAAGAATTCCTCCTACATTCAATCTCCCCTCTTAGTAATTTTCCATCTGCTTACCCTTTCCCTAACCCACCACCCTTGATCATAAATCTTCAGTTGTTGCATTTGAAGTTGAACCTGATCTCTCTCGCCTACTGCAATCATCTTGATAACCAACAAGATAGTCCTAAATAAATTCTTCCTGTTTTCACATATGTCAGAATAATTTCTTCTTTAACACTCTTCAGCCAGTGTGCTGTGATCTAGTGACAGTCAAACTGTGTGTGTGTGAAATTTTTTTCAAATAAAATCCAATAAATAAAATGAGTTGAGCTGATCATGTTGAAAGTAGGAAGTGAACGTGAAATTCTGTGCACCTCATTGTTGGCCTCTTGTAGTTCCTTACATTCCTTGGAGACCCCAAGCACAGTTAGAAAACCTCTGGGGAGATGGGGTGACCCTGCACAGGGAGCTGGACTGTTGGCATCTCAGTGCCATTGCTGCTTCCTGCCACATACTCCCCTGTATCATGAGGCTAGATAGAGCCTGGAAACTATACTTGCCCAACTGCATTGTCAGTAGAGTTCCAGTTCAGTTTCCCCATTGTGAAGTACTCATGTGAGACCTGGAAGACAGGAGAGAAGAAGAAAGCATTATTGTTCTACTAGCAGCGGGACTTTTGCAGAAAGCAGACATATGGTATTTTCCAGCATCTTCTGGACATTTTCTCTTAAGTAACCCACATTGGTGCTGTAGGCAGCTGAGAACCTCAGTAGTAGTGCTCTGTAGGAATCCCTGCACACCATGCTATCCTAAATGCTGCAGCATTGCATTCCCTGTATTAAATCTCTTCCTGATTGAAATACCTAGAGGGGTTTCTGTTTTCCTTATGCATCCTGATGAATACAGACAGTCAGAACACATGGCTTCCAATTTCATTTAGAGGTTAAGGGTGGGTTGGGCTGGTAATGGGTACCCACTGATAAAAGCAACAATAATAGCAACTCTTACTTTTTTTCTGTATGTGCAAGACACTATGATGTGAGGCAATTTACCCAGTCTGTCTCAATTATTAGATGACCCTGTTTTTGTTTGTTTGTTTAGAGTTGCCCAGGCTGGAGTGCAGTTGCGTGATCTCAGCTCACTGCAGCGTCTGCCTCCTGGGTTCAAGTGATTCTCCTGCCTCAGCCTCCCAAGTAGCTGGGATGATAGGCGTCTGCCACCATGCCCGGCTAATCTTTTGTGTTTTTAGTAGAGACAGGGTTTCACCATGTTGGCCAGACTGGTCTTGAACTCTTGACCTCAGGTGAGCCATCCACCTTGGCCTCCGAAAGTGCTGGGATTACAAGCGTAAGCCACCGCGCCCGGCCAAGATGACCCTTTAAGAAAGACGTTAGAAGGGAATTTCATACCTCTCCCTGACTCTTCTGCCCTTTCTAGTAACCATTTTTTCCAGCTCTCAACCAGAGAAAAATAAACTGAGATCCTTTTTTGGTCACTATAAAATATATACTGTGCCACATTTGAGTTATGCACAGGGTACTGTGCCACAAAATCGGCACCCACTTGCCTGATTCTCTTTAAACAGAGTTTTATCCCTGGGGAATCTCTGGCCATCCCCACTGGTCTTTATTTGCTTGATATATTTGGTAGGGTACACGCATTTAGGACCCCTCACAGGATCTGTCCATCTTTCTCTCCCTACAGGCAATCCTGAGCACACAGGTCCCAAGATGTATATTTACACTGGGAAATCAGAAATCTCACTTGAACCTGGAGCTGAAGAATAAAGAATACTTTCTTCCTCATTTGATTGTCATTTGTCATGCATCGAACCTTTGTCAGCCCCAAACCCTGCAGGGATGGGGAGATAAATGGCAGATCAGAATTAGGCATTCCACGATCACCTTCCCATTGCTAACAAAACTTACTCCCAGTTGCTACTGGAAACTCCCGTTGCTGACAACAATTAGCCCCAGTTGCTACTGGAAAACGCTGATGCCCAGGGAAGTAAAGCACCTAGCCTAGTGTCACACAGCTAATAAGCGGTGATAGCCCAGATTTAGTCCTGCCAATCCCATTTCTGAGTCTGCTCACTTCATTACTGCACTACTGTTTTTTTTTTTGTATGACAGATAGTGGTTTGGAGGCTGTGAGGAAATTGTGTAACCCTTCTGGGTTGGAATTTTCCTTTCTGTCAAGTAAGAGAGACATTTTCAAGGTTGCTCTGGGTAACAACACCCTGAAATCTCAAGACGATGAATTCCTTGATACAAATGTCAACACCCCTGTCTGCTCCCTACACAGCCTGGCATATGGTAGGAGCTTAATGAATGTTCCACTTATGACCAGACTATCTCCCTTACCCTCAGTGGGCATGAGTCTGCCTTTGTTGCTAATTCTACATTTGACTCCTAAAATCATCAAAGGCAGGGAGGAAGGACAAGAGGGGAAAAGGGAAGATTATTCCCACTTTATTTTTAGTTTAAATAATAGAGATAAAGAGGGAAAGACTGAGATAAGGGGGTCATCTTTCCCTCCCCCTTTTTAAAGAAACCTTAATTTCTTTTTTTTTTACTTTTTTTATTATTATACTTTTAAGTTTTAGGGTACATGTGCACAACGTGCAGGTTTGTTACATATGTATACATGTGCCATGTTGGTGTGCTGCACCCATTTACTCGTCATTTAACATTACATATATCTCCTAATGCTGTCCCTCCCCCCTCCCCCCATCCCACAACAGGCCCCGGTGTGTGATGTTCTCCTTCCTGTGTCCATGTGTTCACACTGTTCAATTCCCACCTGTGAGTGAGAACATGCGGTGTTTGTTTTTTTGTCCTTGCAATAGTTTGCTGAGAATGATGGAAGAAACCTTAATTTCTGCAGAGGCAAGTCCTTTGTCTTTCCACCTGTGACTTCCCATTTCTAATCTGCAAAATGGGTACCTAGCACCTACCCTCCTTACTTTGCTAAAGACATTCAACCATGACCTTCAAATGTGATCTCGCCACTTCTACACTGTGGAGGCTTGGAAGGGCAAGGCATTCTGCTTCTCAAGCTTCACTCTCCTCTCCCATAACATGGACCTCATGTTCATGCTCACGCCTACCTCACCCTGCCATTAAGAAGATGAAATGACACATAATGGAAAAAAGTCTCTGCAGCCCTCAACAGGCTGAGCTGATGTGAGCAATGCTGATAGCAAGATTCTGAATGCTGTTTCCCCTGAGGACTCAAGATAACTTCCAAAGCACCCCCAAGCTCAGTCCCTCATTTTATCCTCCTAACAACCCTCTAAGGCAGCCGTCATCACATGCACTTGGCAGGTAAGGAAACCAATGCCTGCAACTCAAACAGGGCTCCAGCCTCAGCACCATCACCCTTTTGCTAGACAACCCACCCTGCTCTGAGCCTCGGTCTTCCTCCCCTGTGCAATGGGGCCAATATCTCTCCTCTGCAGAATTGCTGCAATGTGGTTTCCGGCACATCCTAGGTGTTCACATGTTCTTGCTCCCCCTGGGAGGCTCAGGCCTTGCCTAAGGATACCCCGCACTTGAGTGTGGGGCACCTGGGTCTTGAACTCAGAGCTCCCAAGATCCAGTTCCACCCCCTCTGACTGCAGAAGGCACTGCCCCCACGTTCTCGCTGGGTGTCCCTGGGAAATACTTCCATTGTAGTTCCTCGGGCTTGAAGCAAAAATTAAAGTTGCTGACAGCCTGCTCACCACCGTGCCGATTTGTAATATTGATGAATCAGGAGCCGGGCCTAGCCCTGGCTGTGGGTACAAGTGCCCAGAATATTCATGAGCCATACTACCGTTCCCTGATGGCATCACTTCCTCTTTAGGGTGCCATCATTCCACCACACGTCACTTGTTCCAACATGATCTTCCGATGCCACCCACACAGCCCAGCCTGGGCAGACACCCCCTCCTGCCGAGAACTAAATTCTGGGCCACAGTGAGGACAATTGGGTTGTCATCAGTGCACGGGGATATCATGGGACAATTAAAGGGCCTGAGCTCCCGGCAACACCTAGCAGGAGGTGGTCTTCATTCTCCAACTTGGAGCTCTGGTCGAAGAAAGCAGCTTCTCATTCAAGCCCATGGAACAAAGCGACAGCCTCCAAGGCCTGACCTGGACATTTTGGGAATCAGGGACATATTTCTCAATAAATATCCTTATCCCAGAGAGAGGCCGCCTGCCTGTCCTTGCACCCTGCGAAAGCTTGTCTGTGAGATGACATGAGTTGCCGTGTGCTTTTCTGGTTAAACATTTATACTACAGCTTTTGGAGATAAATGATACATACATGTGTCTGCATGATTACGATTAAATATTAAGCAGATACACAGACGGGAACCTGGTCGGCCTGAAGGAAATGAAACCCGGGGGCACAAATGTCAGATCCTACAGGTGCTGAAGGGGGGATAATTAAGAGCATCAAGGTTGACCCACGGCCAGTCGGGTCCGAGGCCACTCCAGCGGAAAGCAACCACCTGCCTCCCATCAGTCCCCTGATGAAGCTGAATAGACACACTGGTGGCTTTTCTCTTCTTGCCTTCTTTCCATCTCTTTCCCCTTCTTCCCTCTTTCTTTCTTCACTCTCCAAGGCAAAGCCAGCTTGGGCAGCCTTCCCTACTCATCTCTGCCGCACCACTCCAAATCTGACTGCATTTTTAAATTGTATTTGATTAGGTTTTACGAGCTGACTTGCTCGACGTGGCACAAGTCGCAGTATATGTCAGAGGCCTGGCAGAGACTTGAATTGAAATGATTCTAATTACGTGTGATAATTTTTGCATTCTAACATAAAACAATGTTACCAAAAAAAATCCCATTACAATGGTTACAAGACAAATCATTTAGCAAGTCCCTTTCTTTATTACTTTATTAGACAATTTACAAGGCAACATTTTGAACATTGGGACCGGGCGATGGCCCAGGGCTATCCAACTGTAAGTTGCACTAAGAAAAGGGAGTTCATATCTTGTCATTAGTCAGAGAGTCAAATGCAATCACGGGGACTCCAATTGGCTTGTTAAATTAGCCACCGTTTCAAATCACTAGCATGGCAGAGCTTTGCAAAATGAAGGGAGCTCCGAAAATTAGCATTTAGCTGCCACCCAAGATGTTTTAGAATGCCTCCTCCAAGCAGCATCCAAGTACCCCAGATACCCTGCCTGAATATCCCCCGCACCCGCCCATCCCCAGTAAATATCATCCCGCCCCATTCCTCGCAGCTTGGTCATGTGACCTGTTCTAGCCAGTGAAATCAGAGCAGGGGTGATTTGTGTCACTTCTGGATAGAATCTGCAAGACACAGCGCATGCTTCTCTAAATCTCTTTTTTCTCTCCCTTCGGACTAGCAATGTCCACTGACCTGAGTTATGGGTAAAAAGTATTTTAAGCAAAGCATCAGCCACTTTTCATCATGTAATGATGAAAGTGTGAGTGATGAACATGTAACTTGAATGAAAAGTAAACCTTTGCTTTTTATAGGGTGACTAACCTTCCTGGTTTTTGAAGGTCCGAGGGGTTTTCTGAGATGCATGACTTTCAGTTCTAAAACTATGACAGTCCCAAGTAAATTGCTTTGGGGTGCCTGAGACTGAGAGATTTCCTGGAATGCAGGATTCTAGTGCTAAAACTAAGAAGTCCTGGGCAAACCAAAACAAGTTTTGGTCACCCTATTGTGTCTGGAATTGGTTCCCTCCAGTGGGTTCTTGGTCTCGCCGACTTCAAGAATGAAGCCGCAGACCCTCGTGGTGAGTGTCACAGTTCATAAAGGAGGCGCATCTAGAGTTGTTGGCTCCTCCAGGTGGGCTCGTGGTCTTGCTGGCTTCAGGAGAGAAGCTGCAAATCTTCACGGTGAGTGTTACAGCTCATAAAGGTAGTGCGGTCCCAAAGAGAGAGCACCAGCAAAGTTCACTGCAGAGCCAAAGAACAAAGGTTCCACAACGCCGAAGGTGACCCGAGCAGGTCGTTGCTGCAGACTCCGGTGGCCTGCTTTTATTTCCTTATTTGGCCCCACCCACATCCTGCTGATTGGTCCATTTTACAGAGTGCTGATTGGTCCATTTTATAGAGTGCTGATTGGTTCGTTTTGACAGAGCACTGATTGGTGTGTTTACAAACCTTTAGCTAGACACAGAGTGCTGACTGGTGCATTTACAATCCTTTAGCTAGACAGAAAAGTTCTCCAAGTCCCCACCTGACCCAGAAGCCCAGCGGGCTTCACCTCTCACTATCTTTGGAAGCCACAGATAATTTTGGAGATGTTTGTTACCTCAGCATAACCTGGACTAAGCTGACTGATACACTCTCACTTTACAAACAAGGGAACCAAAGTTCAGAGAGTCAACAGACTTGGTAAACATAGGGTGGCATGAAGGCAGAATGGAGATTTTGCAATCAAATGAGTGGAGGTTTGGGGAGGTCAAAGAGGGAGGAGCACCTACAGCCTGAAGTTCAAGACCAGCTTGAGCAACATAGTGAGACCCTGTCTCTACAAAAACAAAATTTGGAATTAGCCAGGCATGGTGGTGCATGCCTGTAGTCTCAGTTACTTGGGATGCTGAGGTGGGAGAATCACTTGAGCCCAGGAGTTTGAGATTGCAGTGAGCTTTGATCACACCACCACATTATTCCAGACTGGGCAACAGGGTGAGACCCTTTCTCTCAAAAAAGTCAAGGTTTGTTTCCTGGCTCTGCTGATTACTGGCTATATTACCTTGGGCAAGTGTCACAGACTGGTTCCTGGGAAGCAGACGCTGGGGCAGAATTTAGTGAGCAGGATGTTTAGTAGGACGTGTTCTTGGATCAATACTTTTGGAAAAGAGGAAAAAGAAGCAGAGTTGGGAACAGGGAGAAGTTGAGCCGTGGTGAATGTTCAACAAAGATCTCAGCCAATCCTATGGGGGGCTCTGGAACTGGATGGATCTTTGGAGCTGTCTCAAGTTGGTATAAGGGGGTCGGGCCTTTATCCTCTTGCATCTATCAGTGATTGGATATGGGGTGACCCCAGAAGGGAGTGAACTTGGGTGATGCAGTTTTCCTGAGCTGGGGCAGCCCCGAAGAGGGCAATTCTCTCAGCAGTTATAAATAAATCCTTCCAGCCAGGCACAGTGGCTCACACTGCAGCCCTAGCTACTTGGGAGGCCGAAGCAGGAGGATCACTTGAAGCCAGGAGTTCAAGGCTGCAATGAGCTATGATTGCATCACTGCACTTCAGTCTGGGTGACAGAACAAGACCCTGTTTCTAAAAAGAAAGAAAGAGAGAGAGAAAAAATCCTTCCTTCCATTAGATGAGTCTAGGCTGTGCATCACAGCCTTCAATACGGTAAGTTACTCAGACACTGTGAACCCCAATCCTCATCTGCAAAATGGGACAAACGGTTGATGTAGAATGCTAATACTGTGTGGATAATGTCTTGGATACTTACCCTATGCCAGGCCCCAAGTTAAGAGTTTTATATGCACTTTAACACATGGAGATGAAGGAACTAGAACATGTAAGATTCTTAGAACAGTGTCTGGTACACCATGATAAATCGTAATAATTATTAATATTAAAGGTATCCCATTTGTACAATTGCAGCCATCTCCTCACTGGCCTCTGCCTCTGCTCCCAGTTCTTCCCCTTGTGGTAGGCAGAGGGATCTCTCAAAAAAGGCAAATGTTACTACGTCACTCCTCTGCTCTAAACTCTTCCATAGCTACCTATTACCTTCTAGATAAAGCCCAAGATCCTTCCCACGTCATCAAGGCTTTGCTAATCTCTCCCTGTCTACTCCCCCTACTTCCAGCCTCATGGCCAGGGACATTTAATGACTTTCCATTTAACAGCTTTTCCCAGCCATCCGCTCTTCTCTTCCACGTGGGGAATTCCATCTTGTCTTTCAAGACTCAGCAGAGGCATCATCTTTTTCAGGAAGCCATCCCTGACCCCCAGGCAGGTCAGAAACTTCCCTGAGACCCCTACAGCCTTCCTGGCATGCTCCAACCATGCTACTTGGATTCTTTTTTATCGACTCATAATAATAGTACATATTTATGGGGCACAAGTGATAGTCTGATGTATGCCTACAATGTGTAATGATCAAATCAGGGTAATTGGGATATTGGGGTATCCATCGCCTCCACCATTTATCATTTCTTGTTAGGAACATTAGTGTTGGGAGCATTTCAAACCTTCTCTTCCAGCTATTTTGAAATATACAATAAGTCACTGTTAAGACTAGTCCCCCTACTGTGCTATCGAACACTAGAACTTATTTTTTCTATTTAACTGCATGTTTGGACCCATTAACCAAGCCCTCTCCACTCTGCTACCTGGATTCTGACGATCCATTTGTGAGCTCCTCTTTCCCACTGCACACTGAACTTTATGAGGCTGAGGCAGCAACAGCATTTTTGGATTCCAAGAGAGATTGTCTTTTTTAAAGCTCCGAACTCCCCCGTTTCATCTCGGGGCCCAACAAACAATTGGTGGTCAGTAAACACTCAGCAGATGAATGAATATTCCGCCCAGCCCTGTAGAGGATAAACATGGGAACTAGGAATCACTTCTCCACGTTTCAGTAGAACCTACCTAGAAATTCAATTTGAAACCCTTGAAAATTGGCTGCAAATTTACTAACCCCTAGAGATGCAGATGAACGAAACCAGGCAAACGACTTCTATTGTCATCGGCAACGGCTGTTGTGTTTTGAACAAGCATGTTTGTAACTGCAGAGTGGGCCATGCGCTCTAAGGACGCAGAAGCAAGCAGAACTATCACCTTCTGGTGTTGCTCTTGGCCCTGGCTGGCCACGTGGCCCTGCGAGAGTCACTCCCCACTCAGAACCTCCGATTCTTCCCCTGTAACATGAGGGAGGGAGACAAGCTGGGCTCTAAACACACGGACTTCCCTCTCCAAACAAAACAAACGAACACTGTTTGCACAACTCTTGAGCTCATCAATCTGTGGCTCCTGTTCACTGCTGGGAATGTCTCTGTGGTTCAGTTGCTAGCTCCTCTCCTGGCATCAAGGCTGTCTCCATCATGCCACCTTCCTTTCTAGGAACATCCCGGGGTGCCCCTTACAAGCCAGAGCCATAGCAAAGGAGCATCTCCAAAGCCAGAGACGTAGCTCACGTGCCACCACCCTCAGTCCACACCCTGCGCTGTGGTCCTCTCCCCCAGCAATGATTCCTTTCCTTCAATGTGCTCTGGGCACCATGAGGGCAGGAATGTCGCCTCGGCGTCTCGGAATGCCCAGGGCCTGGAACGATGCCAGCCATACAACTGATGCTCAAAAACCACTGTATCATGTTTATTTCATTATAGGCCTATCATGGGTTAGGTCGTGTCCCCCAAAATGATGTCAAAGTCCTAATCCCCAGGAACTGTGAACGGGGCCTTGTTTGGAAATAGTCTTTGCAGACGATGGAGTTCAGATGAGGTCGTTAGTTAGGGTAGGCCCTTGTCCAAAATGACTGTGCCCTTATTCAAAAGGGAGATTTGGACACAGATCACCATAGAGGGAAGACAATGTGAAAACGTGGGGAGAAAGCTGGGAATAAGGCCATCTACAAACCCACGAATCCCTGAGGCTGCCCAAGGTGCCAACACCTGGGCTTCAGACTTCAACCTCCAGAACAGAGAAAGAACACATTTCCATGTATACGCCGCCCAGTCCGTGGGTCTTTGTTTTGGCAAAGGCCTGTCTCTGCCCTGAGTAAGTCAAGGGCAGGACTGTGTCTGACTACCGGCTGTGTCAGCCCAGGACTGTGATATGAAACATTCTCAGCTCAAAAGAACAAGAGCCCCACCCCCAGCTGCCGACTCTCCAAGGCGACAGATTTTTCTCTTCCAATGGCCCAATCCCCAATATTCATTTAAGCAACATTAATATGTCAGACTGTAACCAATGCCACACAAAGATAAGCCTTGTCTGCATGTGTGTGTATGTCTCTGTCTGTCTGTCTCCCATGCTGGTCTATGAGCCCCTCAGGGCCATCTCTTATTCATTTCTGTGCCCTCCAGCACCCAGTACAGAGCCTGGCACACAGCAGAATTTGTCTGTTAAATTATTTAATTGACAAATATTAATAACAAGCTCTTCGCCGATGTTAGGCTCTGAAAGGCTGGGATTCCCTTGGAAGATGGTGAGGGAGACACAGGAAGAGGGAGCAGGAAATCAGGGTGAGGGAATGCCACCACATAAGCCACACAGATGCACACACCCAGCTGCTGTCTGCAGCCCACTCTTGACTTTCTAAAGCAATGACACATGGATGCAGAGGGGCCCGGCTTTGATTCAGATGCCAGCTGCTGAAAGTCCCGAGCCAAGACATCTCACATTTCTGAGCCTCAGGTTCCTCACCGGTAAGATGGGGACATAATGCTGGGAGCTGCGCTGAGGATCACAGAGGCCATTACGGAGACCTCACCCCCGTTTTTTCCTCGAGAATGGCCAACATTAAGCATAGGTCTGGCATACAGCAGGTGCTCAATAATAGCAAGTCTTTTTTGATTTCTCTTGCCCTCCTAAGAACACTGGGAAAGAGACCGTCTTGTCTTATTTTACATAAGAGAAAAGTCATTTCCTAAAGTCCCCCAGATGGGCAGCGTAAAGCCGGATTCAAACCCAGGTTTGCCTCCATCTGAGCTCTGATCAGCACAAGCTTTCAAAGTGTGCACTCAACGAGGACAGATTCTTCCAGACTATTTCAATTGCTGAGTCAGGGTCCCTCCGGCCCAGACTCAACAATGCAGAGGATTCTCAAAGTTCAAGGCCACCTGCAAGAAGTTCCCAGGCATCCTGTGAATGAACCTCCAGACACCCTGAGTAAGAGCAACAGACGTGACGTGAGGGTGATGCTGGGGCCTCAGCATCAGTGGAGCTGCCCAGCCAGGCTGCAATCCCCCACACAGTGTCACTTACACCAGTCACCAGCGTTCGCCGGGAGCAGACAGCTGCTAACACAGAGAAGGCTCGTTATTCACTGTGGCTTAGTCACCGGCACCAGTTTCTTTCTGAAGTCACGGGTATTTATGTTTACCCGAGGCCTCTCTCTGACATGAAACACTTTGCACGCTCATCCTTCTGGTGTGGAGTAAAACGCAGGAGCTGGACCAGGCTCTGCTGTGCCCATGACATCAACCCACTCAGCCATCATGGAGTGGAGGAAGGAACATTGGACCTGGGTTCAGGGCCTGGATCTACATGGACTCACTGTTTGTCCTTGGACAAGACACTCCTCCATCTGGGCCTCAGTGTTCCCATCTGTAAAATGGGGTGGGATGTACTTTAGAATTTCTTTCTTTCTTTTTTTTTTTTTTTTTTTTTGAGTTGGAGTCTTGCTCTGTCTCCCAGGCTGGAATGCAGTGGCACGATCTCGGCTCATCACAGCCTCCACCTCCCAGGTTTAAGAGTTTCTCTTGCCTCAGCCTCTGGAGCAGCTGGGACTACAGGCGCACACCACTATGCCTGGCTAATTTTGTATTTTTAGTAGACGTGGGGTTTCACCATGTTGGCCAGGTCTGAAACTCCTGACCTCAAGTGATCTGCCCGCCTCAGCCTCCCAAAGTGCTGTGATTACAGGCATGAGCCACCGTGCCCGGCCTGCTTTAGAATTTCAAAAGGCCCTTCTTGCTACAAAACTGGACAATTCTACTGCGTAGTAAGTGCTTACTGCGTACAAGACACATGCTGCTGAGATGGGGAAGGAAAATTAAACTGCCCGCTTTGCATGAGACACTGTGCTAGGTGGAGGAGAGGACGGTGACTGAGGCAGAGACAGAGGCAGCTGGTCCTCGTGGCACACAGTCCGGGGTTTCACAAAGTGCACCCTATCATTGATTTGCCAAATATCAGAGGAGCAGGCAGGGATGAGCTGGCGTCAAGCCCTCTGTTACCCACTCCTGCCCTCCCTTTCGGGGCAGAGCCATTGTTCAGGAGGCTGGAGCTGTGGCTATCTAAAGGGAGACGCATAGGCTCATAGCGAAGATTCTGGACTTAGAATTCCGATGCTGGGGCCAGGCACAGTGGTTCACACCTGTAATCCCAGTACTTTGGGAAGCCGAGGCTGGAGGACAGCTTGAGGCAAGGAGTTTGAGACTAGCCTGGGAAACATAGTGAAACCCCCTCTCTACCAAAAAAATACAAAAAATTAGCAGGGTGTGATGGCATGAGCCTGTCATCCCAGCTATCAGGAGGCTAAGGTGGGAGGATCGCTTGAGCCCAGGAGGTGGAGGTTACAGGGAGCAGAGCTCCCACCACTGCACTCCAGCCTGGGTCACAGAGTGAGACTCTGTCTCAAAAAAACAAAACAAAACAAAAGAAAAACAAAGAAAGCCCACCACTTCCCACTGCACGGCCTCAGTCCTGTTTCCTCTGCTAGAAAATGGGTTCATTCCTCTTCCTACCTTGAGGGGTCAGTGAGCACAGCACAGGAATTGACACATGCATGGTCCTTGTGTCAGGACCCGGCCCACAGGAGGTGGTCAGTAAATAATGTCCACTCTTTCTTGATCCCTGTTGCCAAGGAAGGGAGAAAGAAGCTTGAGGCCAAGGGGTGAGGTCACTGGACAGCCCTTGCCCATGAGCTTGAGCCACTCAGCTGCCTTCTATGGTCTTGTCACATCCCCCATCCAGTACCTATGTGTAGAAACCCGCCCTTCCCACAGACACCCAGTGGTCTGGTATTTTATTCATCTATTCCATTGACTGATATGGAAACTGAGGCAAGAGGACAGAGCAACTTGCCCAAGATTATTCAGCAAGATGGGGCATCATAGGAGCTGGATTCTACAAATCTTTATTCAGAGTGCATCCTCCCCTCCTTCCTCCTCTTCCTCCTTCATCAACACCATCTCTTTACTAACCACTCCTTCTAGACCAGGCTCTGTGCTCAGCCTTTACAATCTGACCTCACCAAATCCCCTCAAGTAGATACTTGGACTAGCCCATTTTACAGACGAAGAAACAGAGACTCTGTGAGGGCAAGTGGCTTCAACCAGAACTTGGTCCCTTCTAGTGACTTCCCAAGCAGGCTGAGTCTTTTAGAAACCCCAGTACCACAACACTCACCCACACCCTTTGCACTGGGATAATCATGCCTGGCCATGACCGAGCTCTTACAATGGCCAATACACTGTTTAGACACCAACTGAATCCTCATGAAAACACCCCAAAGCAGGCACTACTATTATTCCTGTTTTACAGAGGAGGAAACTGAGGCTCAGAGAAACCAAGTCCCTTCTAAGCTCACCCAGCAAGTGTGGAGCCAGATTCGACGCCAGAGCCTGTCCATTGACCCCAACACCATGCTGTGTCCATAGGGTCTCTGCATAGAGCCACAGACAAAATAAGCCCCGTCTGGAACTCTGTGCACAGCCCTGGTTGCTTGGGTTCTCTGCATGACAACATCAGCCTCCATCTGGGGAGGTGACAGCGGGCTGAACTTCAAATTTCCACCTTCAACGCCGAAGAGACAACATCGATTCATTCCCCCCGACCCCAGCAGGCATTAACTGAGCACCTGCTAGGAGCCAGCACCTGCTAGGGGCCAGGCCTCAGGGAACATGAATACACAGAGAGAAGCAACAGCCAGGGAAACAAATTTCCGGAAGGATGCTGGAGAAGTAGGAGGCTACACCCATGAGAAATGGGTGATGTTCCCCTAGTGGAGTGTCTGTCTGTCTATCTGTCCATCTGTCATCTGGAGGGGCAGGTGGGACTAAGCCATTTCCCAGCCCCACCACCACCCAGCACAACCCAGGCTCTGGGACAGGAAGCCCCACCAGCCGGCAAGACCCATCTCTCCACAGCCAGGCTTCAGCAGAGCCATGACCCGAGGTCTTCTCATCTCCAGCAGCTCCGCATTCAGTAACTGCCCTGCCACCTGCTGCCTTCTGGGTCAGAATCAACTTTCTCCACCTCCATCCACCAGTGGACAGCGCCCTCAGCTTCCTGATGCCCTGAACATTCCAGCTCTGAGGCCCATGCCTGGCGGGGGAACGGTCTGACCGCCACCCCACCCACTGCCTCTGCCATCCCAATGGGAATCTATGTTGCAGAGCTCTTGTCTCAGTTATTAATAACCATAGTAACAATCTTTATTTCAAAGCACTCACTAAGGGTCAAGTCCATACTAAGGGTACCCGGCTCAATTATTTTATCCTCACGGCCACCTTGGAGGCAGGAACAATAAGTATCTCCACTGGACAGATGAAAAGACTGAAGTTCAGAGAGTAAGTGGTAGGTAGCCAGATTTCAGCCCAGGCCCGCATGGCTCCAAAGCCCCCTGCCCCACTGAGGGCCAGAGCAGGTGCACTGTGGACAGGGGCTTTCCTGAGGTCCTGGTAGCAATGGGGAGAAGGCTCACTTTCCCCAGCATGTCCCAGAAGGATGCCTGAAGATCCTCAGGCCCAGAGGCCGGGAGCTCCTTTTTGCATTGCTTTTCAAGGGGGAGGTGTATGGTCTTGGTCAAGTGGCTTCACCTGTCTGAGCCTCAGTTGCGTCACCAGTACCAAGGAAGGTGATAACACCTCCTTTTCAGGTGCCTTTTCCTAGCTGGGATCTTCACTCATCTCTGAACCCCCTCACAGAATCCACATCAGATAGAGTGGCTGTGGGAACCAGGAGAGACCCAGCAGAGACGATGGGTCCACCTGAGCCACTGCCTCCCTCTGCCTGACAGCCCGGTGATCCCTTCTGCTTCACCCTGAGGCTCTTGCAGTTTTCAGCAGGACAAAGAAAAACTGTGCTTTGAGTTAAGACACTTGAAACAAAAGTTCATTTGCACAGGGAGTCTCAGGGACTCCTAGGCATGCATCCCAATACCTGCATCCCAAGGGCAGGAACAGAGCTGTAAGTCCTGGGTTCAGAGCCTCACACCATGCTGGGGAGGGCGGAGAGCTGGGGCCTCTTCTCAGGGACCTCACAGGCCATTGTCATCACAGCTGTGTTTATCAAGCATCTTCCATGTGTTCGGACCCCCTCGCTTAATCTCACAGCCACCTCAAGGGTAGGTGTGATTATCTCCATTGTACAGATGAAAAAACTGAGTCTCAGTGGCAGTGAACCAAGGAAAACAATAGCCCAGCCAGGATTGGAACCAAAAGTTGTTTATTCCAGGGTCATTGTTCTTCCCCACAGCTCCACACCCTGACCAGCCTGAGACAACCCCAAGTCCTGACCAGCTCCTTCCACAATCCCTATGGGGGAGCAGATACCTGTCACTTCAGTGCAGCAAAAAGAGGACCAATTTTAGAGTCCCACAGAGCTTAGTTCTGAAAGACAACACCAGAAACACAAGCACTAAAAGAGAAACACGGGTGCATTGGACTTCCACTGAAACTTAAAACTTTTGTGCTGCAAACAAAACCGTACAGTAAAAAGACCCTCCACAGAACGGGAGAAAATATTCCCGATTCTTATATCAGATAACGGATTTGTATCCAGAATATATAAAGAAGGCTTACAATTCAACAATCAAAAGACAACCCACCTTTTTTTTCTTGAGACAGAGTCTCACTCTGTCGCCCAGGCTGGAGTGCAATGGCACAATCCTGGCTCACTGCAACCTCCACCTCCAGGGCTCAGGCGATTCTCCTGCCTCAGCCTCCCGAGTAGCTAGGATTACAGGCATGTCCCACCGTTCCAGCTAATTTTTGTATTTTTAGTAGAGATGGGGTTTCACCATGTTGCCTAGGCTGGTCTTGAACTCCTGACCTCAGGTGATCCGCCCACCTCGGCCTCCCAAAGTGCTGGGATTACAGGCGTGAGCCACCGCGCCTGACCAAACAACCCATTTTTTTTTAAATAAGCAAAGGATATGAATAGGTATTTCTCTCCAAAGAAGATAGACGAATGGCCAGTAAGCAAATGAAAAGATGTCTGACATCCTTGGTCATCAGGGAAGTGTAACTCAAAACCACGATGAGATACACTTCCTACCCCCTAGGGTGGCTGGAATCAAAAAGGCAGATAGTAGCCAGTGTTGGCAAGGATGCAGAGAAACCCAAATCCTCATACACTGCTGTTGGGAATGTAAAATGATACAGCCACTCTGAAAACAGTCTGGCAGATATTTGAGCAGTTAAATATCATGTTACCATACGATCTGGCAATTTCACTGTTAGGAAATTGAAAATATCTATCCACATAAAACCTTTTCACAGCATTATTCATAGTAGCCAAAAAGTGGAAACAATGAACAAATGAATCAATAAAATGTGGTATATCCATACAGTGGAATATTATTCTGCAATAAAAAGGAATGAAGTACTAATGCACATTGCAACATGGGTGAACCTTGAAATTATACTCAGTGAAATAGGCCAGGCACAGAAGGCCACCTGTTACATGATTTCGTTTGTATGAAATGTCTAGAATCTACACAGATAGAGAGTAGATTAATGATTGCCAAGGGCTGGAGGGATTGCTAACAGACAGAAGATTTCTTTGAGAAAATTTACTAAAATGCTGTAAAATTGAATTGTGGTGATGGTTGCAGAACTATATGAACATACAAAAAAAATTGAAATGTACACTTTACATGTGTGAATTCTATGGTATGAGAAGTCTAGTCTCAATAAAGCTGTAAGAAAAAAAAATTCCAACTCTATCAAACCCCAGAGGTGTGTGTTCTTAGAATAAAGGTTTCTCAGCTCCAAGTCTCAGTTTCCTCCTCTGCAGGATGGGCTAATAAGCCACATCGCCTTGCGTGAAAATCAAGGAGACAGCACAGCTGGGGCCCAGCACGTAGTGGGCTTCACTCCGCACGAGGTTCCTTCCGCAGACGGGAAGGGAATGGGGGTTGCCCAAGTAGGGCGCACGGCCAAGGCCGTTGCTGGCCCTGGACGGCCAGACGGACTGGACGGAGGAGGAGGCTCACCACCCATGACATGATGTAGATGGATGGCTCGGGCCATCCGTCAGGCTGGGAGCGGGTGGCCGGGGAGGAGGCCGTGAGGGAGCCCATTACCTTACACGTGTTAACAGCGCATCCTTTGTACAGACAGCCGCGCGGGCGCGGGCCAGGGCCGCTCCCCACATTGTCTGGGCGCCGCGGCCGCGCGGTGATGAATGGGCCGCGCGCGCCCGGCCGCCCCCGCCGCCGCCAGGGTTCCACGGGCCGAGTGCGACACCTCGTGGCTGTTTACAGAACTGCGGGCTACCGGACGAGCACAGAGGGCGCAGGTGGGCCCCCCGCGACTTGCCTTTAGTGGGAAGCTCAAGATACTCTGTGCAGAACACTTAGCACAGAGCCTGGTGCGTCATAGGCCCTCAAGAAATCCAGATCATAATTACAACCACCTTTATTTTCAAGAAGAAAAAAAAATGGCTAAATGAGGTTCAGAAACGGGGTGGGGGCCAGGCGCGGTGGCTCGCGCCTTGTAATCCCAACAATTTGGCAGGCCAAGGCAGACGAATCACACCTGAGGTCAGGAGTTCGAGACCAGCCTGGCCAGCATGGTGACATCTCATCTCTACTAAAATACAAAAATTAGCCGGGCGTGGTGGCGGGCGCCTGTAATCCCAGCTACTTGGGAGGCTGAGGCAGGAGAATCACTTGAACCCGGGTGGTGGAGGTTCCAGTGAGCCGAGATTATGCCACTGCACTCTAGCCTGGGCGACATAGCCAGACTTCATCTTAAAGAAAAAAAGAAAGAAAAGAAACGAAACGAAATGGGGTGAGGTTACCAAAAACTGGTTAGCAAATAATTTTTTAGTATATCAAAGATCTCTAGGGGATAGATTTATCTTTTTTAAAAAAATCACTCATTATTCATCTGGAATTTACTTTTAACTGGGAATGCTGTGTTTTTGTGCTTGTGTTTGCAAACCTGGCAACCCGATAACTGGGTGCCTTTGGACACAGCAGTCCACCTCTCTGCTTCTGTAAAATAAGAGAAGCAAGACTGTATCCCTACACGTTTACAACAATAACTACAGGCCTGTTGTGCAGATTAAATGAGAGGATACAGGTAATGAATATAAAGAGGATCAAGGTCACAGCTGGTCAGGGTTAAAGTTGTCATGTCCCTGATCACACCCTATTTGCAGAGTTTAGGAAACAAAAGGAGTCCAACAGCCACTAAGTTTAATGTGACTCCAGGCCTTTGTATGTTCTGTGTCCTGCTCCTGGATGACCCTCCCCTCTCTAATGACTCCTGAAGGTTCTCTCTGACGCTCTTCTTCCCAAATCGTAATCCCAACACACATTTCCTTGGAGCTTTCATCTATTTCATCTCAGACCCCTGCCTCTACCTGTCTTCTACCTGCAGGGAGAGGCAGCGTATTACTCCTCCTTACCTGGCCTGCCTGGCACATAATAGACACTCAACTAACATTTGTGGAATGGGTGAATGTAGACATGCCTCAAGGCTCAGAGAAGAATACCTTATATCATGTGGCGTGACAATACCAGAAGGTAAGACCATGAGGGTGGGCTCTGCCCTGTTCCCCGGCTATAGCCCCGGCATCTAGTAGGCACCTAACAAGATTGGTTTAATTGAATGCAAACTGCTAACCTGACTGAGCTCTGTGTCTAATGCACTGTGCCAAACATTTAATTATTTAAAACTTTTTATTTCCATAGGTTATTGGGGAACAGGTGGTGTTTGGTAACATGAGTAAGTTCTTTAGTGGTGAGCTGTGAGATTTTGATGCACCCATCACCCAAGCAGTATACACTGCACCCAATTTGTAGTCTTTTTTTTTTTTTTTTTTGAGACAGAGTCTCATTCTGTCACCAGGCTGGAGTGCAGTGGCACCATCTTGGCTCACTACAACATCCGCTTCCTGGGTTCAAGTGATTCTCCTGCCTCAGCCTCCCGAGTAGCTAGGACTACAGTTGTGCACCATCACCCCCAGCTAATTTTGGTATTTTTAGTAGAGACGGGGTTTCATTGTGTTAGCCAGATGGTCTCGATCTCTTGACCTCGTGATCCGCCTGCCTTGGCCTCCCAAAGTGCTGGGATTACAGGCATGAGCCACTGCACCCAGCCCAGTTTGTAGTCTTTTATCCCTCACCTCCCTCCCACCCTTTCCCACTGAGTCCCCAAACTCTACTGTGTCATCCTTATGCTTCTGCATCCTCATAGCTTAGCTCCCACTTATGAGTGAGAACATACAACGTCATGCCAAATACTTTAAATATTTTCTCAACTATTAACTTTTCACAATGACCCAGGGAAGTGGTTACTATTATTGTGCCCACTGTACAGATAAGGAAGCTAAGGCACAGCAAGTTGGAGCCTTTGCCCAAGATGATGTAGATGTATGTGGAGGAATCGCACCTGAACCACAGCAGCTGGATCCGGTGCCCACCCTGAAGTTACTCAAGGACTTCAGAGAGACAGACCTTGACATGAACACAGTTTCCAACCTTCTCCAGTGAATGACCTCAGCAAATCTCTTCTCTCTGAGTTCCAATTCCCTCCATTCCTAAAGTGGAGAGAATGAAATTTCCAACCACACAAGATGGTGGTAAAGAACAGAAACTGTTCATGGAAAATGCACAGAGCAGGTGCTCAATAACTGATGGTCTTCCTGGAAAATGCACACAGCAGGTGCTCAATAACTGATGGTCTTCCTGGAAAATGCACACAGCAGGTGCTCAATAACTGATGGTCTTCCTGGAAAATGCACACAGCAGGTGCTCAATAACTGATGGTCTTCCTGGTGGTCACTGAAGCCCTGGGAAAGCAGCTTCTTAAGGCCATCCATTTGCAAAACAGCACTTTGTGGTTGCTGATTCCTCATAGAGACAGAACAATAGCTGGAGAGATTTCCATTAAGATTTTCTCCAGAAATCAGTGTCCCTGGCAAGCTGCAGGGCTGGGGAGTGCCTCTAAGGTACCCGGAGTTCCAGTCCACAGGTGAAGGCTGGAGGAAAGGGGGGTAAGAGTAAGGCAGAGATGTCTTCAGAGCCCCAGCCAAGTCCCCTCCCCACCTCCACGCAAAGGACGGAGGAAGTGGGATGAAATGGGGGACACTTTGGGGACTTGAGGCACAGTGGGGTGACATCCTGTCTGAATCAGGATTCCTTCTGCCCCGATCCTGCACCAGCACCAGCCAGTTTCTGTCAATTTACTCTTCCTAACTAAAATTTCACTGGTTTCTTACCTCATTCATTCTTTATTCATGCATTTATTCAATAAATTTCAGTTGGGTATCTGCTATGTGCCGGCACCATTCATTCTTGGCACTAAGGATTCAGTGATAAACAGACTTGGTTTTTGCCTTTCATGGGGCTCACAGACTAAGGTGGGGACAGGCAGGGGATATGGAAGAGACACTAAAGGTATAATAATTAGATCAGAGTGACAGGAAAGCCAAGGGGGCTGCGAGCACTCAGGAGATCAAGGAAGTCTTCCTGGAGGAGGTGACATTTAGGTGGAGATGAGGAGAATGAATGGGGGGTGAGTCATCCAGGGGAGTGGGGCAGAATGCTCCAGAGAGAAGGGGTTGGTAGGCAAAGGTCCCAGAGTGAGACTGAGGACCTGCAGGGGATGAAGTGAGCATGTGCCAGCACAGGGAGAGATGAGGCTGCTGAGGGAAGCAGGGCCAAGGTGGGTCTTGAAGGCCCTGGTGAGGATTTATGGCTTTTGCAAGGGTATTGGGGAGCCACTGAGGGTTTTATGCAAGTGGAGTGGCATCATCAGATTTCCGGCAGCATTAAATATAAACTCTTCTCCCATCTGCCCCCTCCCAGCTAGTATGGCTCCTCTCATGCCCTCTACTCCCCTTAACCAGGCTCCTCCTAAATCCCCAATGTTACGCTCTCTAACCTGGCTACATCTTCCGTCTAGACATGCGCATCTTGGGCTGCACCAGGGCACAACAAAACAAGCCCCAGGTTTGGATCAAACAGACCTAGCTTCAAACCTGGCCTCTTCAGCCTCTGGACCACCTGGATCAGGTCCCTGACCTCTCTGAGCCCCAGTTTGCTCATCTGTAAAAGGGAGATAATCACTGTCCACCTCTAACAGTGTCCTGAAAGGACCTGGCTCTGACACTTACTGTTTTATTTCATCTGTTCCAGAAGTATGCCACCTCCTCCAGGCAGCCCCCCACCCCTCACTCCTCCAGTCCTCTGAACACCAGAAGCACTTCCTGTTTGTCCCTGCCCCCAGGTAGCGTGGGTAGAACATAGTTAGGTGTTAAGAGGTGCATCCCTCCCAGCAATCAGAAACCATTTGGGGTCAGAGCCCAAGGGGTCTTTTCCAGCAGATCCTCGGAGTCTGTCTGTCCAGGGACAGGACAACTCCTTAAAGCGGTAGAGAGATGGACAGACAGACAGAAGGGCTCTGGGGAGCTAAGTGAGGTCCCAGCGAGTGTCGAGTGTCGAGACTCCATGTGCTCATTTTCTGGGGTGGATCAGGATCTGGGAAATCACTTGGAAAGCTGCACCTCTTAGGCCAGACTGATAAACAGGCTGCCAACTTACAGTGGGGAGCATGATCCCCCGCTGTGACTGCATCCCACGGATGGTGGCTGAAGGGCTCAGGCCTCAGCAAGTGATGGAATGGGGTGCCTCAGGCAGGAGAGGAACTGTGCCTGGCCCCACCCCAGCAGAAGGGCCCCACATGTCCACCATTCCTGCTCTCAGGAAGCCAGGGTTCCCACCCCTACCCCCAACAGTCTCCCACTGACACCTCAGATGCCCACCTTCCTGCATCTCAGCAGCCCTGGACAGCCAGGAAGAGAGGCCAGCTTTTGGCTTTGCATGTCACAGGGTTGGGGGGTGGTCAGGATAAGTCCTGGGGCTCTAGGGGGGCCCTCGAACACAGAATGCAGAGGGCTGGGCAACGTAGTGTCCCCCACACTGGTCACCTCTCCCAGGTCTCTTCCTCAAGCACACCTCAGACTCCCCACCCCTCTCTGAGCATCGGTCTCATCTGCACAATGATGACCCATAATTCATAATATTCTGAATTAATAATTCCAGTAATGTTGACACCCCCACCCCCACCACCAGTGTCAAGAGTCTGGCAGGAACATCAGTAACCATAGCTACCAGAAGCACCCACTTAGATCCTGGCAAGTTCCATAGAAATTCCACAATCTTTTTGGGTAAAGAGACTGACCAAGGTGAGGGAGTCACTTGACTAAGCCCAGGTTACCAGTAAGAAAAGACCAAATGAATAACGGCCCCCAGGGAGTTAACACTCACTAGGGGCCCAGTACTATTCATTTACCTGAAATGCTCAGCTAATGCTCACAGTCACCTTGTGGATTATTATCCCTATTTTATACAAGAGGAAATTCAGATTCAGGGAGGGAAAGTAACTTGCACAAGGTCACATAGCAAATTAGAAGAAGGGCTGGGACTCAAACCTAGTTCTCTGGATGTTAAGACTGCTGGCAGAATTTCTAGACGGGGTGAGAAGGAGATGCAGGATGTCCCACCTAGACCAGCCTCCATCCTGCACCATGAAGACACTTCCTTCCTTCTGCCCAGAAGTTGAGTCATTTCTCCCTTCCCTTTTAAAGGTGGATTTCTCCTCCAGCTCCTCCCTGCTCCTTCTCCCTCTCCCAGCAGCCACCCCACTTCCCTGAGCTGCCTCCCTCCCCCTCTCTCTCCCACTCTCCAACACAAAGAGTTGTCAAGGTAACCGCATTGCCAAGGACTCTCTCTTTGTCTGGGGCCCTGGGAGGAAATGCATAAGCCAAGTCGCTGCCCACTGACCCCAGATGACCCCCACAGGGAAAGACAGCCCTGGACCATCTCTTCAAGGCCCGCTTGCCCCACCCCACCTATTTCAGCCGACTGCACCCTGATAGCAGCTCCAGGTGGCACATTCCAGGTCCCAACGTGCAAGAGGCTGAGGACCTAGAGGAAGTGTCTTGGGGAAAAACTTCCTGGAGATACACTGCTAGAAACACTCGGGGAAAGGAAACAGCAAAGAAAGAGCACACTACGTGCTTGGTACTGGGATGGGCATTGCAGATGGTACAGAGAATAACATCCACTATTGTGCCTGACACTGCAAAGCACCTTGGGTGACACTGACCATAGCACCTACTGAGTGCTTAGGCCTTTGCTAGACACTGACAGGGCACTGAGCACAGCCCCTACTTTGTGCTTCCCTCTGTGCTAAGATGATGGAGAGGTGCTGGCCATGAGATGAATTTGAGAAGCAATCTCTGAAAGGCAGGTGTTTGAGTCAAGCCTTGAAAATCCTGGTTGAATACACAATGAATAGGGTTGAAGACATTGGACAGGGGGAAAATCAATATTCTCAGAGCTAAGCAGTAACTATGGGCCCAGCAGGTCAGGCATGTCCCTTGCTTTAAACAGCAAAGTCAGTATTTGACATCAGACTCGTCTGATTCTACGTTCCCTTCCCCACTGTGGTGGTAACTGATGATGTTGCGGGTGGTAGAGTCTCCATCAGCCTGAGTCCGTAGATGAGGAGGATGTGGAGTGGAGCCTCCACCAGCTTGGTTGGTGAAGACTTGGTTTTTGCCCTTTGGTTTTTCCCGGAGGCATACACTGTGCACACAGAGCACAAGCACCAAATCAATCCTGGATTCTCTTTGCCATTAACACCTGAGACAGGCTGGGCACGATGGCTCACGCCTGTAATCCCAGCACTTTGGGAGGCCGAGGTGGGTGGATCACCTGAGGTCAGGAGTTTGAGACCAACCTGGCCAACATGGTGAAACCCCACCTCTACTAGAAAAAAAAAACATTAGCCAGACGTGGTGGTGCATGCCTGTAGTCCCAGCTACTCGGGAGGCTGAGGCAGGAGAATTGCTTGAACCCGGGAGGCGGAGGTTGCAGCGAGCTGAGATGGCGCCACCACACTGCAGCCTGGGTAACAGAGCAAGACTCCTTCTAAAACAAACAAACAAACAAACAAAAACCTGAGCCACTAGATTCCCTAAAGAACTAAAAGTAGAGCTACTATTTGATCCAGCAATCTTACTACTGGGTATCTACCCAGAGGAAAAGAAGTCATTATACAAAAAAGATATTTGCACACACGTTTATAGCAGCACAATTCGCAATTGCAAAAATATGGAACCAGCCCAAATGACCATCAGTCAATGAGTGGACAAAGAAAAGGTGATATATAGATGATATAGATATAGATATAGATAGATATAGATATAGATGATATAGATGATATAGATATAGATATAGATACACCATGGAATACTACTCGGCCATAAAAAGGAATGAAATCAAAGCATTCACAGCAACCTGGATGGAATTGGAGGCCATTATTCTAAGTGAAGTAACTCAGGAATGGGAAACCAAACATCGTATGTTCTCACCTACAAGTGATAGGTTAGCTTTGAGGACACAAAGGCATAAAAATGATAGAATGAATTTTGGGGACTCACAGGGAAGGGTGGGAGGGGGTGAGGGATAAAAGACTACCCATTGGGTACAATGTACACTGCTGGGGTGAGGGGTGCATCAAAATCTCAGAAAGCACCATTAAAAACTTATTCATGTAACCAAACACCATCTGCTCCCCAAAAACCAATGGAAAAAAACTAAAATTAATAAATTAATAAAAAAAATTTTTAAAAACCTGAGTCACTGTAACTGAGAATTTAGAAGGTATTAGTTATATTGCAGCATATCACAGTCCACTCTGACTGTTACATCATCAGACTGAACCAAAATCCTGCGGCTGGCCCTCCTTGGCTATATTGGGCCTTGAGTCTCATCTCTGAATCAATCACTGTAGGCTGAAGGCAGCAGTACTGGATTGGCTCAGACCTCGTTCACTGGCCATGCTTACTTCCAGTGATGGAGGAGGAGTGACCTCTACCTGTGTTGTTGGGCTTGGCATGGCCAAGGGTGGCTTTTCAAGGAAAATGGCATGCTGTTACCAGAAAGAGGAGCGGTTGCTAAAAAGGAGATACGAACAGGTGTTCACTTTGAGGGCCTCATAGCCAAATGCTGTGCAAGAGGTTCCTACGCTGAATGGGAGACAAGTTCCCAGGCTGCTGCTTCTTCTTACAAGTCTCTGAAATTTGCCTGGAAAAAGATTCTATTGATTTTTTCTGGGTAACGTGGCTTCTTCCCTCAAAGAAGTCCTTTGGTTGCTGGGAGGCCTGCCAGGCAAGGGGTTGGCTTTCCCCAGGAAGGGTGAAGAAGACTAGGCTGGGGTAGGGAAATCAAGGGGAGAAGGAATGGCCAGCTGCCCCTAGCTGCCCAGGGAGAGGGAGGAGGCCAAGCTTGCTCAGAGCAATAGTTGGAGACTAGCATGGACACCCCTGTGATCCTTCTTTCTAAAACCTAGATCTTTTCACTTCACTTCTCTCCTTAAAAACCTTACATGGCTCCCTGCAAACTAAAATCAGCATTGATTTATATGCCAGGCACTGAACAACGTATTCCATTTACATTGTCATTCCCCCTAAAACTTCATAAGCAGCTATTAGAATTTAGAGTTTTGACTCATGAAAAATATGAGCAAATGAATGCTCAGAATCACAAGTGGCAGACCCAAGGTCACAGAACTCAAAACAGAGCTCCTAGTCTTCATCCACCCATTCAACTTACCTTAAAAAAAAAAAAAAAAAAAAAAAGCTATAGGCCAGGCACAATGGCTCATGCCTGTAATCCCAGCACTTTGGGAGGCCGAGGTGGACAGATCACAAGGTCAGGAGTTCGACACCAGACTGTCCTATATGGTGAAACCCCGTCTCTACTAAAAAAATACAAAAATTAGATGGGCATGTTGGTGCGCCCCTATGGTCCCAGCTACTCAGGAGGCTGAGGCAGGAGAATCACTTGAACCTGAGAGGCAGAGGTTGCAGTGAGCAGAGATTGTGCCACTGCACTCCAGCCTGGACAACAGTGAGACTCCGTCTCAAAAAAATCTTTTAAAAAAAAGCTATAAAAAGTGAAAAAACAATCTGATGAATACAAAAAGAAATAAAAGAGATAGTTAACCTTTACTTGCCATACTCATTCCAGCTACTCTCCCAAGGAAGCACCATTAACTCTTTGTTGAATATCCATCCTGACCTCTTTCTATGGTCAAGTAATATGTTTGAGCATTTATTATGGGCCAAGAATGTGCCAGGGCATTAGAGGTTATTTTCAGAGAGATTGCTTCTCAAGGGTGTACAAATTCCCGTGCAATTCCATCTATTTTTTAAATAACCTTAACTAGTCAGAGCATATGGCTGAAGAAACTGACAAGTAAACATTTATTGCTAAAACCCAATAGATCAGGTCCCTTTGCAGCTCCAAATTTCCCAACAATCCACACTTCACCTAGAAGAAAGCCAAAGCCCCTGCATCCACCAAGAGGCCCTACAGAATCTGGTCCCTTGGTCACCTCTCCAACTTGGACCTCACCATCTGCCACCCTCTCCCTTCAATTCCTCCAGTCATATCTCACTTTTTTTCACAAAGCCCCCAGCACGTCCTGCCTCAGAGCATTTGCACCTGCAGATCCCTGTCCCTGAAACACCCTTCTCCCAGATACCCCCAGGGCTCACATCCTCGCCTCCTTTGAAGTCTTTGCTCAAATGTCTCTTTTCCTTAACTAAACTGGACTCTCCCCATCCCCAACAAACACGCCACACCCATTTTACCTTCTTTGTTTCCTCATAGCATCTATTACTGTCCTACATAGTATACAAACCTTGTCTTATCATTTCCACCACTCACTAGAATGTAGCTTCAGTGAAGTGAGGAATGTGTGTGTATTTTGTTCCCAGCTGAATCCGCAAGGCCTTAGAACAATGCCTGGCATACAGTGGGTGCTTCATAAATGTTTGTTGAATGACTCCATTAATTTAAAGAAGCCATAGTTCAGGCAGCAACATGGCTCAGACAAGATTGAATACTTTTTAGAGCATGTGGACCTCTTTCTTTTTGGAGCCGGCATCCAGCACTGTGAAACTTGAAAAGATCAGCATGCCAGAAGGAATGCAGGGGTTAGGGGAGGAGTCAAAGGGGATTTTCTCCCAAAGTCATTTTCTGCAGTTCCCCTTTCCCAGTTTAGCCCAGGGTTGAGGAGTGACATCCCAAATCAGAGGGACCTCAAATCAGATATCCTCAACCCGTCCCTGAGTGACCTCCTTTCCCCTGGATCTACCAGAAACAGGGGTCCTAGAAAGTTGAAAGTCAAAAGCGGGGGTCTTTGGGACCCAGCTTTTGGGGGCAGCTCAGGCTCATCCTGAGGCTGGCCCTGTGGGCTCAGTTCTCCAAGTATGATTTATGCCTATGGCTGAACTTTATTTTCTACTTTTTTGGATTCTGCTCTGAATTTTTTTCTCCTTGGCCTTTTCCTGGGTCAATGCAGTCCTGATATTTGATTTACTGTTAACAGTATTGACTGCATAGGATTGAGCCAAGAAATGGAAGAAATTGCTTTTTCTCTCTTTCTATCTCCTGGTTGACAACTCAGTCTTAGCACTGGGTTTAGCCAAGCTCTGTGAGAGCCAAGGGAGGCAAAGGGAGTGGGAGTGTTGTGGCTTTGCAGCTGGAAGGTGACCCTGGGAGGAATATGAGCAAGGAATTGTCGTTGTAAAGGTCCTGTGGCTGTTTTATCTTCTGAATAAGATAAAGATACAGAGGGGGCGTGTTTGGAGTATGGGCTTCAAAGTCAACTAGCCTTGGGATTAAGCTGTGTGGCTTTGGGCAAGTCACTTAACCTCTCTGAGCCTCAGTTTCCTCATTCCTAAGACAGATGTAATAATCTCCTCCTCACAGGTGGACTTACAGTGATCATGCATAAGAAACACTTTTAATCAAACCTGGGTCATTCTAGGAGCACAATTTATTGTACCTATTACTGTCGCCACCATCATCACCATCCTCACCCTATTATTGTGTCTTCTTTGTTTCGTCCAAATAAACAAGCACTCATTCAATTCCATGGAAAGGACTTGAGAAGCCTAGAGACTTTTTTTTTTTTTTTTTTTTTGAGACGGAATCTCGCTCTGTCACCCAGGCTGGAGTGCAGTGGCTCAATCTCGGCTCACTGCAAGCTCCGCCTCCCGGGTTCACGCCATTTTCCTGCCTCAGCCTCTCCGAGTAGCTGGGACTACAGGCGCCCGCCACCACGCCCAGCTAATTTTTTGTATTTTTAGTAGAGACGGGGTTTCACCGTGTTCTCAATCTCCTGACCTCATGATCCGCCCGCCTCGGCCTCCCAAAGTGCTGGGATTACAAGTGTGAGCCACCGCGCCTGGCCGAGACTTTTAAGTAGTTGTTTATTGTGGTAAAATATAACAAACATAAAATGTATTGTTTTAACCATGTTTAAGTACACAGATCAGTAGCATTAAGTTCATTATTGTCAGCTGTCACCACCGTCCAGTTCCAGAATTTTTTCATCTTGCCAAACACAACTTCTGTACACATTAAACATGAACCCCCCATTTCCTCCTCCTCACAGCCCCAGGCAACCACTATTCTACTGTCCACCTCTATGAACTTGACTGCTCTAGGCACATCCTATGAATGGAATCATTCAGTATTTGTCCTTTTGTAACTGGTTAATTTCACACAGCATCATGCCTTCAGGGTTTGTCTACGTGTAGCACGCATCAGAATTTCATTCCTTTTTATGTCTGAGTAATATTCCACTGTATGGATATGGCACATTTTGATTATCCATTTTTCTGTCGATGGACAATTGAGTGTCTGTCACCTTTTTGCTATTGTGAATAATGCTGCTATGAACGTGGATAATAACACTCCCTCTTCTCCAAAATGAAGATTAAGCTGCAACTATTCCCTAGTGCTCTCAGCAAATACTCAGAGTTTCTCCTCTTGACTGTAGATGAAGTCACACCCAGGAAATACCATGATCAGAAACAGACACTTTCCTGCACTCATGGTGCTCACAGTTGCATCGGGGAACAAATAAATCCACACCCAAAAGGAGACGTTGCTGCCAACTGTGACTATGTGCTATGGAGGGAAAAAAAGAGAGGCTTTTGGAAGAGAAGAAAGATAAAGTCCTGCTTTACCTGGACAGGAAGGATGCTCTTAGAAGGAGCCTCCAGGGTAAGAAGAACTTCCCAAGAAGAAGACAAAAGGCCATCTGAACTATGGCATGGGGTCTTTGCCATTTATTACCCACTGAGCAGGAAGTACATGGCCACAGTGATTTATAGCAGTGTGCTGGGTGCAGCTCATACCAGCCCACAAGAGCTAATCATTAAATGTTCAGGAATTTTATGAGCAGCTTGTGAAATGCAATCATAAAATTAAATTATATAAGCTTACAATTATATGGAGTACACTAGTTATTAGCGTGAATTATACCTATATGGTTGAAACACATATAATGGTATCTATGCATCTCTCCCCAACTCCACATTCAATGACGTCACATTGGTAGCTTGAAATGAGCCACAATGGGAATATTTACACCAGGGATATTGGCCAGTGCTGCAAATCAGGGTTTGATCATTTTGTTGATTGTCTGGATTTAAGAAAGTGATGTACAGAGTGTTAATAAGACAGGTTAATATACCTAATGCTAAACGACAAGTTAATGGGTGCAGGAAATCAACATGGCACATGGATATATATGTAACAAACCTGCACATTGTGCACATGTACCCTAAAACCTAAAGTATAATAAAAAAAAAAGACAGGTTAAACTTAAAGGTATTGTGTGTCTGTGGCCATTATATTGTGAATAGTACAGACAATTGAGGAAACATTCTTCTATTATTTAAAAACCATTACAAATAGTCCCCAACTTAGCAATGGTTGGACTTAGAATTTTTCTGAGTTTATGATAGTGCAAAATCAAAAATGCACTTACAATATTCGACCTACAGTATTTTCAATTTACAATAGGTTTATCAGAATGTAAGCTCAACATAAGTGGAAGAGGATCTGTATTCAGTTCAGCAAAGAAGTTGTTCACGTCATTGACAATGAATGAAGTACCAACATATGTCTTTGTTGTTGTTTTTGCCTGACTCATTAAGGTAAACAAAAATATCTACCAGCATTCATGTCAGAGCTACCTTCAGAGAGCCGCTTGTTAAACATTTATCAGCACACAACTGAGGCATTACAGTGCTTTTCACATGAAAAATCAAGAACTGTGGCTATAATGAATTTTTTTATTATTTCTAGAAATGGAAAAGCTTTTAGAAAATATTTCTCAGTTAACATTAGTGAGCCATTAGGGTGGTTCGAGGTGGGGGACACTGAGACAGAGTAGCCGAAATTGAGGCTTGTCTAGAAAATTCTCAGATTCGTCATCCTCGGAACAGTAGCTTGAAACACAACCCTGGACAGGACGTGGTGGCTCACGCCTGTAATCCCAATACTTTGGGAGGCCAAGACAGGTGGATCACCTGAGGTCAGAGGTTTGAGACTAGCCTGGCCAACATGGTGAAACCCCGTCTCTACTAAAAATACCAAAATTAGCTGGGCGTGGTTGTGCACACTTGTAATCCCAGCTACTCGGGAGGCTGAGGCAAGAGAAGTGCTTGAACCCTGGAGGCAGAGGTTGCAGGGAGCCAAGATCACCCCACTGCCCTCCAGCCTGGGCAACAGAGTGAGACTCCATCTCAAAAAAAAAACAAAACAAAACACTACTCTGTTGTGTCCACTCATTCAATTCCATGGAAAGGATCTGAGAAGCCTAGAGACTTTTTAAATATTTATTTATTGTGGTAGAATATAACAAACATAAAATTTATTATTTTAACCATGTTTAAGTGCACAGTTCAGTAGCATTAAATTCATTACTGTGATTTGACTGATTGATAGAAGGGGTGATGGGTCGATTGATTCCAGTTCTACCACCAACTTTATGCATAAACTCAGGTAGTTTCCTTTTGCCTCACTTTCCTCCTCTATAAAATGAAGACAAGATGCTTTCTCTGACTGCATCTGAAGAGGTCTGGGAATCAGGTACGGGATGAGTGAGTTGGGACTTGCTTGGATGGAAGTGATAGACACCCAAGGTAAACACGCTTGATGGGGAAAGGAGAGATTCATTGGTTTTCAACATTAGTTTGGATACTGAATAGTTCAAACATTCAAAGGAAAAGTTTTCATGTTTCTCCCTTTCTCTGTTCTTTCCTCAACTCATCACAGTGGCCTTAACTCTCTCCTACTCCAGACACATCTTCTCTAATGTGTCTGGTACCCTCCCTACAAACCTCAATGGAAAAAGAGCTTGTGCTGCCAGTTTCATAGACCCATCTCACGGATAGGGCTCTCATTGGCTCTGCTTGGGTCATGTGCTTGCCTCACGGACCAATCACTGTCACCAGAGGGATTGGATGCTGTGATTGGTCAGCCCTGGACCACGTAACTAACCACTTTCTGTAGCCACGGTGAGCAGGGTCTATTTCTAGGAGAAGGGCAATGGGAATCCTCTCTAGGTAGATGAAAGCCAACAGTCCGCGCCAGGAGGTGAATGTGTTGGAAAGATTAAAGTGACAAGCAGGAAGGATGAGAATGATTAGTCTCAGAGTAAAGAGACACAGGCTTCCTGTAGCTTACACACGGACTTAGTCATTTGACAATCTTTTCACAGTGCATGGTTAATCCTGTCACTCCATGCTGGAAACCCTGTAAGGTCTTCCTGATCTGGGTGCTGTGCGGAACTCTGAGCTCATTTTGGATCCTCCTCCCATCTCTCAATGCCCCAGTCCCACTGCGCCTTTCTGTTTCAAGACTGTGTCTCTCCCCTTCCTTCTTCAAGGTCTTTTTTTTCTTTCCTTTCTTTTCCTTTTTTTTTTTTTTTTTTTTTTATTTGAGACGAGGTCTCACTCTGTCGCCCAGGCTGGAGTCTCGGCTCAGTGCAACCTCCATCTCCCGGGTTCAAGCGATTCTCGTGCCTCAGCCTCCCGAGTAGCTGGGATTACAAGTGAGTGCTGCAACGCCTGGCTAATGTTTGTAATTTTAATACAAACAGGGTTTCACCATGTTGGCCAGGCTGGTCTCAAACTCCTGACCTCAAATGATCCGCCCCTGCCTCGGCCTCCCAAAGTGCTGGGATTATAGGCGTGAGCCACCGCCCCTGGCCCCTCAAGGTCTTTTCACAAATGTTTCTTCTCACCTAGAATGTTCTTCCCCAAAATCTAATCCCAATCGATCTTCTGGTCTGTTTTCCCCATACACCACAGAAACAGCACCGACTTGTTTTTATTTCTCTTACCCACCAGGGCTCGGCACAGCACATGGCACAAAGTAGACAGTCAACAAATCCTTCTGAGGTGAGTAAATAAATGAGTACTTATTATTCCAACAGTAAAAAATTCATAAGTTTTCTGCCTTTGGCACACAGATTCACTCATTCTTTCATTCATTCAATATTGCATCAAGGGCTGGGAGATATAATAGTGAACAAGAAAGCTTTCTTGCCTTCAAGGAGATGCTGGTAGGGGAAGTAGCCAGAGTCATACCAGAGTTGTCGCAGAGCCAGCATGGGGGACTGAGGGAGCAGAAAACAAGACTTGGGAAGACAACAAATAGTCTGCAGAGAAGGTGAATCCAACATGAAAACTGATAGATCAATAGAAATTAGGTGAATGAAAGCAGGCAAATTGTCATGGAGAGGGGGGAATGGAGTGGAGAGTGGGTAATTCTACGCAGAGGGAACAGTAAGTAGAAAGAACACTGCGTGTAGTCGGGAGCAGGGGAGAGAGAAGGAGAGGAGAGGAAGGAAGGGAAAGTGAACATTTGTTAGGGGAGAGTGAGCGGTGAAGATTCAGAGGCTAAGTCTGCAAAGAGGGAGATCCACAAGGCAAACCTGGAACAGCTTTGAAGCCATCATCAGGAGGCTGGGCTCAATCCAATGAGGCCATGAGACCCCAGTGAAGTACATTAAGCAGGGGCATGACACGGCCACATTATTTATTGGAAAGAAATCTTCTTCATCTGGCCCATCACCTTGGGGACTCAGGCTAAGAATTAATATCAGCTTAAGGGTTTCGATATAGACAAATTAATGACTCCATAGTAGAAGCAGCTGGGCAAGTCTGACAATCCTCCACCTTTTGAAGTCGATACAATCATCACTGATTTTTAGAATCCTCACACCATAGACTCCCAGGAGCACAGACTCCTAGAGATAGAGAAACACTGTGTCATAGACCCAGGAAAGTGGAGGCAAAGTGCTTCAGTATTGCAGAGAACTATGGGAACCAAAGCTGGGTATGGTGGCAAGAGCCTGTAGCCCCAGCTGCTTGGGAGGCTAAAGAAGGAAGATTGCTTGAGTCCAAGAGTTCAAGCCCAGCCTGGGCAATATAGCAAGACCCTAGTCTCAAAAAGAAAAAAATAAAATAAATATAAGGCCTACGGAAACCAGAAAAATGTAAGATGGATCCCTTTAGCCACAGCATTGCAGAGGCCTGAAACCACAGAATTATAAACCAATAACATCACTCTGCCAGCACATGGGGACCCAGTGGGCCTACACAGCCCAAGTCCTTATGAAATGACACAGGCATCCTCTCCGGGAGGTGGCCATGCTCTCCCTAAACCTTCTTTATATGGTGTTCCATCTCTTCCCCTTCGGTGGCTGTCTCTGTGGATGCCCCCACTCCATACCTCAGGAATGCTGTAACCTACAGCGGCTCCCAGCACCCCACTGGCACCAGTGTATATCTAGACCCCAGTCATGCCCACCAAGAGCATAAACATTTTCTTAGCTAGCACTGGTCCTTAAGATAAATGCTGGGTTTTGTTTTTTTTTTCCCCTCCCTGGGTGCCAGAGTTCAACTCAATTTTCTCAGATTAAATAAAATTTCAAAGTGTCAGTCCCTGGCAAACGACAACTTGGAGGGTGGTTGATTTTTCTAACCCGATCGTCAGTCCAATTACAATTTTTAATCTATATGTAGATAATGGTGAACAAAAACCCCATAGAAACGTCAAGAGTGAGGAGGTTATTAGCTTAGTTTTAATTACTGCCGATCATTCTTAGCGACTGGAGGGACCCGGCAAATTAGGGAAAGGAGGCATTCCTCCAGGAGAGTGCAGCGGGGCCCCTGGGCTGCTGTTCCAGCAGAAGCTGTCCCCGCAAAGAAACATTCCCTGGTCCAGAGAATGCACGTCCTTCCCCACCAGCCCTGCCACGACTTCCTGTGGAGAAAGGCCAGTGGACTTGGGCACAATCAATCCAGCACCAGCTGATGAGATGTGATCTCAGCCCTTCCTCCTTCAGCGTCCCTCCAGGCCACCGCCCCTCCCTGGCTCCCCCACTGCCTGTGTTTCAAACGTATCTCATGCTTCTTCTTTTGTCTGGGTAAAAGTAATACGTGCTCATCATGGGAAAGAAATTGGAAAATAGAAAAAGGTGAAATATGGAGGGAAGAGAAAAACCTATTCTAGTCTCACTACCTACCACTGCTAATATTTTGGAGTAGTTCCAGTCTTGTGTGTGTGTGTCTTATATATATACACATACACATATATTATACATATACATATGTATAATATATTATTATTTATATATACTTATATAAAATATATAAGTATATATTGAATACTAAATGTGCATAATAAATATATTAAAATATTTATATTTTAAATATTTGTATTATAAAATATATAGAAATAATTTATAATAATAACTAATAGAAATATAAACATATTTATATTATTTTAAATATTGTATTATAAAATATATAAACATATAATTATAATTATTAATAAATTATAATGCATAGCTGTAATTACATATGTAATACATACACAGACAAATTGGAATTATCTACAGTATTTCTTGTGCCACGAATATTACTTGTGAACTTCATATTAGTGGCCACAGAATCTTGTGTAGCCTGGATACACTGTACGTTTCACTAATCCACCTCATTTTTGCACATACAAAGCCAGTGAACATTTTAATAGAGAAGATAATTTTTTAGGTTTTATATTTTACTCTGGTTTTTTTTTTCAAATAAAGTGGTTTTCTATGTTATTATAAACGTGGTAACTATCATTGTGATGAATTATTTCACCTCTACCAGTATTTTTGAGGAATCAATTTGTGCCAAGCCCTGTTCTAAGTGGTTGAGATGTAAAAATCAAAATCCTTGAAGGATTAGAATCTTCTAGGGTTTCTGACCTTATAAAATACAGCTTTTATTAAACTGAAAATATGTGTTTAAACTAGCCATTCTCATGTTATTGCATGTTTACGTAGTTTAATGTTTCTCAAATTTGTATATGACACTACCATGGACATTTTGTATGCAAATTATTATCTTTCTTCTGAATTGTTTCTTTTTCTTCTTATAAATTTATTTAAATGCATTGAATGGATCTAAGGATATTAATATTTTTAAGATTGTTAATAAGAAATCTGGTTTCCCATAAATGGAGTTTTAGGGGGTAAAACTGATCTTGAACCATCTCAAAAAAAGTCACACAAAAATAGACCCTTCAGGGGCTCTATCAAGAGATTATCTGGAAACATACTGCTACTTTTAATACTTCAAAGTTTGTCAGAAGCATGTAATGAAGGACGAACAATATCTCATGCATGAATGAGCTGTACAATTTTTTAAACTTCACATTTATTATTTAATTTCTGAAAAAAAATGGAAACTGTAAAATAGTGCTTCCGAAAGTTTAGTATAAGCATAACTCATAGTCGGCCAAGTGATTCTGTGTAATAAAGACATGACCCTATTTTGAATTTTTTATTATTATATATTTATGTTTTTGTGTATTAGAGAAAAATATGAGTGAAATATCAAACCCACACTTCTATAAGATTAGAGTTTAGAAATGGACTAAGGAAGAATAAGAAGTGGGTTAAAACTCAATTTAAAGCAAGACATTAAGCAGAGATGCCTACAAGCCACCCAAGAATATGGCAACCATGGGGAGTTTCGAAGATAACAGGAGATACTGCACATATCAATGTGACACAGGAGGCTGGTGATTAGATTGTTACCTGGGTTAGCTAATGGAATACCAAAATGAAGAGAGGCAGGAGGATGGTTTGAGACCAGACTGGGCAACACAGCAAGACCCTGTCTCAAGAAGAAGAAAGAAGCAAGAAGGAAGAGAAGAAGGAGAGGAAGAAGAGGAAAGAGGAAGAAGAAGAAGAAGGAGAAGGAGAAGAAAGAAGAAGAAGAAGAAGAAAAGAAGAAGAAGAAGAAGAAGAAGAAGAAGAAGAAGAAGAAGAAGAAGAAGAAGAAGAAGAAGAAGAAGGAGGAGGAGGAGGAGGAGGAGGAGGAGGAGGAGGAGGAGGAGGAGGAAGAGGAGGAGGAGAAGAGGAAGAGGAAGAAGAAGAAGAAGAAGCAACAGGAGGAGGAGGAGGAGAACAGGAGGAGGAAGAGGAAGAGGAAGAAGAAGAGGAGGAGGAAGGAGGAGAGGGAGAGGAGAGGAGGAGGGGAGGGAGAGGAGAGGAGGAGGGGAGGGAGAGGGAGAAGGGAAAGGAGAAGGAGGAGGAGGAAGAGGGGAAGAGGGAGAGGGAGAGGGAGAAGGGAAAGGAGAAGGAGGAGGAGGAAGAGGGGAAGAGGGAGAGGGAGAGGGAGAAGGGAAAGGAGAAGGAGGAGGAGGAAGAGGGAAGAGGGAGAGGGAGAGGGAGAAGGGGAAGGGGAAGGAGGAGGAGGAAGAGTAGGAGGAGGAGGAGATCCAAGATTACAGGGAACTTGCAATTTATTAAGTATCCATGTAAGGCAATGCTCCAATGGCCAAACTTTACATTTTCCTTCACTCAAGAGATTAAAAATGAAGTTTCAAGCCTTTTTGGCTGCACATTAAAAGTACCTGAGGAGGTTTTTCAAAGTGCGATGGCTGGGCCCCTCCCTTAGAGGTTCTACACCTATAGGTCTGGGTGGAGACTGGGCATCAGCGTTTTTAGGGCTCCTTCACTGGTTCTCACGTGCAGCCAAGGCTGAGGAATTCTGATCAAGGTCACCTTCTTTCTGGACACCTCTGGATGTTGTCATGTCCACAAAATAGAGATTAGAGTCCACACCTCGACTGGTCTCCCTCTGCACCAGCATTCTAAAAACTTCCCCAGCCCTCTGCTGCTGGATAATGAGGCTAATGACCAATCAAGCCCTAATGAGGATGGATTTGTTTATTAAGCAGCAATTGTGTGCCAGGTGCTTCCCCCTCCCCAAGCCCAGGAGACTCAAGGGCAAGCAGGAGACGACCTGGGGAAGGCTGGGGAAGAGGGGGCAGCCAAGAGAAGGCAGACAGCTGCTGCATCTTAGGGGGTCTTCCGGATGAGCTTGGGGTCCAAGCACAGGGGGCGTGCTAGAAACACAGCAGCAGCTCATGTAAATACCCAGCCTTTAGTGAGGCAGAGTGGACTCGAGGCTGGATCGGGTGCACGTGTGAGGGAATCCCATCTGAGCATGGCCAACAAGCTTCCTGGGAAAAAAATGTGCTGCAGGAAAAGTGGGATGGAGGGAAAAGGGCAGACTGTGGGGAGAAGAAACCCAACAGGAAGCAAAGGCCATTAGGGGAGGAAATCACACACAGCTCAGCAGACCATCTGGGTCCCTCCTGAGACTCTAGGATCTGGAAAGCTCCCCATCCCCACAGGAGAACAGGAATGCAAGTGAGAGAAATTGGCCTGAGCATTCCTCAAGAATGAAGGATAAAGTTTAGGAAGGGATTTGATGACTACCCACTCACTCTTCTGCTGAGACTCCCTGCAATACACCTTCAAAATTATACCCAAATGGGAAGCAAAGTTCTGCTTATCAGTGAATGGACAATCATGAGATCCTTTTGCTCCCAGGTTTATTGACAGGCTAAGCTGAAGGATGCAGCAAAGAGGTGGATCAGACACCTTGTCAAGCAATGTGTTCTTTGTCTCCAAAATCAGAGCCTGTTTTTCATCCTGAGAAATTCAGGGTTTGACATCTTGGAGGCACATGGTAAATACTTCTAAGCATGAAAGATGTGAATGGAATGAATAGGGATGACATTGATTGTGGTAGAATGGAAGGGATGAAGTGGAAAGGATGGAATGTATGGAATAAAATGCAAAGGAGTAGAATGGAATGGAGTGGATTCAAGTGAAATGAGATGGTACAAAAAACATAATACAATAGGATAAGATGAAATGGGAAGGGTGGAATAAAGTGGAGTGAAATGGAATGGAATGGACTAGAGTGAAGCAGAAAACAGTGGAGTGGGGTGAGATGGTGTGAAATGGGATAGTTGCAGGATCGACAGGATATATAAGATGGGATGGGGTGGGGTGGGAAGGGGAGGGCTGGGATGAGAAGGGCTGGGATGAGAAGGCATGGGGTAGGATAAAGAGAAATGGGATGGGGTGTCAAGGGTTGAGGTGGAAAGGGAAGAATGGAGTGAGATGGAATGGGATGGAAAGGGATGGAGTGGAAGGAAAAGGGATGGGAAAGGATGGAAAGGTTTGGAATGGGATGGGGGAAATGTGAGGGAAAGGAAGAGGGAAGAAAGGAGGGAAGGGGAGTGAAGATGAAAGTAGGGGTGGGACAGGATGGGATGAAGTAGAGTGGAGAAACATGGGGTGGGATGGGATGGGATGGGATGGGATGGGATGGGATGGGATGAGATGAGATGGGGTGGGAATGGATGGAGTGGAGTGTGAGGAGATGAGAGAGGATGGGGTGGGATGGGATGGGATGGGATGGGATGGGATGGGATGGGATGGGATGGATGGGGTGGGATGAGATGGGGTGAGATGGCATGGGATGAGGTGGGGGTGGGATGGGGAGGGGTGGAGTGAGATGGGACAGGATATGGTGGGATGGGATTTGGTGGAGTGGGGTAGGGTGGGGTGTAGTGGGATAGAGTGGGGTGACTTGGATAGTACATGATGAGGCTGCATAAACTGGATGGAATGGGAGGGATTGGATAGAACTCACTGGAAGGAGATGCCTATCTACTTTTACTTTTACCATTCACAATCACAATAGGACAAAGGACACGGGTCAGGGGCTCTAGACTTATATTCTCTGACCATTCACAGTGGGACCCTGATCAAGCCTCTTTTCTTCTGTGGGCCTCAACTTCCTCATCTGTCCGTTGCATGTTGGAACTAAATGATATCTAATGATTCGCCTGCTCTGGGACCCTGTAAGTCTTTATAGCAGGCATTCACTCATAGCTCAGACAGAACTTGCTGAGTGCCTACTCTGTGCCAGACCCCACGCTCCATGTCCAAAGCCAATTACAATACAGGGTGTTTCCTCCAACTGCCCGGTCACCCCAAGAGGTGAATTCAAGATGACTTGGAGTGGACTCTGGGTTAGCACTTCTAGTGGCCTTAGGACCCTGTGGACGACAGCTCAAGATGAAACACACAGGCTGTACCCTCAACAAACAGCCCATCAAGGCTGAAAGAGACACCTGGTGGGCCTCAGAGATAGGCATGTGCCCTGAATTTTAGCCAGGGAGGGACCATAATCAGTAAATGCCACAGCAGGCAGGCACTAGCCACTCTTGGTTATTTAAGCTCTAAATATAGGGCTCCTGTGATAGTCCCTGTCTTCTGAGGGTGTCCTATCAAAGTGTTTTTTTTTTCATGGCCCCACTCCATCACCAAATGTCTACTTGATCCTCCTGTAGCCTGAAATAGAGCCCAGTCCAGCTCCCGGCCACCCACAGTGGAAAGAAGCTCAGCAATTTACCATGGCATTCAAATCCATTCAGGATCTGGCTCATGCCTGCCTCTCTAACTTTACTCGTTCATTTATTCAACACTATTTATAGCTGCTAAGCACCATGCTAGGTCCTGGGGATTCAGCTTTGACCAAGACAGACACAACTACTGCCCTTATGGGCTCACAATTCAGTGAGGGAAACACTGAATAATGCCACAAATGACCTTTAAATTACAACTGCGTAAAGTTCAGGGGATGAAAATTAGGAGACCTCTGAGCCTCGTTCTATCTAGTCTTTCTCTCAGACTTTACACTCTCACCAGATTGGACTTTCTTCACTTCCATGAATGGACACGCTCTCTCTCACCTCAGGACCTTTGCACATGCTTTTCCCCTCTGACAAGAAGTTTCTTTCAACTCCATTGCCCACTCTCCTGGCTAGCTCCTCCACATCCTACAAGTATCAGCTTAGAAGCCACTTTCTTCAGGAAGCCATGCCTGGTGTCATCAGTGTGGGCTCCCCTTCTGTTATCCTCCATAGCATGTGTTTAACCCCCACTTATTACACTTCACGGTGAGTGCCTTTTGCATTTCTGGCTAGTGCACTAGGCTGGGAATTTCACTGTGGAATCAACAAGTTTTTACTGAATGGGTGAGTCACATCCTTACCTTTTGTTCAGTCCCATTCACTGTTTGACCTTGGGGTCCTCCAGCCCTCCATAAAAATAAGTGTTTCTCTAGATTTTTCTTATTATATGCTGTAATTCTTTCATGAAGGGGGCAGAGAAAACTGGGGAAGCTTAAATCAGCTTTTCCTTTATATCTGCAAAGCTCCAAGGTCCTTCAGACCCAGCTCCCTCATGGGTACTGGAACCACAGAGACCACCTGAAAAGATAAAGCTGGAAGGGGATGCAAGAATCTTGAGTTCCATCCCCTGCTCTCATCTTCACAATTGGCTTCCATCTTGGGACAACCTCAGTGGATTTTGCTATGAGAGGTGCACAGTAGGGAATACTATGCATAAAATGAGGTTACTCTAATGTGAGCATTTCAAATCCCTTTGTAGTCGACAGAATAATGACCCCTCCAAAGATGTCCACAACCCAATCCTCAGAATGAATGAATACTTTACCTTACATGGTGAAAGGGACTTTGCAGGCATGATTAAGTTAAGGATCTAGGGATGGAAGGATTATCCTGAATGATACAGGTGGACCCAATGTAGTCACAAGAGAGGAGCAAGAGGGTCAAAGTCAGAGATGTGGGGATAGAAACAGAGGCCAGAGAGAGAGATCTAAAGAGCCAGCTGGCTTTGATAATGGAGGAAGGAAGGGGACATGAGCTAAGGAACGCAAGTGGCCTCTAGAAGCTAGAAAAGGGAAGGAAACCAATTCTCTCCTAGACCTTTCAGAAGGGTCAAAGCTCTTCTGACATGTTGATTATTGCTCTATAAGACCCTTTGGACTTCCAACATCCAGAACCATAAAATAATATATTGATGTTGGTTTAAGCCAATAAGTTTGTGGCCATTTGTAAGTATGCAGGCATAGAAAACTAACACACTCTTCCAACCATTCAACTTATGTCTCCTGAATGCTGGGGTTCAGGTGGGGTAGGTTTCCTGGTAGATCTAGAACTTTCTAGAAACCATGATTCTTCATACTTAGAACTATTCTGAAATAATCTCAAGGCTCTGGCTAGTTCAACATCTCTCCAGCTTCAGATAATTGCTTTATTGATTCTCCCTTTTCTAGATCACCTATCTCATAAAGCATAGAGAATTTATGGGGTGACACATTTTTTTCTTCTTTTGGTCATCCTTCTCAAGCTCTAACTGCTGACCTTCACCTTTAGGGGAAAGAAAGAACATTGCCATGAAGATTCTGGCTTGGATGGGGACAGATACTGAAAGACAGCATCCTTTGGTTGGTTGCAATGATGTCTCTCCCTTCTTTTTTGCATGGTGGCTCCCTAGACCCAACTCTCAAATGACGTGAGCTTGGAGTCATGCACATCATGAGAGCTATGGCTCACTCTTTCCTCTCACCTTGCACCTGGTACTCCAAGCATGCTGTGCTCACCAGAGAAATGGATGGATTTGTGGATGGATCACCTAATTAATTAATCAATGGATCAGACTCTATCACCTTCCTCTCCCACCTGTGAGTCAGCCCAGACATTCCAGAATTCTATAGCTCCAGCACCATGCCCCAGAGAAAAACAAAAAACAACCTCCTGGGCCTTGAACCATCAGCCACTTTTCAAAGAAAGTCAAGACTCTGTCAACATTTTTTTCTTCCCTCCCAAAATTAAAATGTGCCTCCAGTATAACTTGTTATCAAAAATAGAAGCATTTTATCTATCTTTATTGCAGAACAGAGATTACATGGAGACATTCAATTTGGAGTCAATTTAAATTTCAATTGTCTGTGAAATCTAAATCAATAGGGTATAGTTCAATGACGCTTTAATAAAACAGGACATAACAGAGAAATCATTAGGAATTACATATGATAAGAGATTGGAGCAGGGCCTTTGTAAGGGTGGAAGGAACATTAGAAAATTACCCCCAAGCATTTGCAAGTAAACCAACTACCTCCTTCCCCCATGAGACGCCCGGGAAAGCTTAATTGTGCTATGAGGACTGGAAATCCATCTCTGTCAGCCCAGTGATTGGGGGACAATTTACAGTGAGTGACAAAGGTGGGGGTTTTGTCTCACCCGGAATGTGCCAATCATGTTTCTCCATCCCAATGTCTGGAAGAATGTTACACCCTCTCCAATTCCCGACCTTTTCCTCTTTGCTCCCCACTTAGCCTCCTTTGCCCTGAGACTTCACTCTGCAGGGGATCCCTAGGAGGGTCTGCCCCAGGTTAGGATGCACAGAGGCAGGGAAAAAGGGAAGCAGCTGGACAGAGTGGATAAATGCCCAGGCTTTGCAGAAAGACAGTCTGAGAATGAATGTCAACCCCTCTCCTGTGTCTTAGGCAACTTGCTTTACCTCCCTGAGCCTTCCCTGAGTTTCCACCATTGAAAAAACAGAGAATCCAATATCCACCTCATAGACGAGTGCTTCTTTATCCAATAAATATTTGTTAGGGCCTTCTGTGTAGCAAGCAACAGAGCAAGGAGGAGGACAAGGTAGATGAGGCACTTCCATTAGGTGCAAAATTTAAGGGATTACTTGTAATCCCAGCACTTTGGGAGGCCGAGGCGGGCGGATCACGAGGTCAGGAGATCGAGACTACGGTGAAACCCCGTCTCTACTAAAAATACAAAAAATTAGCCAGGCGTGGTGGCGGGCGCCTGTAGTCCCAGCTACTCGGAGAGGCTGAGGCAAGAGAATGGCGTGAACCCAGAAGGCGGACTTGCAGTGAGCCGAGATTGCGCCACTGCACTCCAGCCTGGGCGACGGAGCGAGACTCCGTCTCAAAAAAAAAAAAAAAATTTAAGGGATTACCAAAGAATTCAGTACTCAAAATAAATAATATTTAATCCCCTATTTTTAAAAATCACAATTAATTCAAAAAACCTATAATGAACCAAATCTCAAAATTTCTCATAAAGACAGGATCAGTAATGGCACCAAGCCGTTACTGGACCCTGTTGCCAAGGGGAAAATCAACAATAAGTTGATTCCTTCCGATATGGTTTGGATTTGTGTCCCCACCCAACTCTCATCTGGAATTGTAATCCACAATGTTGGAAGAGGGGCCTAGTGAGAGGCGATTGGATCATGGGGGCAGATTTCTCCCTTGCTGTTGTCGTGATAGTGATTTCTTACGAGATCTGGTTGTTTAAAAGTGTGTAGCACCTCACGCTTCAGCCTCTGCCTCCTTCTCTGACCATGTAAGATGTGTCTGCTTCCGTTTCGCCTTCTGCCACGACTGTGTTTCCTGAGGCCCCCCAGCCATGCCTCCTGTACAGCCTGCAGAACTATGAGTCAATTAAACCTCTTTTGTTTATAAATTACCCAGTCTCAGGTAGTTCTTTATAACAATGCGAGAACAAACTAATACACCATCTTTATTTAACATTTTGATACTTTTGATTTTTTGCATTAATTTTGATTTCTCAAAATACTACATTATAACATTATTTATCTTGATTACTGATTTTTTTATCAGTGCTTCTGTCGCCCCTTAAACTTTGCACCCCAGAACAGTGCCTCATTTGGTTCATTTCCTGGTGTTGGCCCTGCAAAGCAGCGCACTAAGCATGCTAGGGCCTGGGAAAACTGAGGAAACTAAACAGACACACAAATTACCCTCCTGGAGCTCTTAGTTTAGCAAACGAGGCAGATAAAAGCAAGTAAACAAGCAGATAAATAGAAAAATTATAAATTACAATAAGTCTAATGGTAGGAGCATGCCACTGAGAAGGGTGATAACTTACTCGGATGAAATGGTCAGCAACAAGCAACACCTTCTCTAAATCTCCAAGCTTCAAAGCCCCCGTCATTTTCCCCAATAGATTCCTAGTGTGCATTGAAGGGTTAACTTAGCAGACTTAGGGTGTTCACACCCTGCATGTTCCAAAGAAAGGACCAGACTGACTGCTGGGAGATTAACCCTAAGCTCTTGCAGTATCCTCCCTAATTCAAGTGTCTTTGTATACCTGGGCACTTGGGCCAAACCAGGCCAGACAATCTATGTAACCATGTGATTATATCACGTTGACTTCTGGAGGGGCTGGTGACTAAGTAATTAAGGTCATTCATGTGGTAACTCCACACCTATGTGACTGACCTTCAATTAAAACCCTGAACACCAAGGCTCAGGTGATTTTCCATGGTTGGCAACACTCGATACATGTTGTCACCCATCATTGGTGGGAGAATTAAGCATGTTTGTAAGATTCCACTGGGAGAGGACAACTGGAAGTCTCTCCTGGACCCTGCCCTATGCACCTTTCTCTTCAGCAGATTTTAATCTGAATCCTTTTGTTGTAATAGACCATAACCATGAGGATAACAGGTCTTCCGAGTTCTGGGAGTCCTTCTAGTAAAGAACTTGAAATCACTCATGGAACCTGTCAGTGGTCCTGGGGACCCACAACGTAGTGGTTCTGATCTATCACAGCACTCATCACAGTTTATGACTGTGTGTATTAGTCTGTTCTCATGCTGCTAATAAAGACATACTGGAGACTGGGTAGTTTATAAAGGAAAGAGGTTTAATTGACTCTCAGTTCTGCAGGGCTGGGAAGGCCTCAGGAAACTTACAATCATAGTGGAAGGGGAAATAAACATGTCCTTCTTCATGGGGCGGCAGGACAAAGAAGTGCCAAGCCAAAGGGGGAAAATTCCCTTATAAAACCATCAGATGTAGTGAGAACTCACTCACTGTCATGAGAACAGCATGAGGGTAAATGCCCCCGTGATTAAATTACCTCCCACCAGGTCCCTCCCACGACACATGGAGATTATGGGAACTACAACTCAAGATGAGATTTGAGCAGAGATACAGCCAAACAATATCAATGTGTGTGTGTGTGTGTGTGTGTGTGTGTGTGTGTGTGAGGTCATGTGACCATAGACTAAACTTGCAATGCCCAACACAGCTGCCACTGGCCAAATGTGGATGCTTACGTTTAAATTAATTTAAATGAGATAAAGTTAAGACTTCCTCAGTTGCACCAGGCACATTGCAGTTGCAGCAGTCACATGTGGTTTGTGACTACCACATGGAATGATTCTATCACCCAGAAAGTTATATTGGACAACACTAGACTAGATGGTGAGTCTTCAAGGGCATAGGGACTCCTTGTGACTTATTCACATCTGCGTTTCCAAGGCTTCACACACAGTGGACACTCAGTAATTATTAGTGAAAACAAACAAAAATATATTAAAAGACTAAACAGTAGAAAGAGCTCTTTTCCCCACCCTATCTCTAATGTTGTGTGCTCTTGAGCAAGCTACTTGGCCACTCTGGGCTTTAGTTTTCCCAGCTGCAAAGACCTGTGTGCACTCTAGGGGTTTAAAGGTCCCTTCTGGCCGTGCATGGTGGCTCACGCCTATAATCCCAACACTCTGGGAGGCTGAAGCAGGCGGATCACGTGAGGTCAAGAATTTGAGACCACCCTGGCCAACATGGTGAAACCCCATCTCTATAAAAATACAAAAATTACCCGGGCATGGTGGCGCGTGCCTGTAGACCCAGCTTACTCAGGAGGCTGAGGCAGGAGAATGGCTTGAACCCAGGAGGTAGAGGTTTCAGTGAGCTGAGATCGTACCTCTGCACTCCAGCCTAGGTGACAGAGCAATACTCTGTCTCAAAAAACTAAATTAAAAAATAAAAAGTAAAACAGGTCGGGTGCGGTGGCTCACATCTGTAATCCCAACACTTTGTGAGGCCGAGAGGGGCAGATCACCTGAGGTCAGGAGTTTGAGACCAGCCTGGCCACCATGGTGAAACCTTGTCTCTACTAAAAATACAAAAATAATAGCTGGGCATGGTGGCAAGTGCCTGTAATCCCAGCTACTTGGGAGGCTGAGGCAGGAGAATCACTTGAACCCAGAAGGCGGAGGTTGCAGTGAGCTGAGATCACACCACTGCACTCCAGCCTGGATGACAAGAGCGAGACTCCATCTCAAAAAATAAAAATAAAGATAAAATAAATAATAATAGCAATAATAATAATAAAATAAAAGTAAAGGTTTCTTCAGGTCCTGATATTCAAGGCCAGGGTCATAACAGGAGACCTGGTGTTCTGGTGCCCTTCTCCTTTCACTGTGCGCTAGGTATAGCCTGAGAGGGAATGGGCCAGCTGTCAAGGGAGCTGAAGAGACAGTGAGGGAATTGAGAAACAATCACTGGGTTTGCCCCAGCTGAGGAACTCATCAAACTGCAAGCTCCATGATGGCATAGATTTGTTTGCCTCTTTGCTCATGGTTATGTCCACCTCGAGTTCTAGCACAGTGCCTGGCACATAGTAAGTGCTCAATAAACATTTGTGGAATGAGTGATTGACCCTAAGCACTGAACTTGCAGACTCCAGAGATTGGCTCAGGGAGCATGTTCTTTGTCACATGTGGCACAACTCTGTGGCACCAGCCCCTGGCAAGATTAGAGCCCTTCACTGATAAGCCAATGGAATCAGCTTGGACCCCACCTGGTGACTTTCTGCTGTATTGCTGCCTCATGCTCCAGTCCCAAAATGACCTTCAAAACCTATCTCCGTCGCTGCACTGCTCAAAATCCTTCAGTGGCTCTCTGCTCTTCCCAGATAAAATAAAGCTACGTTTTTGTTGCATGTGACAAGGCATGAACTATCTTCATTTCTTTTCCATTTGAGAGCTCATGTTTTGCAGCAGGAAATTTGTAGCCAACGCTGGTCTGATACAGTGAGGGTACAACAGCTCACTGATACAGTGAGGGAAACTGGCTTGCGTCCTACACTCATGGCTATGATTTGAATGTTTTGTCTTCTCCAAAATCATGTTGAAACTTAATCCCCAATGCAGCAGTTTTGGGAGATAGGGCTCCACCCTCATGAATAGATTAATGCCACTATGAAAAGGGTTTGCTAGAGTGGATTCACTCTCTTCTGCTCATCTGCCATGTGAGGACACAGAGGTCACCCCTCTCTTGCCCTTCCACCTTCTGCCATGTGAAGATGCAGTAAGAAGGCCCACACCAGGTACCAGCATATTGATCTTGGACTTTCCAGCCTCCAGAACTGTAAAACGATACATTTCTGTTCTTTACAAATTGCTCAGTTTCAGGTATTCTGTTAGAGCAGCAGAAAATGAACTAAGACACTCAATCTCAAGTTCTTCCTTTGGCTCTCCAATCTGGGCCTCCAAATCCTCCATCCAGTGCCCATCAAGTCCCCAAGCTATCCTGCCTTGGGCATTGCCTCCTCTGCTATGCATCATACATCTTGATATAGTTTGGATATTTGCCCCTCCCCTGAAAATCTCATGTTGAAATGTAATCCCCAGTGTTGGAGGTGGAGCTAGTGGAAGACGTTTTTGTCATGGGGGTGGAAGCCTCCTGAATGGCTTGGTGCCCTCCCCATGGTAATGAGTTACCACAAGATCTGGTTGTTTTAAAAGAGTCTGAAACCTCTTTCCCACTCTCTCTTGCTCCATCTTGTGACATGCCTGTTCCCCCTTCACCTTCTGCCATAATTGGAAGCTTCCTGAGGCCCTCCCCAGAAGCAGATGCTGGCACCATTCCTCCTGTATAGCCTCCAGAATTGTAAGCCAAAATAAACCTCCTTTATTTATAAATTACCCAACCTTGGGTATTCCTTTATAGCAATGCAAAATGGACTAACACACACCTCTCATACTATTAATAGGTCATCCAAAGAGCTTCTCCCCTAGGAGATGGGGCACAAGTCCGCATACTCAGCAGTCTCCTTGAGGCTGTTGGCTCATCCATCAACCTTCTGAACCTCTGTTTTCACATTTGTACAAAGATCTGAAGTTATTTTCTGGATATCCCTTTCCAAGACCCTTCCAAACTGCTGACACTTCTCACACTTCTATACCCTCACCCTACCCCTGGAAACTCTGTTCCATTCTTATTGAACTGCTTATAAACCCCTGAGCTCACCATCACCTTACCAACCTTCAGGCCTTTGTCCCTCTGCTCCCTCAGCCCAGCACACCCTTCCCTTCCCCTTCCTCCAACTTTCAAGATTCCACTCAAAGATCAGCCCCCTAGGAAAACTTTCTTCCACATTCTCCATCCTCAGGTGGAACTTACCCTACCCTCCTCTTCACCCCAGCCATTTTCCATGAACAAATTACCACCCTGTGGCATCCAGAGCACTTTCTTACACATGCTTGCTAATCCACGAGTCTCTGCCTTCCAGACATCAACCAACACCCTGAGGGCAGAATCTTCAGTGTTCTGCCTTTGTAAAGCAAAGAGATAAAACTAGAACAGTTCGGGAGTTGGAGCCCAGTGGCTTCAGGTTGAATTCTGGCCCTACCCCACACACATTCTGATCTTAGGAGAATCATGAATATCCCTGTGCTAGATCATATTATTGGCCCCAGCTCTTTATTCCCTCCTTTGTCTGTGTTATTTGCCATGTGACTTTGCAATTTATCCCACTAAAGGAGCAGAGTATATTTCCCTGCCCTTTGACTGTGGGCTTGGGCATAAGACTTACTTTAGACAATAGAATGAGGAGGAAGTGACAGGATGCCTGTTTCAAAAGATGTGTTGCAGGCTTTAATCCATTCTCCTGCACTCCTGCCTTAAGAAGAACATTCTCAGGCCAGCCTTCTGCTCTCAGGAGGTTCAGAAGCATGTGGAGCTGAGCCGCCTCAGCCGAGCTCCCCATGCAGAGCCCAGCCTTGATAAACCAGCCCTGAGCCAACTTGCAAATGTGTGAGCAAGAATTAGTGATGGCTACTGTGAACCACTGGATTTGGGGGTGGTTTATTACTCGGCAATAGTTGACTGGTACACTCTCTTCAACTCAGTGTCTTCATCTGAGGGATAATGGTAAGTTCCTTGAGGGGCTATCATTAGATGAGATTACATTGTGAATAAAGTATAAAACTCAATGTCTGACTCATCATAAGTGCTGACAAATGGCAGCTATTGGTTCCCTGAAAAATTCAACATAGATTTATGCTATGACCCAGAATGTCCACTTCTAGGTATACACACAAAAGAATTGGAAACAGTCATTCAAACAGATACTTGTACACAAATGTTCAGAGCAGTATTATTCATAATAGCTAAAAGGTGCAAATGACTCAAGTGTCCATTGACAGATAAGTGGGTAAGTAAAATATGATATATCCAGATGATTAAATATCATTAACCATAAAAAGAATGATGTCCTGGTATATGCTACATCATGGTTGAACCTTGAAAATATTATGCTAAGTGAAATAAGCCAGACACAAAAGATAAATACTGTATGATTCCACTTGTATGAAATATCTAGAATAGGCAAATTTGCAGAGATAGAATGTAAATTGGAGGTTACCAGGGACTGGGGGGGTAAGGAGGAATGAGGAATTGTTGCTTAATGGGTACAGAGTTTCTGTTTGGGGTGAAGATTTGGAAACAGATAGTGGTAAGGGTTGCACAACATCATGAATGTAATTGAAGCCACTACGTTGTACACTTAAAAATGGTTAAAATGGTGACATTCCTGTTATATCTATTTTACCACATTTTTAAAATGGTGCTTAGGTGTTCAAGACAATCCTGGATGACATAGAAAGACCCTGTCTCTATAAAAGATAAAAAATGAAAAAAATAGCTGGGTATAGAGGTTTGCCCCTGTAGTCCTGATTACTTGGGAGGCTGAGGGGGGAAGATTGGTTGAGCCTGGGAGTTCCAGCCTGCATTAAGCCATAATTGCACCACTGCACTCCAGCCTGGGTGACAGAGTGAGACCCTGACTCAAAAGAAGAAGGCAGTTATTGCATTTATCTGTTCAGCAATTGTGCTTAGTAAATGCTGAGTAAAAGTCTGTTGAATATTGCTGGAATAAATGAGATGACTAATGGATGGATAGATGCACAAATAACCAAAGAGATAAATAAATGAATCAGTTAATGGTGAGCGAGTGAAGAAACCATGTAAGCTCTTTACCATGGCCACCTATTTAGAAGATGTACAACAACCAGGACATGGGACCCTAGAGTCTTATGTAGAATTAACTACATCGAGAGCTATAAGTATAAAAATCACACAAAGTAGAAAAGGCAACCTAGGGGATCCATGCAGACCTGCAGTCCCAGGAAGGCAGAAAGCAGGTCTGGGATGATAGGGCACAAGGACAGTGGCCCAGCAGGGGACACCAGAGGCTCCAGCAGTGGAAAGAAACACATGGTTGCTACAATGAGTAGCAGCTCTGGCTGGTGGAAATGAGAGCGGTCTGCAGATATAGGGCTGCTACCTGCAGAGTAATATGTGTTACCGGGTTGATCTTGCCCCTCGGGGAGCCTGGGGAAAACCCAGGTTCTAGAAACCAGAAACAATGATGATGAATAGAAACCCTTGCACAAGCACAACACTTTAACATGTAGACACCACTTTCTGTAGACACCATTTTCCCGAGGATCAGCTGACTTAGTCCTCACAACTACCCTGTGAAGGTTTATCTTGTTATTATTTCTAATAGGTGAAGAACATAAGGCTCAGATGGGTGACGGAATAGGTCCAAGGTTACCTAGTGCACAAGATGCAGGGAGCTACCTCCCAGAGACTGGCTTTATTGGCCCCATTGAGAACTTCATTGGCCCTATTGCTGCCCAGTGAGTGCACACAAAGCAGGGGTGGAACTTGAACCCAGGTCACTTCACCCCCATATCCTACGCTCCTTCAAACACACCCTAGGAGAAAATCTTCCAGTGGTGCTAGGGTTTGAATGTGTGTCTCCTCCAAAACTCTTGTTGAAATTTAACTGCTATTGGGAACAATAGTGAGAGATGAGACCTTTGGGAGGTGGATGGGTCATGAGGGTTCTGCCCTCATGAGTGGGATTGACATCATTATAAAGGATGAGTTTGGCTCCCTTTTGCCTCTTTTTTGCCTTCTGCCATGTGAAGATGAAGTGTTTTGTTCCTCCCGTTTGGAGGATGCAGCGTTCCAGGCACCATCTTGGAATCAGAATCTCCAAGCCTGCCAGCACCTTGATTTTGTCCTCCCAGCCTCCAGAGCTGTGAGCAATAAGTTTCTGCATGTAAATTACTTAGTCTCAGGTATTCTCTGATAGCAGCTCAAACAGACTAAGACAAGTGGGGAAAAGCAAAAATCTCTCCCCCGGTGTGTCGATCTTGGATTTAAATCACAGCTTTGGTTACTGGCTAGTTCTCCAATTTGGGGAAGCTCACTTGAATCTGCATTCTGATCTGTGGAACGGTAATAAATGAATCTGCATCATCACATTGTCCTAAGGACACAAGGTAACCCATGCAAGTGTTTAGTACAGCATCCATCCCATAACAGGCGCTCAGTGCAGTCATGGTCACCCTTATTTGTCATCTCTTCCCTCTGTTCCTTTTCCCCCTCACCCTCCCCTCTTTGCTCCCCTTCTTCCATCTCTTCCTGGATTCTCTCTCTCATCTCTCATTGTTCTCTTGTCTCCTCAGGGAACACATCCTCCCCATAAGTCCACACTTCCCACATTCTTCCATCTGGTCCCTCAAAAACCCGCAGCTCCCTGTCCTAGGGAATAGCAGGTAGATGTGAAGTGTTGAGTAACTGCTTTCCACAGGTCTGGGCCCCCTGGCCTTTCCATCCCCGCCATGTCCCTCTGCTCCACAGGTTCCATGCCCTTGGTCACACTGCCTTCTATCTTACATTCCTGACTTTATATGTACTTTGAATAATAACTCTCCCCACCTTGGTGAGGCCTCAAATTATCACTAATCTCCAGGTGAGATTAAATGTTGTCAACAGTTGGTTTCTCGCATAGATTGGAGGATCCTGGGCTGAGGGGAAATGGATGGAGGAGGGCCGAGGTGCATGCTGATACCCATGCCACAGGCAGGCTCTGCAGGAGAAGCCAGCACAGCAGAGCAGGAGACGCAGGAGCAGGCTCTGGAGCCCGGCCACCTGGAATGAGTCCTAGCCATGCCCCTTCTCATTCGTGTGACCTCAGAAAGGGGCATCACTTCTCTGGGCCTTAATCTTTTCATCCACTAAATGGGATAATCATAGAACCAGAGAAGAGAATGAGCGTGGAGCCTGCACAGAAGGAGAGCTTTAAGCAATTATGAGAATGAAAGGAAGTGTCATTTCTCAAAGTCCATGGACTGGGCCTGAGCCCCACACATACTCCTTCTCCAAGCCCCACACTCTCCAGAGTTATGCATTTGGGGGAGCAGATAGAGAGTGCTGAGCAATTCCTCCATGGTTACAGTGCTCTCTGGACCCAGCTGTTGGGACACACCTAGGATGGCCATTCCCCCTCTCACATCCCATCAACTCCAGTCTCCCAAGCTAGGCCCTGTTGCGTCCCAAGCCCACCCTTTGGCAGCCAAGTAGAGCTGCCCCTCAAATGTGATGAATGGTGGCCCTCAGAGCCATCAGCTTCCCAGCTTAACTGACACCCCACTGCTTCCTTCTTTAGGAGTTCTGATTTTCCCTTCACAGACTATCATAAAACTATGCTAGAAGGTCTCCTTCCAACACCCACAGAGATGATTCACCCAAAATGTTCATGAGCAAACATTGCAGGGAAACAACCCCAAAGGGGAAAGTTCTCCCAAAGACCTACACGTTATTCTTCACTCAGTGCTTCATCTCTCTAGAATCCTGAAATTTTGGAGACAAAAGAAACCCTGCAGTTCATCTGCTCCACAATGTAGGCGAGTGAACCGGGACAGGGCATTCACAGCAGGGAACGTTTATTGAGCACTCTGTGTGTACCACGCACCACACCAGCCAACTCAGGTGCATTGTCTCATTTCATCCTCACACAATCTGTGAGGCAGGGCTGCTGCCAATCCCATGGCACTGGAGGAAACTGAAGCTCAAGGTGGTGGAGCCACTCCCACCTGTGGGAAAATCCAGAGTCACACAGCTACAAGAAGAGCCCAGACCTGCCTGGCTTCAAAACAGGTGGTGAGCTCCCCATTACTGGAGGTATCCAAGAGTCTGCAGAGGGACTTCAAGTATTCAGGAAGGAGGAGACTCCAAGATCAATGCCCCATGGATAGGCTCCATCTTTAACAAGGTTTCTCAATGTTGGTGTTATTGAGATTGTGAACTGGATAATTCATTGTTGTAGAGAAGATTGTCCTGTGCGTTGTGAGATGTGGAGCAGCATCCCTGGCCTCTGCCCAGCAGACGCTGGTAGCACCTCCTCAATCACGGCAACCAAAAACATCTCAAGACATTGCTAAAGGTCCCCCCTGGAGCAAGGGGGACAAAATCACCATTTGAGAACCACTGTTCTACTAGGATTTTTGAAAAAGCCAGCAGACATCCACGGAGACCAGCGCTGACAACGCAGAGAGAAGTTTTACATCCCCTACGGTACCTTCTTGGGAGACAGTTGTGCACCGCAGCAGCCCTTATATCATGGCAGAGATGCTGTATATCTGCTCCTCTGTCAGCATCCCAAAGGACCAGGAGGAATACTCCTGCACATTTAGAAAAAGAGAGAGGAGACCCATGACCCAAAAATACGACATTGGAATTGAGGCACAATTTGACCTAAATGCAATAAAATTGTGCCATTAGTACCAGAGCAGCAAGCACTACCCAACCCACTGATAACTCTGAGCTGCCACTAGACCTCAGTAAGCCTCGATATATTTTAGCCTTGATTTAAAATGGAAGAATCTGCAGGTCAGACCTGAAAAGATCCTTAGAAAGCAGAGATCTGCTCTCTGGTCCTGTGTTGTGAGTGTGTTGTGAGTGTGTTGTGCGGTGGGGGCGGGGGTGCTGGCCGTCTCTGTCGGGCATCTTCTTTTTGTGCCCCCCTTGCAACCCCCACATTGCCTCTCCACCCTTCTCCCCATGTGGACCTCAGTGGACTGTCTTGCCCTCCGCCTTCTGATTTGGTTCTGCCAACTGGAAGCCCAGAAGGAAATCAGGGGAAGGGCAGATGGAGTCAGCGTACTTATTCCCCCTGCTCCTGCCTGCCAGGGTCTCTGAGGATTGGCTGCATCCTTTCACTGAAGGTCTCAGCCAAGGATCTTGTCTCCTCGGCACCTTCTCCCCTTAACTCTTTTTTTCTTTTTTTTTTTCTGAGACGGAGTCTTGCTCTGTCGCCCAGGCTGGAGTGCAGTGGCGCGATCTCAGCTCACTGCAAGCTCTGCCTCCTGGGTTCATGCCATTCTCCTGCCTCAGCCTCCCGAGTAGCTGGGACTACAGGTGCCCGCCACCATGCCCGGCTAATTTTTTGTATTTTTGGTGGAGACGTGGTTTCACCATGTTAGCCAGGATGGTCTCGATCTCCTGACCTTATGATCCGCCCTCCTCAGCCTCCCAAAGTGCTGGGATTACAGGCTTGAGCCACCACGCCTGGCCATTAACTCTTAACCTTCCCTCATCTGGCCTAGGAATGAGGATGGCACCCGCTGACACTAGACCCCAGTTATACCCTCCCGTGTGAGTTTCCTACACCCTGCCCACACCTTTGTAAACAATCCCTTTACTAAACTCTCCTCAAATTATCCCAATTAGATATATGCCATGTGTTTCCTGCTGAGCCCTGACTGATAGATAAACCATGTGGTTCTTTGTTCAAACAAAATTGTATGCAAAAACTCAGCAGATAGAACAGATCAGAGCAGAGTTCCTGCATCCATTCACATGGATTTATTAAGTGTCAGCCCCTAGCCAGAGTCTCTGGGCTGGGGCTGAGGACACACTAGTGAGTGAGAACAGTGAGGTCCTTACTGGCTGGAGTATATAGTCTTGCGGGTGGCAAAGGTAGGGCAGGTGGCCTGAGCTCCTTGGTCCACGACACGGTCTTTGTAGGGCCCTATTTAATAACCACAGAATGTTATGTCAATGCCTGCGATCCAGTTCCCTTGTCCTACTCCCATTTTTCAGATGGGAAAGCTGAGGCCAAGAGGAAGAATGGGAATTGCCCAATATTGAAGACAGTCTACCTTCTGGAAGTTAATGGAATCCTGCCTTCTTTTCTTATTTTTTTTTTTTTAACAGAGTCTCACTCTGTCGCCAGGCTGGAGTGCAATGGCGCAATCTTGGCTCCCTGAAACCTCCGCCTCCTGGGTTCATGCCATTCTCCTGCCTCAGCCTCCCAGCCTGTAACTGGGACTAAGGCGCGCGCCACCACGCCCAGCCAATTTTGGTATTTTTAGTAGACACGGGGTTTTGCCATGTTGGCCAGGATGGTCTCGATCTCTTGACCTCATGATCTACCTGCCTCGGCCTTCCAAAGTGCTGGGATTACAGGCGTGAGCCACCGTGCCCAGCCGGAATCCTGCCTTCTTAGTTTGGAGTGATAGCTAATATTTGGTGAGTTGTCAGTGTGTGCCGGACCCTTGGCTACATACATGTCACAGTTTAATCGCCGAATGACTCTCTGAAGTGGGAAGGAGTATTATCCCTACTTTATAGACAAGGCTTGGAGAGATGAAGTGACTTGTCCAGAGTCAAGGAGCGAGGTAGAGCCAGAGCTGGATGGAACCCAGGAAATCTATGGAGGAGGGAGAGGGGCTGTGAAAAATGTCACCCTCAGAAAAGCATCTGAGTGTGTGTTTTTTTTTAATCATCTTGCAACCATAAGGAAAATTCTTGGTGGCTAAATCATCCCCCGAGACAGGGTAAGAGAGGGGAACAGGCATCCTAGATCCTTCAGATATTGGCTTCCTTTCAGAACATTCTTGGCTGGAATGAAAATGGCACAGAAGCCAGGGTCAGTCTGGTTCACAGGAAGGGCTCAGGATGCGCGTGAGAGGCCCTGAGAGTGCTCCCCATGCACCCCAGCCTAAAATATCTTCACCAACACCTCGGCACCCTGCCATGATGCTTGAAATGCCACCGTAAGAGTCACTTTTGTGCAGAGCATGACATGCACTTCTCAAAGGAACACAGGAAATGGGTATAAATTACCCAGATGCAGTGACACATTAAAAGAGGGGAAGAAAGGACCAGGAGTTTTTGAGCACCTACTAAGTGCTTTCCATAGGGGAGACTCAGTAAATGGTAGTTTAATATTACATGGATCATATTTATGGAATATATCTTATTTGTCACAACTGGGCAGTGAAGAGGGTATTGCTACCTTGATATTTACAAATGCCATGCTCAGAGTGGTTGAGTGATTTGCTCAAGGTCACACAGCTGATGTGGTGCAGAGCTAGGTTGGAGCTTCAATGGCAAGCCTGCCTACTTTCCATCATGTGTGCTATCACCCGAGCTCGAGGGACCAACTTTAAGGGGTTCCAATGGGCTAAGGACAGAAAATGGGGATGTTTGAGGGGCCGTACTAATCTCGGGGGCACCATGATGTCCCTGGGTCTGTCTCCCCATGATAAGAATTAACTGTGTGACCTTCCCTGAGCTGGAGTTCGGTTTCTTTTCAGGTAAAAAAAGAAGAAGCTGCATTTGACACCCCCGTTAGCTTTATTTCCAAAATTCTGTCCACTGCAAATTTGCTGATAATATGCAAATTTGCATAGACTAATTTATGCAAATTCACCTTGGTCCCTAGCAAGGTTCAACCCAATTGAATACTGTTAACAACAGATACTTTCAAAAGGCAAAAGGCCAGGCACAGTGGCTCACACCTATAATCCTAGGACTTAGGAGGCTGAGGCGGGTGAATCGCTTGAGCCCAGAAGTTGGAGACTAGCCTGGGAAAAATAGTGAAAACCCATCTCTACAAAAAAAAAAAAAAAAAAATAGGAAAAATTAGCTGGGCATGGTGGCATGCACCTGTAAATCCAGGTATTTTGACGGCTGATGGGGGAGGATGGCTTGAGCCATCTGGAGACTGAGGCAGCAGTGAGCCACGATTGCACCACTGCCCTCCAGTCTGGGTGACAGAGGGAGGCCCTGTCTCAAAAAAAAAAAAAGGCGTATATTTAATGGGTGCAGAAGAAAGTGGTCCCCACCTCCCATCCCTGCCTGTTCCCCACCTATGTCCCAGAGCAGGGCACTCAGATTGTGGGTCCTTTTCCTTAGGATGAAGAGGTAGGAAAACAGGCAAGACCTGAGCAACCTCTCACAGACTATAATGTGGACCAGTTGCTGCTGGTTACTTGGAGTCATTTGCTGCATGGAGGATGTCATCAGAGTTAAACTGGATCCCAGAGAGGAGGTCCCTACACTCCTATGATGCCCCAAGCCCTACCCAAGCAGAACTCACCTCTCTCCTGTCCTTGCACTCATGGGCCCCTCGCCCTGAGGCTATTAGAAGCAGCTTGTCATAGGCAGCAAAATTAAAAATAAAATGTTAAAAAAAAAAAAAAGAAGCAACGTCTCTTCTCTAAACAGATCAATTCTTGCTGGGATGCCTCGATGGTCTCATGATGCTTAGCTCACCATCCTATGTTACTTACAGAGACCAGTTGGTATTTACGAAGAATTAAATCATTCCTCCAGCCAGGTCTCACTCGCAAGTACAATATGATCTCCCATTGTATGCTTTTAACGATAACCTCCTCCATATCCCAACCCAAACATGGTCAGTGTAACTTGGATGGCTCCAATTCCAAGACAGGGTCATCAGACAGTGATCTCTGGAAAATTCCTCCCAGGTGGGCTGCCTGTCAGAGAATCACAAAAAGACATTTCATTTTAAATTTACCTCCACTATGATATGAGTCTACAGCATCCAAGAAGGGATAAATCAGCTGCACAAAGAACTTTAAACCAGGCACAGTGGTGCATGGCTGTAGTCTCAGCTACTCGGGAGGTAGAGGCCAGAGGATCACTTGAGGCCAGGAGATTGAGGCTGCAATGAGCCATGATGATGCCTGTGAATAGCCACAACATTCCAGCCTGGGGAACATAGCGAGAGTCTGTCTCTTAAAGAAAATAATAATTAATTAATTAATTTTGAAAAATTGGAAATAAATAAGAAGAACTTTGATCCAACCTTTAAACTCTAGGACTTGGTAGATAAGTTGGGAAGGGAGAGCATGCCTGGGGAGAAATAGTAGGAGCAAAGGCGTGGAGGTACGACAGAGCTGGTTTTCGGTAGAATAGTGAGGAAGAGGAGCCGCCAACCCACAGAAAAAGAAAATGGCCCTTTCAGGAGTAATGGGAAATAAGGGAGTTTTGTTTGTTTGTTTGCAACAGACTCTTGCTCTGTCGCCCAGGCTAGAGTGCAGTGGCACAATCATAGTTCACCGCAGCCTCGAACTCCTGGGCTCCAGTGATCCTCCCATCTCAGCCTCCCTAGTAGCTGGGACTACCAGCACACTCCACCGTGCCCAGCTAATTTTTATTTTTTGTAGAGATGGGGTCACACTATGTTGCCCAGGCTGGCCTCAAATTCCTGGGCTCAAGCAATCTTCCTGCCTTGGCCTCCCAAAGTGCTGGGATTACAGGTGTGAGCCACTGCAGCCAGCCAGAAATGAATTTTAATAGATGGCGTGGGGTCAGATAATCAAAGCCTTTGAAAGGCAGGCAGGTGAAGTTTATAGTTGATATAATAGGCAGGGGGGGCCTCACAAGTTGTTTGAGCAGGAAAATAATAATGCAAAATAGAGTTGATCATTATTCAGGCGTTCTGTTTTTGCAAATTCACCTACTTGATAAAATTTATTTCTAACCCCCAGTATCAATACCCACAACTCTTTCACGAGCGCTGGCAGTGTAGTGAAACATATGAGTCCCTGACACATGTGTTTTCGGCTGCAGCTGAGCAAAGCTGTCTTATTTCAGCTCTCATACTGTTAGCTAGTCCTTTTTGCAGTCTTTTTGGTTCCATCTTTTTCACATTTTTGTGTTTTGTTGCTTTCGGTGATTTTGTTCTTTAAAAAGGCCCCAAGCACGGTGTTGAAGCGCTGTCTTGTGTTCCTAAGCCTGAGAAGGTTGTGATGTGCCTTGCAGAGAAAATGCATGCATTTGGTTAGCTTCACTCAGGCATGAGTTACAGTGCTTCTGGCCTTGAGTTCAACATTTAATAACCCAACAATAAATATTAAATAAGGTATCTTTAAACAGAAACACACAGAAAACTTGGTTAGGTACTGATCAGTTAACAATCTAGAAGCAATGGGTCAGTTTTCACTAATTCAGTGCTTGCAGTAACTTTATAGAGCGTAACTAGCATGAATAATGAAAATCACCTATATCAGCATTTTGGACTCTAAGGGGACCACAAGACCATGAAAAGAAACCATCTCTTAAGAGAGTATATGCTCAGGAGCCAAACTACCTGGGTTCAAATCCTGGCTCTTCTGCTTACTAGCTGTGCCACCTTGGGCAAGTTGCTTACCTTCTCTGTGTCATAGTATCTCATCTATAAAACAGAGACAATGGTTGTCTCTTTATCATAGGGTGACTAGGACAATTTAAATGTGTTAATGTTTGTCAAGTTCTCAGAAGATTATCTGGGACATAACGAACACTATTTACATGTTTTGCGTTTGTTAAATAAATAAAAAAAGGGATAAGGCGAGAGAAAGAGAGAGAGAGAGCATGCATCTCATTTCACAGGCGAGGAACCTGAGTCAGGCCCACATCTGAGTCTTTCCAGCGACGAACTGGGGAGGAAGCTGGCTCTGGGGAACCCAGATCAGAGTCAGTTCAATGACTGGGATGCAAAATTGACATAAGGTGGTGATGACAGCCACAGGTACAGGTGCTAACCCACGGTGCTGAGCAAAGGCACGGTGTAACTGAGGTACCCGCCAAGATCCATCCACCTGTGACAACCAAGGGACACTTCTTCATGCTCCCCCTTTCCAAGCCACAGCCAGATGGAACCCAGAATGCTCTAAAGATACACCTCTCCACCTCGCCCTTTAAGAATTACTAGGCATCTCCAGGCCGTGCCGCTGAGGAGCAAGAAATACTACCGCACCCCGGCAGAAAGCTAATGAGAAACCGAACACAGCCAGACAGAAGCTTAACAAGAAATACTGGCCCAGGCTCCCCAGAAGAAGAGCGGGCTCTGAAGGCCTGGCGGGCTGCCTGCCATCTCCCCCCATGCATCGATCGGTGCAGGGAAAGCTGGAGACCGCGGGGAAGGAGATAAACGAGAAGATGTACGACAGGAGGGGCCCAGGGCTGATGAAAGGGGAAGGGAAGGTGGCTTAAATCAAGGGGCAAGTGCTGCGAGAGGGGGAGATAACAGGATTTGTGTTTACGGTTAACGAGGAGAATTGGTGGAGGTGCTGCTCTGGGGCAGGGGAGGTGGGTGAAGACTTGGGGAGGAAGAGGAAGAGGGACCTCAGGGAGGGTACCCCATGCTCCAAGCAAATCACTACCATGAGCCAAGGGTAAGTCCCTAAAATGGCAAAATCCTTCCTGGTCCACTTGGCTGGAGCTACAATTGCCTTTTATCTTCTCTCCTTTGTTTCCTAACTTTCCTGAGTGTCCAGGAAAGAATATCCACCTCTGCCCCTTCCTCCTACCACCAGGTCATCAGAATTCAAAGACCGTGTCCAGACAATAGGGACAACAGGGAATGCTCACCGAGTACCTCCTCTGTGCTTCTGGCTGTGCCGAGAGCTTCCTGTGTCTTACTCCAACCAATATCCATCCTAGCCAGGATGGAGGCACTGTGGTTGTTCTCACTGCACAGATAAGGAAACTGAAATTCAGAGAGGCGCTCCAATGACACAGAACGGTGCAGAAATTCCAGCCCAAACAGCGTGGCTCCAGTGCTAACCATGATTCCACACTGAGCCTGTTGACACCCTCAGCATTTATGCCTAATAGGAGATTGTTTGCCTGCATTTCACACCCTTGAACCACCTCTGATTACTGCATCGCTGTGGCACACAGTTCCACGCAGGCTAGTAACACTCTTCGCAAGAAGCAGCCAGAAAACGACTCCACTTTTCTGCCTTAGGGACTTCTCCAAAGATGCAGAAGCGGCTCATTTCTCCACTAGGTGCAGCCAACAAGTACAAGGCACTCACGTCCCCAGGGCTGGCCCTCTGCTGGGGGTTCAGGAGTTGAGGGTTAAATGCCCCCATCCCTCAGGGGGGCAATTCTGAGGCACATTCTGCAGGGCTCCTCAGAGGATGTCTTGCAGGCTAGAGTCCCAGTTTTCCCCAGTGATAACCAGCTACACATGCCCCCAAAAAGTGGCCTGCTTTTCTTCCTCATCTCCCCACTCTCTCACTCCTGCTTCCTGCATCTCCTTCCAATCAACCCTCCTGCATCCAAGCCCTCCTCTCAGACTCCATTTGCCGGGGATCGCAAACTAAGACAGGACACCACCTAACTTAAATATAAGAAATGTAAGAAATAAGACCAGCTAAACAAAGACAAACTTTGGGGAGATCGTATGATAAGGAGATGAAAAGGGGTCTCTCTCTCTCTTTCTGTGGTCTTACAGAACATCTCTTTTAATGATTGAGCGAGATATTTCCTTGTTTTGTACACATTTCTATTAAAAATAGAATATGGCATTAAGACCGGTTACGGAGGCTCATGCCTGTAATCCCAGCACTTTGGGAGGCCGAGGTGGGTGGATCACTTGAGGTCAAGAGTTCGAGACCAGCCTGGCCAACATGGTGAAACCCCCATATCTACTTAAAGAATACAAAAATTAGTTGGACGTGGTGATGTGCACCTGTAATCCCAGCTATCAGGGGAGGCTGAGACAGGAGAATCACTTGAACCTGGGAGGCGGAGGTTGCAGTGAGCTGAAATCCAGCCTGGGCAACAGAGCGAGACCTCGTCTCAAAACAAAACAAAACAAAACAAAAAAATATATATATATATAGCATTAAAATGGGGGGTATTTGAGCCTCTATTGAGGTAGTCTGAATAGGATAAACACAGAGTGACAATTTCAACTTCACTTTCTTACAATGACATGGTTTCTCTTTATCACCCATGAGAAATCCACACAACAGAGGCTCTGGACTGTGTTTCTTGGGGTGAGCAGGGTGGGGAACGGCAGTCACTCTACGTTCATCTTGGTGCCAGAAGGAGACTCCATTAGGTTCCTTGGGTCACCATAATAACAAATGCCCTGGACCAGTCATAATGGCTTACACCTGTAATCCCAACACTTTGGGAGGCTGAGGCAGAAAGGTCGCTTGAGCTCAGGAGCTCAATATAAGCCTGGGCAACATAGTGAAACCCCTTCTCTAGAAAATAATAATAATAATAATAATAATACAAAAATTAGCCAGGCAGATGCCATGTTCCTGTAGTCCTAGCTACTCGGGAGGCTGAAGTGGGAGGATTGCTTGAGCCCAGGGGTCAAGGCTGCAATGAGACGTGATTGCACCACCGCATTCCAGCATGGGCAACAGAGCGAGACCCTATCTCAAAACAAACAAACAAAAGTACCCCAAACTCGAAGCCTTAAAGCACAGAAATGTATTCTCTCATATTTCTGGAGGCTCGGAGTCTAAGCTCCAGGTGCAGGAGGGCCATGCTCCCTCTGAAGCCTGTATGGAGAATCCTCCCTTGCCTCTTCCAGCTTCCGGTGGTGGCCGTCAATCTTCAGCACCCCTTGGCTTGCAGCTGCATCTCTCCAATCTCTGCCTCTGTCATCCTGTGACCTTCCCCCTGTGTGTCTGTCCTCACGTTATCTTCCTTCTTCTTATGAAGACACCAGTCATATTGGATTAAGAGTCCACCCTACTCCAGTATGCCCTCTTCTTATCTAATTATATCTGCAATTACCCCGTTTCCAAATAATAAAGCATTCTGAGATACCGGGAGTTAGAACTTCACCATCTCTTTTGTGGGACACAATTCAACCTATTCAACCTATACCAGAGACTTGGATACCATGTTTTCAACCATCTCCTATGACAGATGGGGAAACTGAGGCAGTCAAAAAGAGTGGTTAAAACCCAGAGAAACCTGGGGTCCAAGTCCAGCTGGGCCACTTACCAGCAGAGTGACCTTTAGCAAGTAAGTCACCTCTCTGAGCCTCACTTTCTTCGTCGATAGAATGGAGGTTAATAATAATCATGCCTTATTCAAAGGTATGCGGTGAGTTCCTGTTCTCAGCCACTGCCTAAGAAATACTCTGTCTTGCAATTTCTCATTTCCTTCTTTACCATGGGGGTCTGAAAAGAAATCACAGCTTCAGCAAAGCACAGATAGCTTCTGGCCTTTGGAGTCAAAACGACTTGAGTTTGCAAAACAGATGCTTCCTTTCCTGTGTGATCATAGGAAAGTGACTTCACCTTTCTGTAGAATAAAGAGACTACTAGTCCCTCCCTCCCAGAGTCAGTGAGAATTTAAACAACTGCACATGAAGCTCCAAGCAGAGAACATAGTACCTGGTGCTTGATCAGAAGTAACCACTATTGCTGCTGCTGCCACTGCAGCAGGCAATGTCAGTATCCCACCCACATCCCCTTGGCAACCACTGACCTGACAGCTTCCTATTGCAAGTACCTGTGACTCTCTGCTGTCTCTGGCTACCGGATATGATCAGCTCACATACAGGACACATAGAAAGTGTCAGGGGCACTTCACTATTCACCCCCCCGCCAGCCTTCAATCGATGGCTGATAGGAGGTGGTGAATAAATACCTCAGCTCCCTCATGTCTTGGATGAAACAACCAAAGGTATGAGGTGTGCTCTACACAGCCTCCCAGAGGTCCTCAGCAGGACTGAGCTCATTGCTCACCATGTAACCTGCTCATTCATATACCTGCCTTCAGTCCTTTTCTTCCTTAGCTAACTTCCCACTCCCCTCCTGTGGGTCACCTCCCCTAGTAAATTACCTGCACTAAAGTAATTGTCTCAGGGTCTGCTTCTGGTGGAACCCAACCTAAAACATGTATTTCTAATCCAAATTTCAGGGACCCTCAGCCCCTGGCTTTATGTCTTTAGAGTCCCTCTGAAAGCAGCAACCACCTCCTCTTCCAGTGCTCTCTTCAAACTTCCATTCCCACCTTACCAGAGAGGCTGCTGGCTGTGACTGCCTCAGGGTGTTGGTGCCTGGAAATGCCAAGTTCTTGATCTCCATGAACTTTTCTTTTCCTCTTTCTTTTTCTTTCTTTCTTTCTTGCTTGCTTGTTTGCTTGCTTGCTTTTTTTTTTTTTACAAGGTCTCACTCTGTTACCGCTGGAGTGCAGTGGCCTAATCATAGCTCACTGCAGCCTCAAACTCCCGGCCTCAAGGGATCCTCCCACCTCAGCCTTCCTAGTAGCTAGGACTACCAGTGCATAGCACCATGTCCAGCTAATAATTTTTGGGGTTTTGTTTTTTTTTAGAGATGGGGTCTCACTGTGTTGCCCAGGCTGGTCTCAAACTCCTGGTTGGGCTCAAGTGATCCTCCCATCTCAGCCTCCTAAAGTGCTGGGATTGCAGATGTGCACCACCATCATGAACTCTTTTCTCTGCTCACCACCTAGCCTGAGACCCACACGAGAGAAGAGCCACACCCCAAGTTGAACAAATGCCCACTGCATGGGGCATCTTCCTTGTATGTGAAGGTCAAACTTGAGGTTTGCAGGTTTGGGTCAAGAATTTAAAAAAAGAAAATCAGTGGAGCCCTTTTTACAAAGTAAGTCAAGGGAGGAACTTCAAAATACAAAATAGGTAACTAGGAGTTGTGACCCTGACCTTCATCCTCAAAGCTGCCTCCTTGCTTTCTGCTATGGCCACTGAGAGCTGGAGGAGGTAGGGTTGCCAGTTAAAATACATGACACCCAGTCAAATTCGAATTTCAGATAAACAAGGAATACCATTTAGTATGACTATGTCCCATGCAATATTTGGAATATACTCATGCTGAAAAAATTATCCATGTTTATTTGAAACTCAAATTTAACTGAGCTTGTAGTTTTCGTTTTCATTTGTTCCTTTGTTTTTGCTAAATCTGACAACTTTACCTAGGATCCCCTGATACTGTTTAAAATCACTTTGTCTGTGGCTGTCCCTTAAATGGGCCTGGACTCTGGCAGTCAGATTCCTCCAAGAGTTTTTTAAAGGGCCCACTCAGGACAGGACAGGGACATGGATGGTGTCTGCATCCCAGTGGGGTCTTGGTCACCTTGAAATGGAGCAAAACTAGGGTAAATTTGAACTCCAGGCTTCTGGCTAGGAAAACTAGCCTGTCCCCTCTGGAGGTCACTTGATTCTTTTCAAGTGATTCCGCATAGCTGTGATTGCAACATCCTGGGACACAGAATGTAGAAACTGGAGCCCTGAGGTGTCACCATCAGCCAACATGGTGCTAGGGGATGTTTTTCTCTGTACTAGGTAGACTTGGTCATGTGGGAGCTAGAGATGGGAAAATTGGAGAAGCTGAGAAGTTACATGTGTGTGAATGTGCCTTCTTTGGCAAAAAATTGGAACTTGCTAAGAACCACAGACCCCTCCCCACCCACAGAGGACACAAGGAACATTCTGACTAAGGGAAGAATTTTTACGGACTCCTCATCTAAGAAGCATACCAATGAGCCACCCATCCATTCATCCACACATCCATCCACCTATCCATTCATTCATTCAACAAATGCTTGCTAAGCACCTATTATGTGCCAAGTTTGATGCTGAGTGCTGGGCATACAAGCCCTAAAAGGGACATACATAGTCCTGACCCCATGGATTTCCCCTCTGCAGTGGGAAAAACAAAGAAGGATGTAAGCAACCAAAAAAATAAATAAACTGATTACAGAGTACAAGTTATTTGCAGGATTCATATCCTGTGATCCTTAGTTCACTTTTTACTACATTTAAAAATGCTTTTGTTCATCCCTGTCTCCATTTCTGCCAGTAAAATTGAGCTCCAGGAACCAACTTTTTTGTTATAATATCAAACAATGACATTCCAGGGCCTGGCCTTAACAATGCAAAAGGCTTCACAATTAACAGAGGAAGGCTCAAAAGGCGATGAAGAGGAGAGTTCTTCTCCCCTGTAGTGACCATGGGGTAGATATCTTCCTGCTTCACAAAATGAGCTTCAAATAATTCGATTTGATAAGATGTGAAATTGAGAACATTCTTAGGAACGTGCAGTCTCATTTTTCAGTGCCATATGGAGATGCGTGTGAATATCTATAATTGTTAAGCAACTGGACCTGACAGTACACTGTGAGCAAAAGGGTCCTGAGAAATTCTTAAGACTCTAGAAATTCTTAAGACATTATTTTCATGTCCTGTGAAAACAACGTTCAAAGAGAGTCATGGCATTCTGACTGATTACCTTACCTGACAACGGGCTGCCTGGTAATCACTGCAGTGAGCATCTCTGTGTTATCCAGACAGAAATAGGTGTGGAACAGTAGGGTCAAATCAGAAGAGGAGTCACTGACACTTTCTTCTTCTCCCTTGAGACTGATTGGAGGGAAAGGCCTATGACTCTAGTAGATTCCACATTTTTAATAAAAAGACTGGAAATCTAGCTCTCTAAATAAATAATTTTAATTTGGTGATTAGGAAAGATCATCTCTCATGAGATGGCAAAATGCTGAAAAGCTGAGACCCAAGGTTAAGAAATTCATCCATAAAGGGTAGGAAGAGGTTGAGCGCAGTGACTCGTGTCTGCAATCCCATCATTTGGAAGACCGAGGTGGAAGGATGGCTTGAGCCCAGGAGTTCAAGACCAGCCTGGGCAACTTGACAAGACCCTGTCTCTACAAAAAAAAAAAAAGAAAAAAAAATGTAAATTAGCCAGGTGGCACATTCCTGTGGTCCCAGCTACTCAGGAGGCTGAGGGGGGAGGATAACTTGAACCCAGGAGGTTGAGGCTGCAGTGAACTGTGATCTCGCCACTGCATTCCAACCTACGTGACAGAGTGAGACCCTGTCTCTAATAAATAAGTAAATAGCAAAAATAAAATTAAGAAGAGAGAGAGCAGGAAAAAGAACATTACAGACACAAGAAACAGCAAGTGCACTCCAGCCTGGGTGACAGAATGAGACCCTGTAAACAAAAAAAGAAAAACAGCAAAGGCCTGAGACAGGAGTTAGCTCTTGAGCATTTGAGACACCTAACAAAGTCAGCAGAAGTGGAACATAGAGAGGAAGCACTTGGAGATGAGCTGGAGAGGTCCATGGTGGTCGGCACTCAAGGCTTTGTGGAGCATGCATTTTATTATTCTGGTGATGAGAGTCAATAGATGGCTTCAAGTCAGAGAATGAGCTTTCGCAAAGCAGGCTCAGTCATGCAGAAAGATTAGAATGCAGGATTGGTCACTGTTGGAGCTGACTTCTCATTCTGCATGCACATCGTGGCTCAGCACAGAAGGAGTTTGACTTCTCATAAAATTACCTGCACTTTATAAATAATCTGACTCCCCTGGTCCAATAGAAGCAGAAAGAAAAAAATGTTTACAGCTAAAATAATACAAAACAAAAAAGAACCTGCTTAGCCCTGAGAGCATGAGCATGAGGGACATGTTGTCTACTGCCAGCATGGAGTGGGAAATGAGTTTAGAGTTGGCCCTCCACAGGGGGGATTTGTGGTTCCTTGAAACTGTCAAATAAATCATCCATATTTAGTAACTGTAATGTTGTTTGGGTATTACATTCAATGGATTTCTCTGACACTCCAGGCATCTTATTTCCCCATCCATCAAACTCCCACTCACCATTATACACCCAGCTGAATGGCTAAAGTGGAAGGAACTGACACCACTGAACGTTGGCAGGGATGAGGAGGAACTGGAATGCTCATCTATAGTGAGTGGAAGTACAAAATGGTACAATCGTTTTGGAAAATTTTTAGCAGTTTATTAAAAAGTTAAACAAATTTGTCATATGACCCATTAATCCTGCTCTCAGAAATTTACCTAAAAGAAATGAAAATATATCCTCAAAAAATCTTGTGCAAGAATGTTCATAGCTGCTTTACTCATTATAGGCAAAACCTGCAAATATGTCAGATGTCCATCAACAGGAGAACATAAACTGAGGTATATTCATAGTATTCAGCAATAAAAAAAGAAATGAGTGGTTCAGCATGATGGCTCAAGCTTGTAGTCCCAACACTTTGGGAGGTCAAGGCAGAAGGACTGCTTGAGCCCAGGAATTCAGGACTAGCATGGGCAACATGATGAAACCCTGTCTCTACAAAAAAATACAAAAATTAGCCAGACATGGTGGCCTGTGCCTGTAGTCCCAGCTATCTGGGAGGCTGAGGTGAGAAAATGGCTTGAGCCAGGGAGGTTGAGGCTGCAGTGAGCTGAGATCATGCCACTGAACTCCAGCCTGGGCGACAAAGTGAGACCGTCTCAAAAAAAAAGGGAAGTTGGGCACAGTGGCTCATGCCTGTAATCCCACCACTTTGGGAGGCCGAGGTGGGCAGATCACGACATCAGGAGATCGAGACCATCCTGGCTAACACGGTGAAACCCCATCTCTACTAAAAATACAAAAAATTAGCCAGGCATGGTGGCGGGTGCCTGTAGTTCCAGCTACTCGGGAGGCTGAGGCAGGAGAATGGCACGAACCCAGGAGGCGGAGGTTGCAGTGAACCGAGATCGGGCCACTACGCTCCAGCCTGGGTGAAAGAGCGAGACTCCGTCTCAAAAAAAAAAAAAAAAAAAGAGAGAGCTATTAACATATGTTACAGCATGAAAAAATCTCGGAAGCATTATGCTAGATAAAAAAACAAATAGGGTACATGCTGTGTATGATTTCATTTAGAAAAAGTTCTTGAAAAATAAAAACTAACTTACAGTAATGGAAATCAGATCAGTGGTTGCTTTTAGGAATGAAGGAATTACCTGGCACAATAAAGTTTTCTGTGGTGGTGGTGATGCCTTGTTTCTTAATAGAGATATGGGTTGCACAAGTGTATGCCTTTATCAAACTGATGTAACTGTGTACTTAACATTAAGAATTTCACTGAATATAAAAGATAATGTAACAATTAACTCAAGATGGATTAAACACTTAAATGTAAAACCCAAAACTATAAAAACCATGGAAGACAACCTAGGCAATACCATTCAGGACATAGGAATGGTAAAAGTTTTTATGACAAAAATGCCAAAAGCAATTGAAACAAAAGCAAAATTTGACAAATGGGATCTAATTAAACAAGAGCTTCTGCAAAGCAAAAGAAACTATCAACAGAGTAAACAGACAACCAACAGGATGGGAGAAAATTTTTGCAAACTATGCACCTGACAAAGGTCTAATATTCAGCATCTATAAGGGACTTAACCCAATTTACATGAAATAAACAACCCCATTAAAAAGTGGGCAAAGGACATGAACAGACGCTTTTCAAAAGAGGACATACATGTGGCCAATAAGCATATGAAAAAAAAGCTTAACATCACTGATCATTAGAGAAATGTAAATCAAAACCACAGTGAGATACCATCTCACACCAGTCAGAATAGCTATTATTAAAAAGTCAAAAAATAACAGGTGCTAGCGAGGCTGCTGAGAAAAACGAATTCTTATACACTGCTGGTGGGAGTGTAAATTAGTTCAACCATTGTGGAAAACAGTGTGGCGATTCCTCAAAGACCTAAAAACTGAACTACCATTCAACCTAGCAATCCTATTACTGGGTAGATACCCAAAGGAATATAAATTTTTCTATCATAAAGTCACATGCACACATATGTTCACTGCAGCACTATTCGCGGTAGCCAAGACACGGAATCAACCTAAATACCCAACAATAATAGACTGGATAAAGAAAATATGGTACATATACTCCATAGAATACTATCCTCTGCAGGAACATGGATGGAGCTGGAGGTCACTAACCTCAGCAAACTAATCCAGGAACAGAAAACAAAATACCTCATGTTCTCACTTCTAGGTGGGAACTAAATGATGAGAACACATGGACATATAGAGGGGAACAACACACACCAGGGCCTATCAGAGGGTGAGAAAAGGGAGAGGGCCAGGAAAAATAACTGATGGATACTAGGCTTACTACCTGGGAGATGAAATAATCTGTAAACAAACCCCCATGACATGAGTTAACTATATAACAAACCTGCACATGTACCCTTCAACTTAAAATAAACGTTAAAAAAAGAAAAAAAGAATTTCACTGAATATAAAGGATACCTCATTTTTAATGTAAAAATAAATAAGATTCTATTACTCTGGGCAGTCTTCTCTACCTTTTTGGTGTAGAACTACACCTCAGAGTTACTACACGAGGGGAGGTGGCTGGGGTGCTTATATACCAACTCCTATTAGTCATTGGATGAAGGCTGCTGGAAGTGGAGGTGTAATTCCCCAGCACCTCCAGCTGGCCCTGAGAACCTGCAGAGCAAGCCCAGTGGGCAAAGAGAGCTCCTTTAGGAAAAAAAATGCAGAAATGTGGGCGTCAAGCTGGCATGCAGGAAACTGGCACGTACCAGGGTAATATGGGCGAGGCCCCAACAGCATCCACTACAGGCCCTGTTATGTCTGCTCCTATAGCCTCCTGTGTGTATAATTGTACCCTAACAGTAGAAACAGCAATTAAAAGCTTGGGTTACAGAACCAGGCAGACCAAGCCTCAGATTTCAGCTCTCTCACTTTCTAAGTGACATGTTGGGCAAATGGTGCTTCTTCTGAAAAATGGGGTTCATGCATCGTTGAGGACATTCAGTGAGATAATCTCTGTTCTGTGCTTACCATAGCACATAATATGAACTCTTATTATGGCACATCAGAGAAACTCCGATAAACACTAACAGCAGCAATTATTTTTTCTGCTATGTTCACTCTATTTTCCAAAAAAAAAGTCAAACTCAAAATTTTTCATTAAAGATTTTCTCCCTTAAATTATTTTGAAAATTTAATTGTTGAAAAGATAATACATTTACAAAGTTTGAAATCCAAATTTTTTTCTTTTTTTTTTTTTGAGATGGAGTCTCGCTCTGTCTCCCAGGCTGGAGTGCAGTGGCGCGATCTCAGCTCACTGCAAGCTCCGACTCCTGGGTTCACGCCATTCTCCTGCCTCAGCCTCTGGAGTAGCTGGGACTACAGGCGCCCGCCACAATGCCCAGCTAATTTTTTATATTTTTAGTAGAGATGGGGTTTCACCGTGTTAGCCAGGATGGTCTCGATCTCCTGACCTTGTGATCCACCTGCCTCGGCCTCCCAAAGTGCTGGGATTACAGGCGTGAGCCACCTGGCCGAAATCCAAAATTTATTAAAGGATACACTGAAAAGGCTTTCTCCTTTGACACACCAGCCACCCAGTTGCCCTCCCCACAAGTAAATGAGATTATCAGCATGTTTGTGTATTTTTCCAAAGATATTTGCAGATGGTAGTCTAAAATATTCTAAGTCTGCTTCTGTTTATCTATGGCTGAATCTAGTACATGATTCAGTGTTTGGTTTGGCATGAATAATATATGCAGGTTTTATTTTGAAATCATGTTAGATTTACAGAAGAGTAGCAGAGATGATACAAAGAGTTCTTGGACATCCTTCACCCAGCATCCCCCAATGCTACTATTTTACATAACCACAGTGTGTTTACCAAAACTAAGAAGGTGATGTTGGTACCCTGCAATTAACAATACTACAGATTGTATTTAGACTTTACCAGTTTTTTCATTAAAGTGGATCTAATCCAGGATGGTGTGTTGCATATGTCTTGGCATCCCTTTAGGGCATCGAGATACCCAATGCTCCACATTTAAGAACTGCTAGCACAGAGGAGCATGGAGCACTTTATTGGTGTCACTACCACAGTGGGACTGGAAATTCAGGTCACCACCCTTGCTGTGTGTCCTTGGAAAACTCACCTTTCCTCTCTGGGCTTTAGCCTCCCTTTCAATACAATGCAGCAGTGAAAACATATCAGCCTTTCTGACCTTGTGTGGTCAAAGCAATGTGATGAACTCCACACACTCTAACACCTCTTAGATATCCCAATGTTCATTAGCATGTTAAAGGCTCTGATAAGTCCTGCAACAAAACACCTGTTTTAATATCACTTAACTCAGTATTGCTCAGGCACACTGGATTAGGGAGGCAATTTTTACCCTCCATATTTATCTACAGCAGTGTGTTCCAGAGTAGAGCCTTTAGGGCATGACGGACTAAATGATAATAAAGGCTGCTAACAGAGCCTCAATTTGTTGGGGGTTCAAGAGCAAGCACACTGCCTAGAGAAGGCTGGTCATGAAAACTTGGAAGGAGAGACACAAAGGGGAAGGCTGACCAAAAACTTGGCTGACTTTCCCTTGGCTCCCCAGCTCTTCTTAGCCAGCCCAGATCCTGGGCATTGTGGGACCCCTATAGAGCTGCATGTGGCAACCTCCTTGGAAGGAAACTTAGCAATGTGCCTCAAATTGTCAGTGCACATGCTCTTGAACTCAGTGATCATGTGTCTAGATGCATCCACACCTGAGCACAGAGGGGTTTGTGCAGGCTAATCACAGCCTCATGGCTTGAGGGGGCAAAAGACTGAAAATAATGCAATGTCCCATCATACAGGACTGATTACAGAAGCGACGGTCCATGCAGGCAGTGGAATTCCACACAGCCATTAAGAAAGAAAAAGAGTGTGTGTGTGTGTGTGTGTGTGTGTGTACATGCTCACATGCACCTCACATATACTTGGTCACAATGTACGGCCCATCTCAAGAAGGATAACATGACACTGGGAACCGTGGTTGCCCCCAAATAGAAGAACTGAAAGACCTGGAGGCAGAAGTGGGAGAACTTTATTTTTCACTGACTACTCCTCTGTACCTTCCTAGTTTTGTACCTTGCATGCATTGCTTATTTAATGAATTAAAATAATAATTTCTAAAAGAATGAGACATGGTTTAATTTATCTATAGAATGGAATGCTGTACTATATGCAGTTGTTTAAAAAGAAAGGAAAAAATAAAGAATAGGGAAGCTGTTTATGCACTGAAATGAAAATATCTACACGTTTCAGTGAAAAAAAGCAAAATGTAGAAATACATATGGATTATATTATTCTTGAGTTTAAAATAAGATTATACATATATTTTCTTGTATATATGTATATATGTAAAAAATTCTGGAAGGATATTAAAAAGCTAATATAATCATACGAAAATAATCATAGTTAGTTACGGGGGGTGGCGTGGAAGCAGGAAAGGTTTCACTCTATTCCTTCAAATATAATCAGATATATTACACCTTTATATATTTTATTATATGTATTTGAACAATGAGTATATTACCCCTTCAGAGTTACATAAATATGAATGCAGGAAATCTATATGGACAGATGCATAACAATTTTCCATATATAGTTAAACAGAAAAAGCAAGTTTGCCAAACAGTGTGTATAGTATCATTTGTCTACCAAAAAATGTGTGCGTATCTGTGTGTATGTGAGTGTTTATATACATTTATATACATACATATATATACATTTACACACACACACACAATTGAAAGCACACACTCTTCCTGGAAGAATTCAGAAAAAACTGCTAACAATGACTTCCCCTTTTGAGGGTACCTGGAGACAGACAGGGATTATTCACCCTGAAAAACTACTTGAATGTTTACCACGTGCATAAAAATGTTTTTAATGTTTTAAAAACATCTGTGAAATAATGGTCACCATAACTAAGATTTTAGCAAAAAATTAGAAATAAATGTTTTTCCTTTGGGAAGGATTGATATAAATTTCAGCCCATCCATACTCTAGAATCCTCTTCAGATGTTAAAATATTTGAAAAATTAAATGTCGGCCAGGTGTGGTGGCTCACACCTGTAATCCCAGCACTTTGGGAGGCCGAGGTGGGAGGATCACTTGAGCCCAGAAGTTAAAGGCCAGCCTGGCCAACACAACAAGGCCTCATCTCGACAAAAAATAGAAAAAAATAGCCTGTAGCCCTAGCTACTCAGGAGGTGGGAGGATCACATGTGCCCAGGAGTTTGAGGCTGTAGTGAGCCATGATCACACCACTGCACTCCAGCGTGGGTGACAGAGCAAGATCCTGGCTCAAAACAAGAGCAAAAAAAAAAAAAAACTAAATGTATGTTTATTTACACTGACCTGAAAAGAAACAATGTATTATTAAACAATGTATTATTGTGAAACAACATATTATTATGAAACTATATTATTAAATAATACAATGTATTATTAAGTAAAATTTCAGAACCAAAAATATGATATAACCCAATTTTTGCAGTAAAGCCTCCATGTACTTGTGTGTACACATGCATATATATATTTTATATTTTTTTTTTTTTGAGATGGAGTCTCGCTCTGTCGCCCAGGCTGGAGTGCAGTGGCGCAATCTCGGCTCACTGCAAGCTCCGCCTCCCGGGTTCACGCCATTCTCCTGCCTCAGCCTCTCTGAGTAGCTGGGACTACAGGCGCACACCACCACGCCTGGCTAATTTTTTGTATTTTTAGTACAGACAGGGTTTCACCGTGGTCTCGATCTCCTGACCTCGTGATCCGCCCACCTGAGCCTCCCAAAGTGCTGGGATTACATGCGTGAGCCACCGCGCCTGGCTACACATGCATATATATTGTATTATATAAACAATATGTAGAAGATTCAAATCCTGACTCTCTTACTTATTAGCTGTGTGATCTTAGACTAGCTACTAAAAATTTGGGGGCCTCAGTTTTCTCATTTGTAAAATGGGTGCAACTACTCTACCAGCCTTGAATTAACTCATTTGATTCTTCGAACAACTTAGAGCAGCTGTCCCTAACCTTTTTGGCACCTGAGACCAAATTTGTGGAAGAACTTTCCATGGACGATGAGGGTGGGGATGATTTCAGGATGATTCAAATGTGTTTCATTTATTGTGTACTCTATTTCCACTATATTACATGGTAATATATAATGAAATAATTATCCAACTCATCATAATGTAGAATCAGTGGAAGCCCTGAGCTTGTTTTCCTGCATTTAGACAGTCCCATCTGCAGGTGATGGGAGATAGTGGCAGATCATCAGGCATTAGATTTTCATAAGGAGCATGCAACCTAGAATTCTCACATCCCCAGTTCATAATAGGGTTTGCTCTCCTATAAGAATCTCATGCCACCATTGATCTGACAGGAAGCAGAGCTCAGGTAGTAATGAGAGTAATGGGGGGTGGCTGCAAATATAGATGAATCTCCACTGGCTTGCCTGCAGCTTACCTCCTGATGTGTGGCCCAGTTCTTAACAGGCCATGGACCAGTACTTGTGCATGTCCTGGAGGTTAGCGACCCCTGACTTAAAGCATAATGCCTGTCCCATAGTACACAATTTGTAACTAATAGTTATTGCTATCTATCTCTCTACTATCAGTGTATTAGCCCACTTTCACACTGCTATAAAGGAATACATGAGACTGGGTAATTTATAAAGAAGTTTAATTGACTCACAGTTCCACATGGCTGAGGAGGCCTCAGGAAACTTACTATCATTGCAGAAGGAGAAGCAGTCACCTTCAAAGTGAAGGGGGGAGACCCCCTTATAAAATCATTAGATCTTATGAGAACTCACTCACTATCACGAGAACAGCATAGGGGAAACAGTCCCTGTGATCCAATCACCTCCTTCCCTTCACACACGGGGATTTTCAATTCAAGATGAGATTTGGGTGGAGACACAGAGCCAGACTGTATCAATCAGGAAATTGCTAACATGTTTGATGTGGATTATAGAGACAGGGAGCTGGTGGTGTTCACTGGCACACTCTACGCTGGTTACCCTAGAATATGGGATTTGAGGGGGCCAGGAAGAATCAACACCTTCTATTTTATACACTGCTATGTTGTTTGACTGTTTGGTTTTGGTTTGTTTTTACAACAAACATGCATTATTTTACAATAAGCTAGAAGAAACAATACAAGAAAACAAATTAGTTGCAAGGAGGCAGACGCTCTCCAACCCACAGTTGGGGAGAACAGGGGCTGCATGTAGTATGACCATGCCTCACATTTTGCATCCATAAAGCAGGGAGACAGGACCCAAGCAGCGCACCGTGCATCCTGCAGCTAAATCTGTCCACCTTCCTCCCTTCTGCAAGACACAGGTGCCCAGAGTCAGAAATTACATCTGGGCTGTTCATATTTGTGGCCACTCTCCCCAGTCATTCAGAGCATGGGGAAATTCAGCCTCATGCCACCATTTTTCAAGCACCACCAGTAGAGGAGGAGAAAACAGCTGTGCACCCACCTTGGTCTAAGCACCAATCTCCGTGGAAGATGTTGGGAGAAGCAGCATTTCTTCAAGGGCATTTGCAAAGGGCTTCAATTAACAGAGGGCCTACAAAACCATTAGCCGTGAAATCCCTTCAGCACCCCCTAATGAAGATCCCCTGTGGACAGACCAAGAAAAGGGCTCAAGAAGGAAAAGATGCACCGAAGGTAACACAGCTAGCTAGAAGGTAAAGGAGTCCACATTCAAACACAGATCTGTCCGTTCCAGTGCACAAGCAGTTGAGGCCACACAGAAGCAGAGGTTGGATCCACTGCATTTCAGAGAAACTGTTCATGTATTCAACAAAAATGGAACCAGGTGTTTCGTGCCTGCTACATGCCAGGCCCTGACCTAGACTCTGATAGCACAGAGATTTGTTTGCCATTCAACACAGGTTTATTTAACACTACTCTCCTCCAGGAACTGCGCGAGGCACTGGGGCTACAATGGAGGACAAACAGGCATGATCCCTGCTCTCAGAGTCCCTGCTCTCAGTGTCCCTGCTCTCAGATGCTTTTGCAAATAAGGGGAAACAGTTATTTATCCTAAAATGAAGGTAACATAGTACTTTCTGAGGGGAGGTCCACAGAGCTGATAACGTGAATTTGAATTAATCTGGGGAATCCAGGAAGGCTTCCCTAAAGAAGTGAAGCTTGCACTAAAATCTAAAGAAGAAGTAAAGAAGATGAGGAGGGAACAAAAAGGCATCCAAGTAATGAGAACAGCATGTGCAAAGGCCCTGTGGTAGGACGCACCAAGGACCCAAAGGCAAGCCTTTTGGCTGGACTAGAGAGATCGAGGGGTAGTGCCATGCAAAGTGACAGTGAAAAAGGAGACAATGGCCAGGTGCGGTGGCTCACGCCTGTAATCCCAGCACTTTGGGAGGCCGAGGCGGGTGGATCACCTGAGGTCAGGAATTCGAGACCAGCCTGGCCAACATGGTGAAACCCCATGCCTACTAAAAATACAAAAAAATTAGCCTGGCATCGTGGGTGCCTGTAATCCTAGCTACTCAGAAGGCCAAGGCAGGACAACTGCTTGAACCCAGAAGGTGGACGTTGCAGTGAGCCGAGTTCATTCCATTGCACTCCAGCCTGGGCAACAAGAAGAAAACTCCATCTAAGAAAAATGAAAAAGGAGAGAGATAACGAAAACCCATCCAGGTAATGATCTGGTCTTCCCCCTAAGGCAATGGGAAATCCTCAAAGAATTCTAAGAAAAACTGAAATGATCAGCTTCACCCTCTGGCAATCAAATAAGAGTAAGAGATGTATAAAAAGTAATCACAACCAAAAAGATACACCTGACACAGAATAAGTTCAGGTAGCTGTGCAGTCACCTAATGCAATTAGAGGGATAGGAGCTTCTTAGAGGAGGAGATATTCGAAATAAATTTTTTTTTTTTTTTTTTTTTTTTGAGACAGAGTCTCGCTCTGTCACCCAGGCTGGAGTGCAGTGGCGCAATCTCGGCTCACTGCAAGCTCCGCCTCCTGAGTTCACGCCATTCTCTTGCCTCAGCCTCCCGAGTAGCTGGGACTACAGGTGCCCACCACCACGCCCGGCTAATTTTTTGTATTTTTAGTAGAGACGGGGTTTCACTGTGTTAGCCAGGATGGTCTCGATCTCCTGACCTTGTGATCCACCCGCCTTGGCCTCCCAAAGTGCTGGGATTACAGGCATGAGCCACCCCGCCCGGCTGAAATAAAATATTTTTTAAGCCCATCACAAAATCCTGAATCTGAAAGGTTCAAATGTTCCCTCCAACACAGGTGCAGGCCCACTTCAGAGATGAGGTCCAGGAACCCCAGTCTCATGGTGGCAGACCACACAAGAAGCCACAGGGCTCTCTCTGACTCCTTGCACAGTGCTTACAGGTTTGCCTGGCTGGATTAAGTTCCTAATTTGTCCCTAAGCCTCAGCAACAAGCCAGAGGCTAAACAGGCCTGATGCAAGCAGAACCCTGGGCTCATCCTAGAGTCCCCAGAGTCTCTAACCCACCAGGGGTGGGAGGTGAGACAGGTCTAGGGAGCTGGAAGCCTGTGCTCCTCCCCAGAGAATCTCCTTCTCCCAGCTGGAGAGCCCCCCACAAAACCATCTAAGCAGCCCCGGGGGAGGCATTTAGGTAAGAGGACTCCAGGGAGCCTTCAGAGTAATTTTCAAGGAGGGCTGAGGCCAGTGAGAAAGGGGATTATTAGCTCTGCTCTCTGGAGGGAAGTTGCTGGAGACAAGTCAGTGAGTGGGTTACTCAAGGGAAGGGGCATTTATAGTCCCTTTCCTTCTAAGCAGAGGACATTCATGATGGCTGGGGATTCACACAGAGCCCTACTGAGGAAACAACCACAGCAGTGATAATAGCTCAATAAAAATAAATCGATATGAAGAACTCTTACAACTCAACAACTAAAAGACAAACAGCTCCATTTTTTTAATGGGCAGAGGACCCGAAGAGACATTTCTCCAAAGAAGATATGCAAACGGCCAACAAGCACATGAAAAGATGCTCAATGTCATTCATCAGAAAAATGCAAATCAAAACCACAGTAAAATCTCACTTCGCACCCTTATGAATAGCTATAATTAAAAAAAAAAACAGATAATAGCAAGTATTGGCAAGGATGTGGAGAAATTGGAACCTTTATACACTGCTGGTAGAAATATAAAACAGTGCAGCCACTTTAAAAGATGGTTGACAGTTTCTCAATGACTTAAACCTACCAGCAATTCAACATGTGTGTGTGTAGGTGCATACCCAAAAGAACTAAAAACAAGTGTTCAAACAGATACTAGTATACCAATGTTCATGGCAGCATTATTCACAGTGGTCAAAAGTTGGAAACAACTCCAATATCCATCAACAGATGAGTGGATAAGTAAAATGTGATATATACATTCAACGAAATATTATTTAGCCATAAAAATGAATGAAATAGGCCAGGTGCAGTGACTCACGCCTGTAATCCCAGCACTTTGGGAGGCCGAGGCAGGTGGATCATGAGGTCAGGAGATCGAGACCATCCTGGCTAACATGGTGAAACCCCGACTCTACTAAAAATATAAAAAATTAGCCGGGCGTGGTGGCGAGTGCCTGTAGTCCCAGTTACACAGGAGGCTGAGGCAGGAGAATGGCGTGAATCCGGGAGGCGGAGGCTGCAGTGAGCCGAGATTGGCACCACTGCACTCCAGCCTGGGCGACAGAGTGAGACTCCATCTCAAAAAAAAAAAAAAATGAATGAAATACTGATACATGAGACAACATGGATGAACCTTGAAAACATGCTAAGTGAAAGAAGCCAAGCATGTATTGTATGATTCCATTTATATGAAATACCCAGAATAGTCAAATTGATAGAGACAGAAAGCTGATTAGTGGTTGCCTAGGTTTTGGGGGAAGGAGGCAAGGGGGAGTGACTGCTAATAGTTGTCGGATTTCCTTTCAGGGTAATGAAAATGTTCTGGAACCAGATAATGATGATGCTTACACAACCTTGTAAATGGACTAAAGACCACTGAATTGTTGACTTTAGAAAGATTAAAATGGCAAATTTTAGGTTATGTGTCTTTCACCACAACTCTTAAAATCTAGGAACATAAATAAACAGATGGATTGGGAAACCTCCCAGTAGCTCCTCAGCACACCCAGGATAAAATCCAAAAGACAAGCTCTTACATACAAGGCCCCATATGAGTTATCCTCCCCTCTCTCATTCAGCTCCTTGCTGATCTTTGAAGCACGATCCCACCTCAGGGCCTTTGCTCCTGCTGTCTCCCTCTACCTGGCAGGCCAGGTCTCCACTCAGCTCACTCCATCTACCTCGCATAGGCCATGGCAGATAGACTCAAAGGGGCTCCCAATGCCACCCACCTCTCAGTATTTACCCATTTGTATAAACTCCACCCTTACATATGGGCAGGACCAGAAGCTTGCTTCTAATCAATAGAACACAGTAAAGAGGACCCAGCAAGGTGACTCATGCCTGTAATCCCATCACTCTGGGAGGCTGAGGCAAGCAGATCACTTGAGGTCAGGAGTTGGAGACCAGCCTAGCCAGCATGGTGAAACCCTGTGTCTACTAAAAATACAAAAAAATTAGCCCAGTGTGGTAGTGCGTGCCTGCAATCCCAGTTACTCAGGAGGCTGAGGCAGGAGAATTGCTTGAACCCAGGAGGTGGAGGTTGCAGTGAGCCGTGATTGCACCACTGCACTCCAGCCTGGGTGGCACAGCGAGATTATTCCATCTCAAAAAAAAAAAAACTCACAGAGGAAAGAATACAATAAAAGGGACAGGAGGCCACTCTCATGACTACATCATATAAGACTGTAATTAATGCCCATCTTCCTAGGAGACTCTCCTTGCTGGCTTTGATGAAGCAAGCAACCACACTGGGGTGGGTCATGTGGCAGTAGCCTCTGGCCAACAACCAGCCAGGCAGTGAGGGCTGCTTCCATCTTACAGCCAGCAAGAAACTGAGGCCCTCAGTCTTACAGCCCACAAGGAACTGAATTCTGCCAACAACCCCATGAGTTTGGAAGTGGATCCTTCCCCGGTTGAGTTTCAAGTGAGACTGTGGCCCCAACCAATGCTTTGACTATAGATTTCAGATGAGATTCTGAAGCAGAGGACACAGCCTAGGTTCTTGGCCCCCAGACATCGTAAGATAATAAATATATGCTGCTTTAAGTTTGTGGCCATTTGTTATGTAGTGTTGGTGCATGGGTCCCTGTTCAAATGTCACCTCCTTAGAGAAGCCTTTTCTGAATTCCCTTTCTAAAACATAATTCGTCTGACACAGAAAGATAAATACTGTATGATCTCACCTATATTTGGAATCTGAAAGAGTCAAAGCATAGAGACATAGACTAAAATACCAGTTGCCAGAAGTCAGAGGGACAGGGAAATGAGATGTTGGTCAAAGGGTACAAAGTTTCAATTAAGCAAGATGGATGAGTTCTGGAGATCTAATGTATGGCATAATGATTACAGTTAATAATGTTATATATTTGAAATTTGCTAAGAGGGTAGGTTTCACCACAAAAAAAGACAATTATGTGAGGCGATGAACGTGTCAAATAGCTTGACTATAAGGATCATTTCACAACATATATGTACATTACAGCATCAAGTTGTACCCCTTAAACATTACCCAAAGTGGAATCCCAGCTTTGCCACTTGCTAGCTGTGTGACTCTGGTTTATTTACTTAACCTCTCTGGACGTTTACAAAATAGAAATATAAGTGTGTCTCTCACTGGATTGTTAGATTATCAGGAAATGGAAGGGTGCATGGTATGATCTGACTTTAAAGAGACTTGAATTTGAATCTGAACTCTAACACTACAAGGTGTGTGACTCTAAGAAGTTACTTGTGCAGCATATCATCTATTTACCCCTCCTGATCCACTCTCCATCCTCCTCCAACCTACCCAGTCCCTAAGAAGTTGGTCTCTACTGACTGCATAATAGGCTGTGCCCCTTCCTCCAGCCTCTTGTTAAGATCAGCCAAGGGAGAGCAACAGCAGAAGATGAAAGAGAGGAAGGAAACTGAGGTCAATCTATTTATTCCTCTAGCTCCCTCCTTGCCAAGTCACCAGGGACTAGCTGTGTCCTTCAACGAAAGGTCCCAGCTTCTACTACGCAGCCCTCTCCTTCTGTGTCTCCCAGCTCCTCATCTATTCATAACCAGGGGTGGTAATCAAATCCCACCACTGCTATTCCCAGGGAAGTGCACTATTCCTGGTGGCTTCCTACACCCTGTCTGTGGAGGGCAGAAAACTCAACTGGCCGCCAAGATTCTAGCTCCCTGGTGAACACACCCTGAATAATCCCCTCCCCTTGAGTGTGGCCTGAACTTGCAAATATGATGGGATTTCATACTGTCTTAGGTTGACTTTGAGTTAATCAAAAGGAAGATTATCCTGGGTGGGCCTGGTCTAATCAGGTGACCCTTAGAAGTCAGAAAGATTTCAAGTAAGAGACAGCCATTTGCTGGCCTTGAAGGAGCAGACATCCAGGTTGTGAATTGCCTGTGGACTGAGGGTGGTCTCTAGGAGGTAAAAGCAATCCCTGGACAACAAACCAGCAAGGAAATGGGGACTTCAGTCCTGCAACCACAAGCAACTGAGTTCTGCCAACAACCTGAGAGAGTTTGAAAGAGAACCTTGAGACTCAGATGGCATCATAGCCCCAGCAACACCTTAATTTCAATCTTGTGAGACTCTGAGCAGAACACCATGCTGTGCCTGAACTACTGACCTACAGGACTGACCTAGTAGAAAAGTGTTGTTTAAAGCCACTAAGTTTCTGGTTATTTGTTATGGAGCAATAGAAAACTAACACACTGTCAGCGCCTCTTTGAATGGTACCTTTAATAAACTCTTCTTGAACCAGACTGATTTAACTGTGCCATCTATTTGCTGCTGGGCTCTGATGAGTGCATCATTTAACATCTGTGCGCCTCGGTTTCCTCAGCTGTAATAGGAGATGATGGTAACAAAGCTATTGTGAGGATGCAATGACATGGTGCATTTAAAGTGCCTTGCACTTGCTAAGAGTCCACCATGTGGAGAAAGAGATGGATGGACTGAAGCAACTTCTCTGACCAGACCCGCTTTCCGAATCCCCCAGGTCTTTTGGCCTTGTCATTGCGGCTGGAAAGTCAAAGCCCCGAATGTGGGTGGTCCCACCCCTTCCTAACTCCCAGTTGCCCAGTGCCTTTGGGATGAATACACCACCCTTCATGCTCTAATTGTTTTGACTGAAGATTAGTGGGATCTTACTGCTCCTGGGGTGTAAAGAGCCATTGTGAATGGTTATGCATGCTGAATTTAACCCAATTTCCAACACAAGGGCTTGTTCCTTCTGCAGAGAAGCCCATTTAAATGGCCTCAGCACTGCTCCCTTCAATCCCCTGGTGGCCAAAAGGAGGAGAAGGAAAGAAATGGGAAACTCCTCTTCTTAACCAAATGTCTCAGGAGAGCTCGTACCTGGGGACCAAGCTTGTTAAGAGGCAGATCTCAGAGCAGTGGAGAAACAACTCAGAGGAGAAGCAGCTGGACTGCTGGCAGCACTCAACGTCCACAACTGTCAACCAAATGTGGCTCTGCAGGCTCTCCTACTATGACCAGCTGCTTTAAATCTTTCTCCTACCCTGTTATCAACGTTCCTATTGGTGGGCAGAGGACCACGTCCCCTATTCAAAGACAATTTTAAGAGACTCACTCACTTATTCAGACTCTATGTGGGGGATGTTACAAATAACACAGACACTATTCCTGTCTTCAGGGAGCGAATAGCCCAATGCTATAAAATTGTAGGAAGGGCATAAAAAAAATCACTAGATTCACGATATTAGTGTATAATTATTATTATTTTTTTTTTTTGAGACGGAGTCTTGCTCTGTCACCCAGTTTGGAGTGCAGTGGCGCCATCTTGGCTCACTGCAAGCTCCGCCTCCCGGGTTCATGCCATTCTCCTGTCTCAGCCTCTCCGAGTAGCTGGGACTACAGGCGCCCGCCACCACGCCCGGCTAATCTTTTGTATTTTTAGTAGAGACGGGGTTTCACCGTAGTCTCAATCTCCTGACCTCGTGATCCACCCGCCTCGGCCTCCCAAAGTGCTGGGATTACAAGCGTGAGCCACCGCGCCCGGCCTAGTGTATAATTATTAAGGGGAAAGTTGGTAAGCTCTCTGAGCAGTAGACCTTGTAAAAACAGGTATTATACCAAAAAATAGAGAAAGAGGGACCCGCGTTTGTTTAACTTTGATAAACTGGTTCAATGAAATGTCATGGCTGTCTTTGTTGCAGGACTTTTTAGTGCCTTTAATGTGATAATGTGCCTTGTGAATCTCTAATCTGGCTGGTTGTCAGGATTCTCTCTGAAGCTTCTCAAAAGGACGAATATGCCACAGGAATCAGAATCCCCAGAAGTCAGGCTCAGGAAACTGCAGTGTTAAAAGACCTCCCAGGCTGATTTTTGATGGTCAGCTAACTTGACCTAGAGATTCGAATTTGGGACTGTAGGAATTTCCCAAGGTTTCCTGACTCCTGAATGTATCTGTTGGTACCTGCTGAAACTCTTCAGCATGCATATAAATAATTATATTTATTTCCCTGTTGTAATCCACTCCTCATTGGAAAATCTGCTGTGGGAATCTTAGTTCAATCCAGATGTGTACATTAAGGGGTGCCTGGTGCACCTTTCGCCACCGCTAGCCCAGTGGGAGAAGACAAATATCCCTGAACGCTTCAAAGCAGATCATGCACCTTGGCCCACTGGGATTTCTCCATTGCAGAGCCTCTGTTGGAAGATCTGGTTTTGCCCTGGGTTTTCCTAAGGGTGGAATGGCTACAGAGAACCCACTAATGAGATGTCTCCAGAAGCTGGAGCTGGGGTTGTCTGGGTGGGTCCTGGGAGTCCTGAAGCAATCAGAAAGCAGTGAGTGGGTTCTAGAAGGAGATGGTCTTTAAAGGTGGGGGAGACTTGGTCAAGACTCAACTCTTGGTTCTGTCTGTTCTCTACAAGACTTCAAGAGGCTGATCACCAATCTGATGGTTGACTTCTTCCCAGGGTCCCCACTGGCTACCTCATTATCCTTCAACAGCCTCATGCTGATACCTACAGCAAAGCAGCACACCTCTTTTTTTTTTTTTTTTTTTTTCTTGAGATGGAGCCTTGCTCTGTCTCCCAGGCTGGAGTGCAGTGGCGTGATCTCGGCTCACTGCAAGCTCCGCCTCCTGCCTTCACGCCATTCTCCTGCCTCAGCCTCCTGTGTAGCTGGGACTACAGGTGCCCACCACCACACCCAGCTAATTTTTTGTATTTTTAGTAGAGATGGGTATTCACCATGTTAGCTGGGATGGTCTGGATCTCCTGACCTTGTGATCCACCCGCCTCAGCCTCCCAAAGTGCTGGGATTACAGGCGTGAGCCACCGCGCCTGGCCACACCTCTTTTTAAGAGACAACATGGGGTGCTCAGCAATCATGGAATTTGCCAAAATAATTAAATACAACCCCCAATTATTCTCTGGACAAGTTATCCAACATATCTGAGCCTCAGTTTCCTCATCTGTAAACTAATAAAATAAAATCTACCTCCCAGCCTGGTAAACATTAAATACATGACATTGCAAAGCACCTAACACACAGTAGGCCTTCAATAAATGTGAGTTATTTTTTCTTCCTTGTTTCTTTCTTCCCCGTTTCTTTCTTCCCCCTAAAGGCTATGCATCTGAGAGTCAGCAGAAAGAGGATAGTTTTTCACTGGCCTGCAGTGTGACATTTGACATCTCTTGGGCTCTAAATTCATTGGGATACTTTTGGTTGAAAGTAACAGATTCATTCAAATTAGCCCAAGCAAGGGAGGTGGGAGGGAGAATAATTATTATAAAAATGCAGAGATAACTCAGTGAACCAAAGAGCTGGAATGCAGTCAGGTTTCAGGAGGGGCCTGGAAACAGGAACTGAGATGTACCAGGAAATCTAAGATGTACTACTTTCTGTGTCCCTCATCCTTTCTCCTCTCTCAGCACCACTTGCATTCATAACTAGTTCCCTGTTTACGGTACAAACAATGGCCATCAACTCCCCTAAATACTCAAGCTGGCCAGTAGGACCCTTTCCCTTCAACCTAATTCCATACTCCTAAGGAAGATCTACATTGGCCCAGCTTGGGTTGGGCCCTACTCCTAGTCCAATCAACAACATCTGGGGTAGAGCCAAGAGGCTTTCATTGGCTTGGCTTAAGATGGCCTCTACCCCTTGTCCAATCAACAGTGTCCACAGGTGGGGTCGTGTGGCTTTCATTGGCCCAGTTTGGGTTGGGCCCTTCTCCTAAACCAATCAACCACATCCAGAGGTGGTGCCATAAGGTTTTCATTGGCTCCGCTTAAGATTGGCTCTACCCCTTGTCCAATCAACAGTGTCCACAAGTGGTGCCTTGATGCTTTCATTGCCCCAGCTTGGGTTGGGCCCTACCCCTGGTCCAATCAAGAGCATCCAAGAATGGAGCCATTGGCTTGTCTTAAGATGGGCTCTACCCCTAGTTCAATCAACAGCAGCCAGGAATGGGGCCATGTTACACAAATATGGTGGCTTCTACTGTAGCTATGTGGATGGAGAAAGTAAAGGACAGTCTTCAGAAAAGGGCAGCTGGGTGTGCCAAACAATAAGTGACTTGCTGAAAGCAATGAGAAATAATACCTGCCCTCAAGGAACTCATAGTTCCAAGGGAGTTTCAGACCCAGAGACAGATAAACACCATTCCTACTCAGAAAAGGCTGTTACATTGGTATAACCCAGAGACATCCACATAACCAGGGTTTGATGGGAGAAGTTCCCAGAAGCTGCACCAACTGCCACCCCAAAGCCATCCTAGGACTTGATGAGCTAATTAATCACAATTATTATTGACGGCAGTGCCAATCCACCTGCTCGTGTCACAAGACATTAGTTATTGCCAGGAATGATGAATCCCAGGATGTAGAACATGCTAAAAATATTAATCTACCAGTGAAAATGATTTTAATTGGATTTTGCCCTTGGGGTCACGTCAGGGGCCCGCTTTCAATCAGACTTCTCCAGTCAGCAAAGCAGACCCCAGCCTTTCAAATTGAAACTGTGATTGGCTGGCAGAGGTTAATAGAAATGTTGGAAAATAAATAGGTTATTGATTGATCATAACAATCAGCCGGCTCCCAGCTTACCTTGCTGACCTCGCCCACCCAATTTTACGGCAAACTCGGTTAGCATCTAATTATAGATCACTTTTACAATACTGTGTATTAATGAGAAGATTATACATTGGGGCATAGGGGAATTCTTACTGGAGAAGTTTCCCAGTGGCAGAAAAATGTGGTGACGCCTCATGTCCAACATGGGGACCGTCAGCGAGTTTGGGGGACTCTAGGAGGAATAAAGTGACTCTGCCCACATCCCTGCCTAAAACCTCATTCATTCAAGCAACATATATTTATTGAGTGTAAGATTTGCACAGGGGACCATGGTACATGGTGCTGTATCCGATGCAGTCCCTCTGCTTAGGAACTCACTCTGTGATGCAGTGGTTCTAAAACACCTGTGAGCCCAAGAATCACTTGCCAGATGAAACACAGATTCAGCCAGACATCGTGGGTCACGCCTGTAATCCCAGCATTTTGGGAAGCCAAGGCAGGAGAATGGCTTGAGAACAGGAGCTTAAGACCAGCTGGGGCAACATAGCAAGATCCCATCTCTACAAAAAATAAAAATAGCCAGAAATGCTGGCCCGTGCTTATAGCCCCTGCTATTCAGAGGCTGAGGCAGGAAGATCCCTTGTGCCCAGGAGTTCAAGGTTACAAGGAGCTATGATTGTGCCACTGTACTCCAGTATGGATGACAGAGTGAGATCCTGTCTCAAAAAACAAAACAAAACACACAAAAAAAAACAGAGACGCAGATTCCTGGGCCCACACACTGAGATTCTGATTCAGAGGGGTCTGTATTTTTAACCCATTCCACCTTAAAAACTATGATGTGGTTGGAGGGCCTCATTTCGAGACACATCGGCCTGATCAGGAAGAAAGATCCACCCAAAGAAAATTATAAATCAGTGTCTTGGGTGTTTGGATTGAAGCTTATCCAGAGTCCAGCCAGACACAAGGAACGGGAGGTCAGCTGAACCTGGAAGCCTTCATAAAGCAGGTGAGGTTCACACTGAGCAGGAATATCCAAGGTGAACTTCAAGAACGGTTTGCCCTCATAAAAGAATACTTTTAATGGGCACCAATGGTGTGCGCAGCAGCGTTATCTGCCCCACCAGGGAGAGAAGGGGTGTCTGTCTCTCTCTCTTTCAAAGTACTAACAACCTGGCTGCTTTCTCAATTCCAAGTGGCACTTCACCATGCACAAATCCTTCACTGGTTTTGTTTTGTTTTGTTTTGTTTTGTTTTGACAGGGTCTCACTCACTCACCCAGGCTGGAATCAGTGGCATGATCATAGCTCACTGCAGCCTCGAACTCCTGGGCTCAAGCGATCTTCCTGCCTCAGCCTCCTGAGTAGCTGGGACCACAGGTGTGCCTCACTATGCCTAGCTAATTTTTTTATTTTTATTTTTTTATTTTGTAGAGACAGGGTCTCACTGTGTTGCCCAGGCTGGTCTTGAACTCCTGTCCTCAAGCGATCCTCCCACCTCAACCTCCCAAAGTGCTGAGATTACAGGTGTGAGCCATCATTTGTTGAACCAATATGGAGAGGCGGTGAAGGTGGCAGAGATGGGAAAACAGGGTAAAATGACTTGCCATAGGTCATACAGCCCTGGTACATCTAGATAAGAACACAAGTCCAATGTCAACACACTGTGGTGTTGCTGCCACCTTATTTGTGGGGACAGCCCTTCTGAAGAGGATGGAGTTGCTGGGGAGGTAGGGCACAGTTAGGATTGGAGGGTCTGAACAAATGGTTCAATCCCAGCTTTTAACACAGTGCTGGGAAGGCCTCACTCAGGCAGCCAGGCTGGGCTTCTGGAAGACTTTCAGGATGCTGAAGTGAGTCTGTGAAGGCAGATCCTCACCTCAGAATTAAGGAGGGACTGCCTTTTAAAGAATAACAGACAGAAGTGTCTGGAAGTCACAGGCACAGCGTAGCTGGGCCACAGTGGAGACAGAGGAGCCTCAGCCCCACAACACTTGTGCGGATGGTGTCTTTGGTAAATGCAGTTTCTCACCTGGACTCCTCCACAGCCTCTGCCCCAGGCTTCCTGCTTCCCAGTCCCCCTCCAATCCATTCTGCACCCCGCAGCTGGAAGCCAGTGTTTACAGCATAAATCAGAGGTGTCACTCTGCAGTACAAAACCCTCCGATGGCTTCCAAATATACTTAGAGTCAAATCAGATTCCTTATTGTGGCTCAGCAGGCCCTGAATTATCCAACCCCGGCTTGCCCCTTCAACATTACATCCCACCAGCCTCTTGTGCTCTGGCCTTACCTCTGTCCCTTCAGCATGGCCAGCTTTATCCCCACCTCAGTCCCTTTGCCCCTGCTGTTCCCCTGCTGACACTTTCTCCTAATGTCGCATGGCTGACTCCATCTTAACAGCTCAAATGCCACCTCCTCCGAGAGGCCCTCTCTGACCACTGCCTGATCTTGCCCATCCTCCACTCCAGCCGGGCCACCCTGTCCCACTGTCCTGTCATACTTCTTTTCACAGCAATAAACAGTGGTAGAAAGGATTTAACTTTCTTGTTTTCATATTGAATATCTGTCTCCCCCACTGGACTGAGAATTCCATGAGGACAGACATTTAGTTTCTTCTCACCACTCTATTCTAGGTGCCTAGCACAGAGCCTGGCACATGGACAGTGGTCAATGCATATCTGATCTACGACTGAATCCAAATCTAAAGTCTAGATGGGGAAAAAAAATAAACAGGACCTGCTTGCCCAGAGACCAAAGCAGTGAGCGAACTCGCTCAGGCTTAGTCAAGGAGGATGTTATGCATAGACAAGATGTAGTGACTGGAGGGGTCTTATCCTGGGCTCATGTGGGGAAAAAAGGGAACAGTCCAGGCAAAAACAAATGAAGGGCTCAGAGACACAGCACTGGAAGTGGAGGAAACTGAACACTGATGATTTATCTTATTCTGTACATCATTCGTATATCAAGATTCCCGTTTTCCATATGAAACTGTGAGGCTGGTGAGAAAGCTGCCACAGCTGTCCAAAACAGAAGGCCGGTGGTTTGGACTGGGGCAATGTCAGGGGGATAGCATAAAGTGAGAAGAGATATTTAGGGCCGGACATGGTGGCTCATGCCTATAATCCCAGCACTTTGGGAGGCAGAGGCGGGCATATCACTTGAGGTCAGGAGTTCGAGACAAGCCCGGCCAATATGGTGAAACCCTGTCTCTACTAAAAACACAAAAATTAGCCAGGCATAGTGGCAGAAGGCAGGAGAATCAGTTGAACCCAGGGGACGGAGATTGCAGTGAGCCGAGATGGCGCCACCACACTCCAGCCTGGGAGACAGAGTGAAACTCTGTCTCAAAAGAAAAAAAAAGAAGGCCGGGTGCGGTGACTCACGCCTGTAATCCCAGCACTTTGGGAGGCTGAGGCGGGCAGATCATGAGGTCAAGAGATCGAGACCATCCTGGCTAACACGGTGAAACCCCGTCTCTTCTAAAAATACAAAAAATTAGCCAGGAGTGGTGGCGGGCGCCTGTAGTCCCAGCTACTCAGGAGGCTGAGGCAGGAGAATGGCATGAACCCGGGAGGCGGAGCTTGCAGCAAGCCGAGATAGAGATAGTGCCACTGCAGTCCGGCCTGGACGAAAGAGCAAAACTCCGTCTTAAAAAAAAAAAAGAAAAGAAAAAAAGACAGACAGAGAGAGAGAGAGAGATTTAGGAGGTAAGATGACAGGACTTGGACAATGGCTGTAACAGAGATTGAGGAAGGAAAGGAAGATGACTGTCAGGTTCCTTTTTCAAGCAACCAGAGAGAGTGGGGCACTTTCCTGAGATGGAAAATGCTGGAAGGGACTAGGATTTGGGGAAAAAAGATCCTGAGTTCAGCTGAGACAGAAGTAAAGTTGTTTCTTAAAAGGAACTGTATCCTTGTTTATTGCTGCATAATGAACCTCTCCAAGACCTAGAGGCTTAAAACTACCATCATTTTGCTCAGGAACCTGCAATTGGAGCATGGCTTGGTGTGGACAGTTTGTCTCTGCTCCATACAGTATCCACTGCAGTGACTCAGATAGAGCTGCATGACCCACCTTCAAAATGGTTCACCCACAGGATTGCCAGGAGCTCAGCCAAGGCCTTGGGTGAGAGCCTTGATTCCTCTCCACGTGAGACTCTTCAAGCTGCTTGGGCTTCCTCACACCATGGTGGCTGGGTTCCAAGAGTGAGTATTCACTTCCCTCATTTTATGAACTAGCTTTGGAAGTCACATAGCATTGCTTCCACCAAAGTCACAAACCCACCCAGATTCGAGGGGAGAAGGGTCAAAGTCACATTATAAGAGGTGCACATGGGATGGGAGATATTGTTATAGCCATTTTTGTAACAATAATAACTTCTGTTTATGGCACCAGGAACATGAGAGCCTTTCACCCCATCCCAGAAAGAAGATCTTAGTGTTACCCCCGTTGTATAAATGGGGATACAGAGGCTCAGACAGCTGACGTGACTTGTCCAAGGCGACACAGTACGGGAGTCCAGACTTGACACTGGATCTGTCCCACCTCCAGTTGGCTCAGACAAAAGCCACCTTCATTTTTCTCTGTACTTCAGTCTGAAGTACAGGTCTGGCCCCAGATCCAGGGGGGCAGGTGCTGGGTGAAAGGCTGAAATCAAAGACCGTGAGAGTCCACAGGGCCTCCGTCATTCCAGCCTGAGAACCTGGGAAAGCGTCAAGGCGGTTGAGGCCTGACCCCAGTGCCAGAAGGTGATGTCTGGTATGAGCTCCCTGGTGGCCTGGCGTCCCTGAGATGGCTGGGAAAATGCCCCCTCAGCCCTGTGCCTCCAAGACGTTCTCTTTCCTGGGGCCTGGGCTGGAGGCTCTGGCACATTCCTTACATTCCAGAGCTTTCCTCTGGGAGGAAGCCTCCTTCACACAGGAGAGACCTCTTGAGTGAAGATTAGGAAACCGCTAGTGTTTCAGGCTGAACAGCACCAGCTCCCCACAGGGGTCTCTGTCCCCCTGGCTACACGGCTCCGCCACTGTTGTGGGTGCTTTGCAGGGGAGGATCTGTTTATAGGCCATGGGCCAGGCAAGAGATGACTGTAGGGACTGGGCCGCCATGACTGTGGCTTCTTGAGTGCTCACCACAGGCAGGCCCAGAGGATAAAGAGGCCAGAGCTGCCGGCCAGCTTGCTCCATGACTTGGTCCTGTTGCTCCCCCATCTAATCCTCAGGCCACTCTGCCTCCCCCCAACCCTGTTGGCGCGCCATACCTGCCCAAGGCCAAGAGAAACCACCAACACATGAAATTGGAATTGAGAGCCCATTACATGCGAACACTTTGCATATGCTCTCTTGCCAAATCCTGGTAGCTTCATTGAAAGGGACACAGTTGGGCCGGGCGCGATGGCTCATGCCTGTAATCCCAGCACTTTGGGAGGCAGAGGTGGGTGGATCACCTGAGATTGGGAGTTCGAAACCAGCCTGACTAACATGGAGAAACCCCATCTCTACTAAAAATACAAAACTAGCTGGGCATGGTGATGCACGCCTGTAATCCCAGCTACTCGGGAGGCTGAGGCAGGAGAATCACTTGAACCCAGGAGGTGGAGGTTGCGGTGAGCCAAGATTGCACCATTGCACTCCAGCCTGGACAACAGAGTGAAACTCTGTCTCAAAAAAAAGAAAGAAAGAAAAAGAAAAAGAAAAAGAAAGGAACACAGTTATTCCCATTTTACAGATGGAGAAACTGAGGCTCAAACAGGGGAAGTCATCAGCCCTAAGTCACATAACCAGTGAGGGGTGGATCTGGCTACTCCCTAATTTGCCTGGACACCACCCACTAGAAAAGCCCAATTGGCTCTTGTTTCATTCATTCAATAAAATGTTGTTGACTCCCAACTCTGTGCCAAGTGCAGTACTAGGTACCCAGTGTACAGCTGTGAAGCAGGCAGATATCGCCCCTACCCTTGTGGTGCTCACAGTCAGGGGAGCAGTCAATGAGCCAATAAATATGAAATCACAAACTGTGCTCAGATCCCTGAGGGCAATGAACACCCTGAAGGGAGAAGGAGTGACAGGAGAGAAACCAGCATAGAAAGAGAGTAACTGGGTTCGATCCTACAAGATGGAGTCAGCATTTTGGGGTGATGCAGCCCCATGGGTGTGGTGACCACCTTGAATCCAGGTTTCTCCATCCTCCAACAGTGTGTCTTTGGGTGAGTTTCTTCACCTCTCTAAGTTTCAGTGTCTCCTCCTATAAAACGGGGGTGGTAATGAAACTCGCAAACTATTTCTGAGCACTTCATGTATCAATGTGTCCAAACCATTCGGCACAGAGCCTGCACAGAGCAAACACTCGGAAAACAGTACCGGCCACTTTAAGTCAATCCAGGTGAATGAAGATGTGTTTGGAGGTGGAGAGAGAAGAAACGGTTTTGCCTGTAGGAAGAGCTCACAGCATCAGCGAGTTCTTAGAATACTCTAGGCCTCAGAGGGAGATGGTTGGGGGATCCTGCATTGCTGAAAACGCCAGTGTTATCAAAAAAGTGACCCCTGCTGAGAGTGGCAGGGTGGAATGGAAGCCAAAGTCGTACTTTGCCCATTTTGTGGAGGAGTAAGCTGAGGCTTAGAGAGGGGAAGTCACTTGGCTTGGCCTCTGTTAAGAAAAGGAGCCCTCAGCCGGGCATGGTGGCTCACTCTCAGCACTTTGGGAGGCCGAGGCAGGTGGATCACAAGGTCAGGAGTTTAAGACTAGCCTGACCAAGATGGTGAAACCCCAGCTCTACTAAAAATACAGAAATTAGCCAGGTGTCGTGGCAGGTGCCTGTAACCCCTGCTACTGGGGAGGCTGAGGCAAGAGAATCGCTTGAACCCAGGAGGCAGAGGTTGTAGCAAGCCAAGATCGCATCACCGCACTCCAGCTGGTGACAGAGTGAGATCCCGTGAAAAAAAAAAAAGGGAAAGAAAAGAAAAGAAGGAAGGGAGGAAGGGAGGAAGGGAGGGAGGCAGGGAGGAAAGGAGGGAGGAAGGGAGGGAGGCAGGGAGGAAAGGAGGGAGGAAAGGAGGGAGGGAGGGAGGGAGGGAGGGAGGGAGGGAGGGAGGGAAAGAAGAAAACGAGCCCTCGGCAAAAATGAAGAGTGCTTTTCCAGAGTTTCTGTCCTCAGCTGCATTCTCCCCAGTCCCTATCCTTGTCCCACTCATGCCAAGTCCTACTCAATGCCCTAAACTCTGTGATTTCCAGAGTATCCCATTGAGCATCCAGCCCCAAATGCCCGAGAGGAACTGAGTTTCCAAGAATAAGCAGCGAGGGTTTGGTGCAACACCACCATCTCCTGGTCGCTCCTGTGAACTACAGCTCTGGCTGGGCCACGGAGCACCTACAAAGTGGACTGGACTCCCTTCCAGGAGCTACACGACACTGATATGCAACAGACTGAATGCAGAAGCAGGTATCAGAATGCAACACAGTCTGTCTTCTACTAAGCCAGACATTAAAGAGATTTACCCAAAGAAAGTAAAATAATGCTGTCTTCTCACTAAATTTATTTTGTTTTGGAAAATACGGTTATTCGTAATAAAGCACGTGTTATTTTTGTTAATATGCAATGGGTTTATTATTGTTATTGTGATTTTTCCATGAATTAATAAACAAGTCTTTTTAAAACGTCTCTGTTTTAATTTAAAACATGGCAGAGTCTCTCTACAATGGTTTCCTTCTGTCCCTGTCCCCCATCCAAATCTAGTTTTCATTCGCTGCCTCTCCTGGGCTTTGCACTCTGCAGGGGTGATGCCTGTCTGCTGTGCCCTGGGCACCCAGCATTGTATTTAGCACACAGTAGGACTCAACAACATTTTGCTGAATGAATGAAGCAGGGGCCAGTTGAGCCTTGTCAGTGGCCAGTATTCACAATGCCTTTTAAAAAACACCTGCAACTGGCCCTGGCTGCCCAGAACACTTTTCTGAGAAAAAGGCTGAAAATGCACCCAAGTTCCCAAAGATAGGCAGGCGATCAGCTAGCACTGCGTGTCATATGGCAAGGGTGTAAAGAGCCTGAAGCCAAAATGTTTGAGAACTGCAGTGATAGAGTACTGTGGACAGGGTGGTCAGGGGAGGCTTCTCTGTACAAGTGATGTTCAGCTGAGAGCCACCAAGAAGTCAGCCATGTGAAAAGCAGAGGGGCATACATTCTAGGTGATGGGAAAGGCCAGTGCAAAGGTAGGTACCCAGGCAAGAACAAATAGGTGCACTGGTAACAGAAAGGCCAGCAACCTGGCATCCCAGCGGCTAGGGCAGTGCCCACTATACAAGAAGGACTCAGTAAACAGCTGCTGGGTGAACAGAGGGAGGGAGAGGAGGAAGAGAAAGGAGGACTGGGAGGAAGCTCTCTTCTTGTTAGGGGTCTTGTAGTCCTTTGAGGGCAGGGGGGCTCACAAGTTCTGCCAACCGTGGGAGATTCCCAACGCTTCTTACCACGCCTTGAACGCTGCTGCACAGACCAGCCTCCATTTCCTACCTCAGTCTGTAACCTCCTCTGGAGTGTCCACCCTGCCCCCACCCCAATATCCTATCAATATCCTCATCTTCTACCGAACCAGTCCAATGAATCTTGGAGAAGCCACCCCAAAATGCCCTGTACCATTGCTATTTTCTCCTAATTTATTAACTATTTCCCATCCTTCAAGGTTCCCCTCAAGTTTTGATTCTTCCAGAAAGCCATCCCTTACTGCCCCCACCCTCACCCCACCTCCTCCTGACCTCCTTTCCAACAGAGCACCTCTGGCCCCCAATCTCATCATCTGGTGCTAACATAGAATGAGGTCTCGGGGAACACTTGCAGGGCAGCAACCCTTGGGAACCTTTCCAATGGCCCTATGAGGTGGGAGTGGTCTCCCCATTCCACAAAGCCGCTAGAGGCTCAGGGAAGGGCAATCGTCCCCAAGATCTCACAGCAGGTGTGTGGCAAAGCTGGGATTTATCAGTAGTCTCAATCCTAAGACTGACTCCAAAGTTCTTTTAAAACTTGGCTGCCCAGAACACTGTTCTGAGAAAGAGCCTGAAAATGCACCCAAGTTCCCAACGAGAGATAAGCAATGAAATTGCAGTGTCTGTCAAGGATGCTGAAGGGAAGAATGGCAATGTGTGTGGTTTATATTTGCCAGTCCTTCATGACCACACACTAAACTCTATCATTTTCTCTATCACCAAGGAACTCTTTGCCTCCCCAATGAAGTATAAGATCCCTGGTAGGCCAGGCGCAGTGGCTCAAGCCTGTAATCCCAGCAACTTGGGAGGCCGAGGCAGGCAGATCATGAGGTCAGGAGATCGAGACCATCCTAGCTAACACGGTGAAACCCTGTCTCTACTAAAAATACAAAAAATTAGTCGGGCATGGTGGTGGGCGCCTGTAGTCCCAGCTACTCAGGAGGCTGAGGCAGGAGAATGATGTGAACCCGGGAGGCGGAGTTTGCAGTGAGCCAAGACCGTGTCACTGCACCCCAGTCTGGGCAACAGAGCGAGACTCCGTCTCAAAAAAAAAAAAAAAATTCCCTGCTAACAAGAACCTGGATTTCTCGAAGCACTGCCCTAGGCATAAAGAAGTGTTATTTTTAAAAAATACCACCAGGCACAGTGGTGCACGCCTGCAGTCCCAGGTACTCAAGAGGCTGAAGCAAGAGGATCGCTTGAGACCAGGAGATCAAAGCCAGCCTGGGCAACATAGCAAGACCTCATCTCTAAAAAAAGAAAAGAAAAATAAATACCAGTGGTGATAATGGTTGCACAACAATGTGAATGATACCACTAAGATGTTCACTTAAAAATTATTATGGTGGTGAAGTTTTATGTTATGATTATTTCACCAAAATTAAAAAATAAAATACCCTATTATATTGACTTCTAGGGTCACTCTTGAGGAAAGGCTGACTCACCGAGAGAGCCCACCCCTGCTCCTTGAAAATGCCACTGGCTGCCCCCCTTCCCTAAACAGCACGTCCCTTCTGCTTCATACGCCACAGTCATGTTTCCAGTGTGAATTGATTTTTAATAGCAAAATGGCATTTTACACAGAAGCAGCTACGTTCATGGATGAAAACAAAAATCCAAGTGACACTCCTTTGCTGAATCCATGTAAATATCTGATTTTTAATCTACAGAGAAATTTCTACCCACACATTCGGCATCCCCTGGGGGTAATGACATGGAAAACAAACATCTTTTCTGGTCTGTCAAAGTAAAACAATGGGTCCCTGGATAGACTCTCAAGAGGGCCTTTGTTGGAATGGAACCAGTCCCCCCCCCACCCCGAAAGCATCCCCCAGCTCAATATGTCACCATTTACACAAGCACAGCCCTCACATTGGGTCCACAGCACAGCCTATTAAGAAAGGATTACAACACCTGTTCAGATTGGGAGGCCAATTCCTCAGCTCTAAGATCCTGCTCATAGCAAGCTTGATGTTCAGTAGACTCAAAAGCAGACTGAATGAGGGAGGGGGTGAAGAGAATGTGCCTGCTTGGGCTCAGCCTCCTCTAATATTGTCAAGATGCACACACACTCTTAGACTCTCACAACCATCACCAATCTCTATGTTGGCCTAGTCCCAATCCTTCTGCCTCTGGGAACAAAAGGTTCATTACCCACCGAGGCATATTTTTCCCTCTCTGGGACCAGGATCAGCTTTTGCGAGCTTACTCCATGCTTGTATCTGCCCCTTGCAGCCATGCATGACAAATGGGCTCCCTCCCCAAGGGAATTCTCTTGTAGACTTGCAGCCTATGACTATGTTTCCCCTGATCTTCTCCAGGGGCTTCCCACCACCATGGGATGACATGTTTTCAAGGTTGCCCCCCTTCCGAGCCTTTATTTTCACCTTGGTCCTCTTTACTTTCCAGTCGTTGCAGAGATACTTCCAACTGAGGTAGACACGTATGGATTCTGTTTATCAAAAGGTGGACCAAAGGGTCTTCCTAGTTCAAAAAGTTCTGCTCAGTTGTCTAAAACGTGGCCAGAGCCCATTGCAAACTCCTCCGAGTTCCACCTGGGCTGGAAAGCCAAATGGCCAGCCTGAAACTCAAATCCACTAACTCCCTTTCTCAGATCATATCCATGGCTCCCCGAGGCCTAAGGATAAAATCTAAACTCCTTAGCAACCAGACCCGGCACCATGTCCATGTCCCCTATCTCTTGCTACATTCCACATGAACCTTCCAGAACCTGTTTGGATCCTCTCTGATCCCCAGAAACTGGTGTCCACCACTCTGGCTGCCTGGAATTCATCCCCACCCACACTCCACCCAGCCACAGCTCAGCTTAGATGCCTCCCTCTCCAGAAAGCCACCACAGGGTGGATTACGTGTCTCTCTGTCCCCATTCCACCCCCCTGTACCCACCCAACACATTAGAATTAAAGCTCCTGAAGACCAAATGGTGTTTAACTACCACTACATCCCCAATACCAGGCACACGCCTGGCACAAAGTAGGTGCACATCAATCTTGTCTGTCTCCTTGGTGCTCCCACAGACCCCTGACCCATCATAACACCCATCTCACTGAATCACTATCTACTTCACCAACTCTCCCACTAGGCTATAAAAGCACCATGACGACAAAGCCCAGGTGCAGGTCCCAGCGCCCAGAGCAGTGCCTGGCACATAATAGATCCTTAGCAGCATCAAATCTTTGCAGTTAAACAAAGAGGAGTTTCCGGAATAGGAGACGTTTCTGAGCTTCCTGCTTTCAGTGAAATGGAGTAAGGCAGCCACTAGAGGATGGCAGGCAGGCACTTCCGGGTGTAGACTACCCCATCCAAGGTCCTTGCCAGCAGCCAAGGCATGTTCTCAAAGCTCTTCCTAAAACATCTTTTCTCTCTTGTGCCCTCTGCAGCTCAGGCCTCTGGATCACCCTTCAGCCCCCACTGCCAACTACAATTGGTTAGCTCTGAGTCCACAGTTGCCAGAGAAAAGGCTCTCAGCACCAGACTAGCATTCAACGACCCAAGCAACCTGCCTCTAAGGTCTCTAAGCCAGCCTTTGACCTGTCCCTAAACTGATCCAATCCTGCAGGCCCTGCCTTGAGTTGTCTTCTCCTGCAGACTCTGACTACCAGACTGAGTCAGCAAAACCATGAACTAGTGCCACCTTTTACCCGCACTTGGAATCCCTGGCGTATGCTCCCTGCCCCTCTACTCCCAAAGGACGTTCCCTCAGTCTAAAGAGATCAAAAGTCCCTTCCAGAAAAACTCCCGTTTCCTCGGTGCAGCTAAATTGCACAAAGAGTTTATGCTAGAAGAGCTAAAAGTTAGAAGAGGAAGCTCAGTTAATTTATACTACTAACATGTAAATGACTGATGGAGTTATAACCCTTCTGAATACTCTGATCTAAAGCTTTAGGTCCTAGAATTTCCAAAACACAAAGTCCCCAAAATGAAGACTCTAGGCCCTGGCCCGGGGACGGGTGACTCTATACAAAATGGCATATGCTCTGTAGACACCAGCCAGGTATTTTAAGGTTTATAAGAGCTGCATCTACTTGTGCAAACTATTGTAGCTATAAGGCTATAGTTTTAAAAGAACTGAAACCAAATGCAGATTATGAGGAGTGAAGATATGCCCAATGGCCAAAACCTTACAAGACTGGCTATACTTCTGACCAATACTTGGTAGGTACCACTGCTCCATCAGGCCTGGTCCACACCAGAGCCCTAGCACCTCCTTTAGAAAACTACCATCTTTACTGACTTCTGATTGCTCTGACTCATAGCAGCCACCACGTCCAAAATTGTTAGCTACACTTTTCCCTGTGTTAGTCAAGTTCAAACCTGTGTCAGCCCCTTCCCAGCCATGCCGACATCCAAGCCGTTAACAGTAACAAGGAATGTTAGACCTGTTGTTAGTGAGAAAAAAATCCACAAGCCATTAGTTTCTGCTGAAAGGAACAGACCAGGAAGGCAGGAGTTAGTCAAGGTAAAGGAAAGGTTAATTAAGAGCCTGTCAAGGCCAGGCCAGGAGCCTGGAACCCCCAGACAGGCCAGGTTGGTTGTTAGTGGTCAGCCCCTGGGGCAGTCAGGGTGAGGCAGGGATTAGCTGGGTGAGAGCAAGAGTTAGTGCAAGGGAGCCAGAGATTAGCCCAAAGAAACCAAGGTGCCTACTGGAGGTGAGGCATGAAATCACCCCCAGGTGTGGCCCCGGCTTAGCGGCTGGCGGGCTCTGGGGGAGGCTGGCTGAGGCAGTGACGTGGGTGGGAACAGAGAGCCAGAGATGCATTGCTGGCCGGCCTGAGCATCTGCGGGAACCCTGTAAGCCCCTGAAGTTCATTTCTTGCTCCCCACTTCTCTCTCCTGCAAACTCCCAGCCTGGGGTAAAGCTGCTTCCCCTCCCCACCCTCCTTTTCAACCCGACAACTAACGCCCTCTAGCTTCCGGGCGTGGGACGGATCTTTCCCAATGACTTCCGGTCACGGCCCCATGTCTACTTCCGGTGGGGGAAACCAGCCTCTCTCAGCTCCAGAGAGGGGAGAGGGCTCTCTAGCTGACTTCCTGTGTGGGAAAGAGCCCTCTCACTGACTTCCGGTGTCAGAAATGTCCCTCTTCCCGGCCTTCAAATATGAGAAATGCTCTCTGGCCTACTTCCTGTGTACTAAATACTCCACTCAGTGGATTTTAGCGTGGGAAAGACCCGCTTCATTGAATTCCGGTGTAAGAAAGGCTCCGCTTTCTGACTTCTGATGTGGGACACGCCCCTCTGCTAATTTCCGGTGACGGGCACCGGTTTCTGCCTTCCTCGTGGGATACGCCCCCCTCGTGACTTCCTGTGCAGGACAGCTTCTATCCCTGTCACTTAACAATGGAGAAGATTCTTCCCCAGCTTCCTTCCAGAGAAGGACACAAAAGCTCAGAGCTCCACAGTCTAGAGCCTAGACCCACAGGCCTCCACACTCACGTCCTAGAGGTTTCCCTGGTCCCACCTACTCCCAGTGGCAACCAGACTTCTGCACATAGGAGAGATGTCATACTCAGAGTCCAGCCTCCCCCATCCACAGGACCACCTCTTCCTCCTCTGAGTCTTGTTAATAGGGCCATCCCCTGCCTTAGACCTGGCCCAGTGGACTGTGATCTTACAAATAGCCAATATGGGGCAGCAAAGTGGGACATCTGTCTACAGGGCCAGTAGCCCCAAGTCATCTGCTTGCCAAAAGGAGGGGGACCAGCCCCCGGGGGGAGCCCAGAGCTCGGCAGGGCTGGAGTTAGTAAGAAGAGAAAACAGGATTAGTAGGGGCTGGGTTAGTAAGTCAGAGCACAGCACCAGCGGACAGGGCACCTGAGCAGACACAAACAGGAGTCGCTAAGAGAAAAGGAAGAACGCACGCAGGTCCGTTAGTTTGTTAAGGGATGATCGGGGTGCACTTGAGGCACCCCAGGGGTTAGACGGGTTAGTAATCGAACAAAAGAGCTGCCTACAGAAAAGAAAGCTGAGACGGAGGAAGAATGTGGGGAAGTGACAGGGATTCAAAGCAAGTGTCTTGCCCCAGGCAGAAGGATCTGTGTGCAGAACACCCAGAGAGGCCAGGGCCTAGGCAGCAGATGTGTTCAACCAGGTTTGAGGGGCCTTCCTCCATCCTCATACTTTTTTTTAAAGTATCTGCCATGTGCCGAGACCCTTATATTCACGGGAATCCTCACTGCAACCTGTAAGGTATCAGAACTCGCATTCTACCACTGAGGAAACTGAGGTGGAGAGAAGTGAGGTGACTTACTCAAACTCACTCAACAGGAAGTGGCAGAGTCAGTGAGTCTTATTTGCATTCTCTGTCCTGGAACGTGGGTCTGCACAAAGATCCCAGCCCATAGGCAGAGCCTTCTGGAGCCTTGGCTGCCCCCTTATCCCAGCCCCTTGAAAGGCCCATGAGCTGCACGGTTAGTAGGATCTGGCTGCGGGGGGGGGGGTGGTTAGTAGGGCATGCTCGGGCCTGGTTAGTGGGTTAGTTGGTTGGCAGAAGGCCAGGCACCTCGTCACGCGCCACAGCGTCCCGGCTGAGCCCTGGGTTAGTAGGTTAATCACACCATGCAACACTGCCCCGGCCCCTCCAGCTGCAGCTTCAGAGGCCTCCCGCCCCCACCAGCCAGGGAGTGGGGCCTGACCAGGGCAGGGGGTCTACCTCTAAGCCCCCCAGCCCCATCAAAATCAACCCTAACCACATGGACCCTGCCCAAAAGCATGTTGCTTCCCTGTTTATTGGCTGTGGGTCTCAGAGCACCCCCTGCAAATATTTCAGCCCCCCTGAAAATGGACCCTACTTGTCCTGGATAGAAACCCCCTGCCTGGTTCTGGTCAGCCCCTTCCCAGAGGGCTGGATCCTGTTACCCTCTGACATAGACACACGCACACCAGCATCTCTCCGCAAAAGATCTGACAACCGTGCTTCGTAGACATCTCTTCCATCACCGACTGTCAGGCCTCTAGTTGCTCCAACTATTGGCCTGCCCTCCCACCATTAGAAAAAAAAACCTGCATCAAGCTGGCCTGGCTCCTGGAACAAGTTGAGACTCCCCCACGCACTCCCGGTCTGCTTTCTTTTCAGCCAATGCTACAAAGCACCTAAGTGTACCCTAATTATGCCATCTTCTATCACTACTGTACTTTTCCCATAGAAACCCCAGCCTAGCATCTCCCACAGTTCTAAACGACGTTCCATGAGAAAAGGATTCTACGGCCATAAAAGTCAAGGAACACTTCATCCTATGCCCTGTCCCTGAGTATTTGAAATTGCCATTAGCATTTTAAAGGTTCTGATAAGTCCTGCACTACTTCAGTAGTGCAGCGGAATTTGAATTTGAACCTGCTTTTTTTTTGTTGTTTTTGTTTGTTTGTTTGTTTTTCGAAGGAGCAATGACACTTCCCAGAACTTACTTTAAGAATTTCCCTAGAGGGTCGGGTATCATCTCAGCCAGATCTTTCTCATCCTTCAAGGCCCTGTTTGGTACAGCTTGCTAGCAAGCTGTTCCAGACTGCAGCAGCCCTCTCTGGGGTCTCTCTACCACTTCCCAGGCACTCAGAGCTTGTGCCTCAGTAGACTGTTTTATGGCACTGTCCATTCTCTGATTCTCCATGTGAGCTGGTTTTATCCCATCCAGCATGGCTGTGAAATCCTAAAGGTTCGAACCCCAGCCACTCTTCACCTGTATTTCCCCCAAATGGCTAGCAGGGGAAAGGGCCCAAAAGTAGGTGCTCAGTGCTGATGAGAGAGTAGAATTTAAATACCCCAGGAAGCATTGTGAGTTACTACGGAGGCCATGAAATGCTGCCACCTCCCCAAGCTGATTAGAGTGATATTAGGAAAATAGGTAGGGAAGGGCTAATCAGAAATGCCTCTGGTTCAGAAGATGCTGAGTTTTAAAGTCCAGAGAGCCAAAAAAACAAAAACAAAAACAAAAAACCATAAACCCTAAGTCTATACTCCCAGATGGATGGGAGCATTTACTGAGCACCTGCTGGGAGTCAGGCACTGTGCTAGGCACACGATCTCACTGAATCCTCCCTGCACCTGACAGGTGAGCACATGCCTTCCATTTCACAGAGCAGCGGAGGCTCAGAGGTGAAGTAACTTGCCCAGGGTTGTAGCCCAGGCCCTTCTCAGGACACGGCTCTCCCAGGGGCTCCGTCTCCCTGCACTGAGCCCTGCCAGTTTCATATGTCCTCTGAAGCACTCCCGAGCCACCCCAGCATGGTACCTGCCACTCTCCGTGTCTGCTTCCCATACCTCTGCTCCTCTTCCCCATCCCTGGGTGGGGGCGGGAATTCTGAAGGGGAGATGGTTCTGACTTTCCATGTTTGCGGTGACCACCCTGTTAAGGACTGAATGGTGTCCCCTCCCCCAAATGCATATGTTGAAGCAGTAGCCTGCTATATGACTGTTTTTGGAGATGGGACCTTTAAGGGGTTAAGGTTAAATGAGGTCATAGGGTTAAGCCCTAATACGGTGGTATTAGTGTCTTTATAAGAAGAGGAGATACCAGAGCCTGCTCATGCTCTGTCCCTCTCTCCAGAGAAAAGCCCACGTGAGGACGTAGCGAGAAGGTGCCACCTGCAGGCCAAGGAGAGAGGCCTCACCAGAAACCAACTCTAACACCTTGATCCGGACTTTCCAGCCTCCAGAACTGGGAGAAAATAAATTCCTGATGTTTAAGCCATCCAGTCTGTGGCATGGTGCTGTGGCAGCCCAAGCTGATGAATGGTACACACCACTCCTCGTTCTGGGAAAAAGGACATCTGGCTTTTAAACTTGCCTAAGGGAGGCCACAAGCTGCTCTCTTGCAAACTCTGGGACTGTCCCCTCTGGAGGGAGCTGGAATTGCAGATTGTGGGGCCTGTCTTGCCACCTTCTGTTCCCCAAGAACAGAATCCAGGAGCAGTGCAGCTAGAAGCAGCGAGCTGATTAGAGAAGAGTGTCCTGAGACTGGGCTAAGGTGACCCCTCAAGCCTTTGGGTAAGACTGGTTCCCTTTGGATGGCAGGAAAAAAACCCAGGGCCACCTGTCTCTGTCAAGTGAATTTCCCTAGCCTAGATCTTATCTCTTAAAGACCCTCTCTTTTCAGGATGGTGCACTCTCAGCCCCTCTAGCTGCCCCTCCCAGAGTTCAACAGCACAGGGGGAAGGCCCCAGCTCCTCCCAGATCCTGACTGTCTCCTCTTTGTAACCATCAGGGAGAGGAAAAGCATGGAAAAGCCCCACCAAGGAAGCCCCCAACAAAGTGACAATTACACACTGAGCAAATGGAGACAAACGACTCCAGGCAGCGCCACCCGAGGAGCTGCATCTGCCCTCTGCCTGACAGCCCCTCCCTGACTCCCATCCCTGTTCCTGTCCCCATCCTGTAGGGTCCTTTGAGACGCAGCTTTGGGGACAATGTGGTCAGTGTGGCCTTGGCCCAGGCCAGGCTCTGTCTGGTCACCGGCAGAAACGCGAGGAGGAATCAAGTTCACATGGGGTCAGGAAAGGGCCCCCAGACCCAGACAATAGGGCCCAGCAGGCAGGGCCCGAGCAGGTGAGGAGGGAGTAGTGGGCTGCCAGGCCTCCCTCATACCCCTGGAGCCGTCCTCCAGAGCCAGATCCAGTCGTCTGCTGAGCATCAACCAGGAAGAGTTCCTATCCACGGGAGGCTCCATCCCAACAGCTGTGAAGAGGACGAGATCTTCAGGGAGTCACCCAGCAGGCTAGAAAACCATCGGAGTCTGCCCGCTAAGTCAATGTGGCCAGAATCCAGGGTCACCGAGGTCCAAAGAGAAGGCCAGGCCAGGAGTCGCAGATGCAGCCCAGATGGAGCCATCTAGAGGGAAACACAGCGAGTGAGGATGAGGCCGCAGCCTCCATCCCCAACTTCCCACATCCCCCCAGCCTAATTCTGCATCTGAGGGGACACATGTTCAGAGATCCCCCCAGTCTCTCTCTCATGCCCCCAGCACACGCACAGGGTGGAAGTGAGGGCTTCGGACATGAAAAATTTTTAGAAGAAACTTAGGCCAGGCATGGTGACTCCCACCTGTAATCCCAGCACTTTGAGAGGCTGAGGAAGGAGGATCACTTGAGCCCAGGAGTTCGAGACCAGGCTGGGCAACATAATGAGACTCTGTCTCTACAAAAAATAAGCCAGTCATGGTAGCATGCACTTGTAGTCCCAGCTACCCAGGAGGCTGAGGTGGGAGGATGTATTGAGCCCTGGAGGCCAAGGCTGCAGTGAGCCGTGATCATAACACTGTACTCTAGCCTGGGCAGCAGAGTGACATCCTGTCTCTGAGAAAGAGGGGAAAAAAAGTTGTCTAAAAAGAGGAAGCAATGAAAGCTGAGAATACCCCACCAGGCAGGGTTAGCTCAGGGGACCAGAGGAAAAGCAGTAAAGGGAGCCCATAGCAAGCTCCAGGAGCATCATGGGTGAAGACAGGGCAAGGGTTTGAGTGGGTGGGAAGGACCTTCAGAGGCCTTTGATGGCTTCATTTTACAACATTCCCACTGGGAGGATCTCTGCACACCACCACCCCCAACACACACACACACACATGCACACACGCATGCGCACACACACACACATGCATGCACACACACACCCACACACACGTGCACACACACGCACACACACACGCACATGCATGCACACACACACCCCACACACGCACACACGCATGCACACACACATGCACATGCATGCACACACACCCCACACACGCGCACACGCACACACACACACACACATGCATGCACACACATACATGCGCACACACACTGCTCCCAGGACGAGGAGCTCACCCCCTTGCCGAGGCTGTAATAAAGCGTGTTCTGACATGAAGATCTGAGCAGATGGGATCATGTCTCTGGGTTCACCTCTGCGTCCCCAGCATCTGGCTCAGAGAAGTTGCTTGGTCCATGCCGGTGCTGAATGAAGGAAATGCTAAATTCTCTGCTCGAGCTCACCCACAGTGGTCTTGATTCCATCCCACCCACTCCCACCAAGACCACACAGGGCAAGCATTCCAGCCACCTGGCTCCCTGGCCGTCTTCTCACGAGCAGGAGCATTCTGGGCCTGAGGAGGGGGCACAGGTGGGAGGACAACCTACCCCCATGAAACCAAGCTCCATGTAACCTCCCTCCCTCCCTCCCCACATCCCTCCCAGGTTTACCTGGCAGCATCCAGCTGACACACAGGCAGCCCAGGCCCCCAGCTCCTTCCTTTCCCACACAGACCCCACAGGCCCATCCTGGAAGACAAGAGAGCCAACCACACCGCAGGAGAAAACTGCACCCAGGCCCCTCCCCAGGCCCAGGCCTTGCCAGAACTCCCTGCCGAAGAAAGAAGGACCAAGAGCCAGGGAGGCTGGGCCCAGGCACCGCACCCTCCACCTCCCTTTATTCCACCCCAGAACATCCTTAAAAGGTGAGGGGAGAGGGGTTCCCGGGTTCCCTTCACTCACTCCCTGTTTCCCAACAACAGCAGAATGCGACCCGGGAGAAAGTAGGACAAACTCAGCAGCTTGGTGACAGCTGAACTGCAGCTGAACGGAGAGTCAGGAATCCAGAATTCTGATCCCAGCTCTGCTCCTGCCACGCTGGGTGGCCCTGGGACCCTTCCTGCCTTGACATTCACTCAAGGTGCACAATAATCACCCATTGTTTGAAGCAATGGATGGGAAATGGAAGGGGCTGTTCTGCCCAGCCTCAGTTATTTTTCTGCTCCCCTTCCTTCTCCCCTGCCCTTTCCTGATGCCCCATGCATCAGAGGAAATTCGGGGAGCCAGAGGCTGGAGTAGGACTCTTTGAAGACCACCTGGTGTCACCAGTCTGGAGAAGACCAGAGAATGACCACTAATCCTGACCTAGGACCATCTGCCAGGTTTTGCTTTTGGTAACAACTATGCTGTCTTCATCAACTGGCAGACCTGAGTCAGGAGAGTCAGGGAGCCCTCTCAGCATATCTTCAGAGCTTGCTGTCAGCACCTGGGAGTGGGGCCACGAGTCCAGAACTGGAGATGAACTCAGACACTTGCACTGAGGAAAATACATCTAAAGTCACAGTGTTAAGTCTTCACTTAACTGTAAGGCCAAGGAGCCCTAGCCAAGGTTTATAAATATGATCACAAAATGCTAAAACTGAGAAGAGAAGAGCTGGTTCACATCATCAGGGTGTCCCCAGCCTCCTTCTAATAGCAGTTCTACAAGTACACAAGATGAAGTCATTTAACTCAGCCTTCAAAAGTTCCAGACGGTGATGTTTATAAAATACTAGCCCTAATGCCAAATGTGGAGTGTGAAAATCACCCTTTCTGGGACCCCACAAAATGGGGACAGGCTCTTTCTTTCTTCCATAGAGATGGAAAAGAGAATGAGCTACATCACCCATTTCCCCTCCCACTTTGGTATTCTAGGATACTACACTTCCCTGCACAGACCAGAAGAGGGCAGGCTGGTAGGCTATGGGCTGGTAAGTTTAAATACTTATCTGCAAGGATGCTTCCCAGTGTGGTTGTGAACGTCCTGAAGAACCTGGAAATTCCCTTCTCTCTCCTCAGTCCCAGGAACTTGCTGCTGTCTGTAAATAGACCCTGGGCTGCTCAGAGGAGCCTGGCTTGATCCACAGTGACCCTTTCCCCTGGCTCTGTGGACCTACAGTCATGATATTAATAAGGTGATGGAGGTTTCAAGGGACCTTTAGCTAGTTCCTGGGTGAAGCTGACACCGTCTTAGAGGGTACAAAGGAAGGCATGGGCTTTGGGGCCAGAGAAACCTGGAGGAAACTGTGGCTCTCTCACCCCCACGTACTCGATGTGTGACTCAAAGTTAATTATCTTTCTTTCTTTCTTTCTTTTTCTTTCTGGAGACAGGATCTCACTCTGTCACCCAGGCTGGAGTGCAGTGGCAGGATCTCAGCTCGCTGCAACCTCTGCCTCCTGGGTTCAAGTGATTCCCCTGCCTAAGCCTCCCAAGTAGCTGAGATTACAGATGCGTGCCATCACACCCTGCTAACTTTTTTTTTTTTTAAGTAGTAGAGACGGGGTTTCACCATGTTGGCCAGACTGGTCTTGAACTCCTAACCTCAGGCAATCCGCTGGCCTCAGCCTTCCAAAGTGCTGGGATTACAGGCATGAGCCACCACGCCTGTCCAAAGTTAATGATTTTCAAAGCTTAGCCAGTGCCTGGCGCACAGTACATGTTCCAAAAATTATTTTCACCACTCAATGATTTAAACTTTAAGTAAATCTGTGTGTGATATTTATGTTCCAGAAATATAAGCCATATTTATCCTGTAGCATTATATGTATATACCACAGTTAGGCAGCACTGATCAAATTAAAATCCCCTATCTTGATGAATGGAAAAGCAAAGTCTGGCTTATCCACACAACGGAATCTACTCATCAATAAAAAGGAACAAACTATTAATACATACTACACCATGGATGAACCTTACAAACATCATGCTGAGGGAAAGAAGCTAGGCTCAACAGAACACATATTGTATGATCTCATTTATACAAAATATCCAGAAAAGGAGAATCCACAGAGATGAGAAATAGACTGGTGGTTCCTGGGGTTAGGGATGGGATGTTGATGAACAGTAAATGGTTATGAGAGAGCTTGCTGGAGTAACGGAACTGTTCCAAAACTGATTTATGGTGAAGGTTGCACAACTTGGTACATTTATTAAAAATCATTGAATGGGTGAGTTATATGACATTTAAACTATGCCTCAATAAAATTGGACAGAACAGGAATTGAACTACTGAGACATGCAACAAGAAGCATGAGCCTCAGCTGGGCACAGTGGCTCACAACTATAGTCCCAGCACTTTAGGAGGCCGAGGCGACCACTTGAGGTCAGGAGTTCGAGACCAGCCTGGCCAACATGGCAAAGCCCCATCTCTTCTAAAAATACAAAAATCAGCCGGGTGTGGTGGTGCACACCCGTAATCCCAGCTACTCGGGAGACTGAGGCAGGAGAATCACTTGAACCCTGGCAGGTGGAGGTTGCAGTGAGCCAAGATGGCTCCACTGCACTGCAGCCCAAACAGCAGAGTGAGATCTTGTCTCAAAAAAAAAAAAAAAGGATGAGCCTCAAAAGCATTCCGTTCAGAAAAAAAAAAAAAAAAACTGAACACAGAAGCTTCCACATATATGGAACATTAAAAAAAAAAAAAAAAAAATCCAATCTACTTCTGAGAAAGCAGGTCAGTGGTTTCCTGGGGCTGGGGCTGGGGCTGAGAGGGGATTGGCTGGGAAGGAATACAGGGGAACATTTTAGAACGATGAAAATGTTCTACATCCTGATTGTGGCAATGGTTACCCAGGTGTATACATTTGTCAAAACACATTGAAATGTGTGCTTTAAATGGGTGCATTTCCTTGTATGTAAATTATACCTCAATAAAGTTATTTTTGCAAAACTCATTTATATGTGATGAAAGAGGACTGGAACTAAAAAGTGCCAGATCAAAGGCCGCACAAAGAACCGGTTGTGGGCACCAGGGCCTCATCTTCTCAGCTCTCACTAGGCCACACAGACCACCCACTTCAAGCTGAGGTCAGTCGGGAAAGCCATGATTGGGGAACTGGAACCCAGAGGGTCATCAGAAGTCTCTCCCACCTCTAAGATTCAGGAGGTCTCAGGACATACGGATTTCGTGATGGATCTGACCTCAAAGCATGAAGCTGGTCTCTACCATCCCCAGTGGACACAGGAAGAGAGGAAGGATCACCTTGGTTACTCCTGTGATGCCGGCTAGGTCACGGTGGCCACATGAACGTGTCTGGAACCACATGGGTAGACAGATGCCTCCAACTGTCATCAAGAGAAAAAGAGACAGGAGTGAGAGAATAAATACATACCCGTGGGTACAGTGGAGAATAGATGCTAAGGTCCTGTTTCAAATCACAGCGTTTCCCAAAACTGATCTCCTCGGATGCAGATCAAAAGCAAAACAGGAAACAAGGAGGTATTTTGTTCAGGCCAGTGTCAACCAATACATCCTAACATGGGTTTTATGGCATGGATTCCTGTGCTGCTCTGCCACCGGCAAACTGTGTGACCTTGATCAAGTCCTTTACCACAGTGAGCCTCAGTCTTCTCATCCACAAATTAAGGATAATAATAGCGCCCACCTCATAGGCTTGTCATGAGGATCAAATGAGAAGATGAATGAGACTTAGCTTGAATTCTACCATTTTCTTACATCATTATCACTGACCACACAGTTCATTAACACTACCCATGAGATATTCATTTTTCCCCCTAAACAGCATGTACTGTTCTTAGTAATGGATAGGCAGCTGCCAGGGAAACATACATTTGTTGCATTTTAGAATCCCTCTGGGTTTTTGGTCTTTTTCCCTGACTCTGGAATAAAATGACTACTCAGAGATCTGAGACGTACAAGAGATGTTGGCCCAAATTGCCTTGGATGAGCCAGCACCCAGAGATAATGGAAGCTCCAGGGAATAATGAAAATGTGCCATGCGCCTCGCAGGAGACATGCTAGGGGAAGCAGATGCTTCTGCAGAGGAGGATAAAGCGCTGTTTCTTTATGAATTCAAACACAATGTCCACAAAAGAGGAAATTCGGAATTTAAATCTCCTTCAAACAAGGGAAACCCTGTGGTGGAGAGAGAGGAAAGAAAACCAAGAAGAAGAGAAAGGGAGCAAACTAACACTTATTAAGAACAGATCCTAATTGGGAGTGTCTTTATCTACATGGCAAAACAAGCTGGGTTTTATTATCCCCACTTTACAGATGAGGAAACTGAGGTTCAGTTAGAAAATAAGGCAACTGGGATTCTAAACAGGCCTGTTGGACCCCAAAGAGGCAGAAGCTGTGTTCAAATAGGGGCAGGGACTGGGCACAGTGGCTCACGCTATAATCCCAGCATTTTGGGAAGCAGAGGCGGGAGAATTGCTTGAGGCCAGGAGTTCACAATCAGCCTGGGTAACAGATCGAGGCTCTGCCTCTACAAAAATTCAAAAATTAGCTGGGCGTGGTTATGTGTACCTGTGCCTGTGACTATTTGGGAGGCTGCAGCAGGAGGACCACTTTAACCCAGGAGGTAGAGGCTGCAGTGAACCGAGATTGCTCCACTGCATTCCAGCCTGGGTGACAGAGCAGATCCATGTATACATATATATATGGATTAAATGAGAAAAGATCCAAGGAAGGTATATGTAAACTGCAAACTTGATGGCCATCTGCATTACTATTACTGTGAGAAAACCGGCCCATGATTGATAAATCATCTCTGTTCAGTTTATTCCGGTTGCTTTCAGTCTGCAGGCAAATGATTGAGTTCACTTTTAGGAGAGTGGCAAAGTGTAGTAGTTACAAACACGTTTCAGAGTCAAACTAGATACGGGCTGACATCCTGACTCCACAGCTAATTCGCTGTGTGGCCCTGGGCTCATCACTCCACCTCTCTGAGCCTGTTTCTCACCTGCAATGCCTAATTCCCTGCCTTATCATGGAGTCTCCATGAGGCAGCGCTCAGCAAGAACCTTGGTAAACGGTAACAATGTGGTAGTTGGGGTTAGTTACTACTCACCATCTCCTCCACACCTTTCAGTATACAATAGCTCAGCACCCACCTCCCTTCCATGACTCATCTGGTAGCTTCCAGAGGGGCCCACCTGGCACCACAGGGGATAAGGGGACACCTGCCTCATCTGATCTGATCAGAATGGGATGGGATAGGGAGACAGATGTCACTCTCAGCCAGACTTCGCCTCTGCCCTTGAGAATCTCTGGCTATTGTTCCTCGGAGCTCGAGCTGACAGATGAGTCAGGCCTCAGAGACAAGGGAAGGGGTCCTCTTGAAACAAAGGACTGGCCTACAAGTTATTCAACAGCCCATTGAATCTGCACAATGGACCCAATGTCCCAGAAACACTGCTGCTCAAACAGGCTAATAATCACCCAGGAGACGAACCAGCAGCCTCAACAGAAATACAAGCAAATGACTAAGTATCCATACAAGACTCAGGTGCTACGTAAGTGAACTCAGCTGGCGCCCAGTGGGTGCACGATAGCATTCACTAGCTTTATTAAGCACTTACAGGGCACCGAACATGCGCTGGTTCATAGCCTCACAGCCGCTTTTTAAAACCAGGATTGTGATTGCCACTTTATAGATGAGGAAACTGAGGTTCAGAAAAGGGAGATTACTCCCTGACTGAAGTGGACACAGGTGGAGAGAAGGCTTTGCACACGGACCTGCGTAACTCTCAGCTGCTTCTCTTTCCACCACTCTGCACTGCCTTGATGAATAAGTAAATTCGAAGAGTGTAATCCTGCCCTGGGAAGAAGCATGGATCACAGCCAGAGAAAGGACCTTAAAATGAAGACGCAGAAGAAAAGAAAAATTGGAAACAACTAGCAGGACCAACAATAGGGAACTGACCAAGTAGACCATGTTTATCTCCTCCATGAAACACTGAAATCTCTCATAATGATTTCTGCAAAGGTCTTAATAACATGGAGAAACACATCCGATGTAACTTTTCAAAAGCAGTATACATATAATGCAATTTCTTTTCTTCTTCTTTTTTTATTTTTTTTTTTTTGAGACAGTCTCCATCACCCAGGCTAGAGTACGGTGGCGTAATCTCTGCCCACTGCAACCTCCGCCTCCTGGGTTCAAGCGATCCTCCTGCCTCAGCCTCCAGAGTAGCTGGGCTATAGGCGCATGACACCAAGCCCAGTTAATTTTTGTATTTTTAGTAAGACAGGGTTTCGCCATGTTAACCAGGCTGGTCTCGAACTCCTGACCTCAGGTGATCCACCCATCTCAGCTTCCCAAAGTGCTAGGATTACAGGCGTGAGCCACCGTGCCCAGCCAATTTCAATAATAGAAAATATACCAGAGAGAAATACATGAAAATGAAGTTTTCAGGCCAGGTGTGGTGGCTCACGCCTGTAATCCCAGCATTTTGGGAGGCTGAGGCGGGCAGATCACTTGAGGCCAGGAGTTTGAGACCAGCCTGGCCAACATGCCAAAACCCCGGCTCTACAAAAAATCCAAAAATTAGCTGGGCGTGGTGGCACATGCCTGTGGTCCCAGCTACTTGGGAGGCTGAGGCATGAGAATCACTTCAACCCAGGAGGTGGAGGTTACAGTGAGCCAAGATCACACCACTGCACTCCAGCCTGGGCAAAAAGTAAGGCTCTGTTTCAAAACAAAAAAAAGAAAGAAAGAAATAGAAAAAAAAGAAGAAAATAGAGTTTTCTTCTTCTTCTTTTGTCTTTTCTAAATCCTATATAGTTATCATGCATTTTATTAAACTTATTGAATTTGTCTTTTAACATCAGCAAAAATTATAAAAATTCTCATTTATTTTTACTTATTTATTTTAGAGACAGGGGTCTCACCATGTTGCCCAGGCTTGGCTTGAACTCCTGGGTTCAAGCCATCCTCCCGCCCCAGCCTCCCAAAGTGCTGGAATTGCAGGTGTTAGCCACCGTGCCCAGCCCAAAATTCTCATTTTTAATGCAAGCATAGAGAATGATTCTCCTAAAGCTGGCAGTAAGGGGGTATGGTTGCTTTGGGGGACTGTGAAGCCTTCACCACTCTCCCCTGTTAAGGAGTGGGGTTAAGGCTTAAAATGAGTAGATTTCAGAACAGTTCTCAATGGCAAGGGTCACTAAATAGTAAAATAGGCGGGCATGGGGGACATGGAAGGTGTTTACATAAAATGCTTTCAACATGAAATTAACCAAACTTAGAGTGGGATCAGTTCAATGCCACACAAAGCTAGGAGCTGGCAAAGTGTCCGGAAATGGTTGCCCAGGCTGCTGGATGATTCTGCCTAGAAGGGTGAGGGGCGAGGTGGGGGCACTCTTCCCTCAACCAAGGATCTGCCCACCTGCAGGATGAGGATGAGGAGGTCTGAGTAAATATCAGATACCCAGCCCCACCCCAAACCTGCTGACTCATCCTCCTTGCCACGTGGCTCAGACATCTGCGTATTGGAAGCAACGCCCCTAAAGTCTGAGAACCACTGTCCTCAGGTTTCCCTCTCTGTCAAGTGGAATTACTCATCCCTGCCTTGCGTCTACCCCCGCCTCCCTCCCTGGGCCATCGCGGCGCTCCCAGATGCTCCCAAATGGGAATGCGCTTTGCAAAGCACTGAGTCCAGAGCGAGTGTTTTGCTTTGAGCCGTGCTCAGTCCCAGCCTGTCCCCGAGAAAAAATAAAGCCGTTCCCTCAAGTTCTCTCTCAGTCCTCCCTCTCATACTTCCTCCCCTCCCGCCGCAGCAGGTGGGGGCGTTTTCCCCGCGGCGGCACTGCAGTGGGGTGTGCGCGCCAGCAATCCCAGGCGCCGGGCAGCCTCGGATCCGGAGCCTGGGATGAGGGTGGGGAATCCAGAGCGCGCCCCCCGGGCCTCTTCCTGCACAATCCCAGAAACAATTTCTCTACCCCAGGGCCCTCCGCTGGAAGAGGGGAAAGGTCTGGCCCCTTCTTCCCAAATTCCCAGCCTCTCCAGGGAGTGTCCTGGAGCCGAGGAGAGGTGGAGAATCGAGCTGGTGGGTTCCGGGATCTCCCCAGACCCTTTAGGAGATGCAACATGGGCTTTAGAGTCCTACATATCTGGATTCACCATCACTGGCTGTGTGACCTTGGATGTGTCGATAACCCTCTCTGAATCTCCATTTCTTCATCTTTAAAATGGGGTTGTTTCTTACCACCTCGTGGAACTGTTGTGATAACGCTTGCAAAGCACCAAGCACGTCCCTGCGTAGAGTAACCTCTCCATAAACTGATGTCACTGTTGTTTTCAGCGAGGGTGAGTTACCTACCAGCCCTCTCCATCCTTTTGGAGCCAAATTTCACGCCGGACATCTGGGATTTGAGTTCCAGAAGTGAAGGAATGGCAGGCTTGGGAAGGTTGGGGCGGGGGCGGGCTGAGTATGAGGGAAGGGGAGCTCAAGGACCCTGCCCCGCCACCCCACCCCCACCTCCATTTCCGGGACCCTCTGGGCTCTGCCCATGGCTTGGCCAGTTAATTGCTAACCTGGTGGGCCGAGAAGGTCCGCGGGTCCACCTCCCAAATTGTGTCTCCTGTCGTCAGAAGGAAAGGGTCTTTGTTCCCCGTCATAATAATGATTGCAAGATCCCCATTCGCACTGGACTCCCAAAGCATCCTCCCCTTGCCTGACCTCACCCCCCATCCCAGCCAGAGTCTTGGCTGTGTTTGAGAATTACAGGCTGCAAAGCCTCTTCATCCATCCAATGCGGGACACTTCAGGCGGCGTTTGCATCCCTGAACCCAGCCCTGGGACTCTGGGACCTACCCTCGACCCCAGCCTTGGGGAATTAGGCTGTTCCCCGTTCGGGGACAAGGACATTTGGGAAGGAAGGCTGCTAGGATGGGGCGGCGTCTTACCTCGGGTCCGCGGTCCTGCGGCGCGAGTGCAGAGGGCTCTTTGTGCCCCGGCTCACAGCGCAGAACTGGGGGAGCCCCTGCAAGCGCCTCCCATCTCAAACTCCTCCCCGCACTCGTCCGCAGCCTCCCTCCCTCTGGTCCCGCGAGCGCAGCCGGCGTCGTCTTTGTAGCTGCTGCAGCGCCCATGAAATTTTAATGCGGGAGCGGCTGGCGGGCGGAGGCGCCCCACCCCCGGCCCTCGCCTCCACCCTCCTCCCGCCTCCTTGCGCCCCTACAACCCCACACCCAACCCCTCCTTACCCGCACCCAGAGTCCTGGCCAGGAAAGCGGGGTGCAACCGGTCTTGGAGGGAGCACTTCGCCGCCCCCGCCGCACAAAGGGGCTAGCTGGCCGGCGCGCTCAGCCTCCCGCATCCCCACCCGCCGCGCTGTCATGGCAACGCTTGCCCGGCCACATTCGGCCGCAGAGAGCTCAGGGCTGGAGAGGCGCGGGGGCGGCGCGCGACCGCGGATCAGGGGCGCAGAAGCCTGAACCCCGGAGTAAGAGGACAGAAGACGCTTGTCCTGGAATAGTGCCAAGGGTTTAACCAGCAAGACCTCAGGTGTATGCCTCTTTATGCACATGGTTATGGTGGAGGCCAGATTTGAACCCATAACTGTTAACTTCATGCGTGTACAGCATTTGGCCTAACAACGTTTACAGGTTTAATCTTTAATTTTTTTATTATTATTTATTCTTATTATTTTGGAGATGGGACCTCACTCTGTCACCCCGGCTGAAATGCAGCGGCACAATCATAGCTCACCGCATCCCCCAACTCCTAGGTTCAAGCAGTCCTCCTGCCCCCGCCTCAGCCTTCGGAGTAGCTGGGACTACAGGCGCGAGCCACCGCGCCCGGCTTAGTCTTTTATTTAACTGCCCTCTTCTTAGTACCTACTATTTTCTAGAGTAGGGATGCTAGGAAGTGGTCCTGAAGTAGTGGTTCTAGAGCTGCAGCATCCACATTGCTTGAGAACGTGTTAGAAATCCAGTTCAGGGGCGGGCGCGGCAGCTCACCCCTGTAATCCCAGCACTTTGGGAGGCCGAGGCGGGCGGATCACCTGAGGTCAGGAGTTCAAGACCAGCCTGACCAACATGGAGAAACCCCATCTCTACTAAAACTACAAAATTAGCCAGGCGTGGTGGCACATGCCTGTAATCCCAGCTACTCCGGAGGGTGATGCAGGAGAATCGCTGGAACCCGGGAGGCGGAGGTTGCGGTGAGTCGAGATCATACCATTGCACTCCAGCCTGGGCAACAAGAGTGAAACTCCATCTCAAAAAAAAGAAAAAAGGAAAGAAAAGAAAAAAGAAAGAAAAGAAAAATACAATTCAGGCTGGGTGTGGTGGCTCACTCCTGCCTGTAACCCCAGAACTTTGGGAAGCCTGGGGGACAGGCTTGCTTGAGCCCAGGAGTTCCAGACCAGCCTGGGCAACAAAGCAAAACCTTATTTCCACAAAAACTACAAAAAAATTAGCCAGGCCTGGTGGTGTGTGCCTGTAGTCCCAGCTGCAGTGAGCCCTGGGGAAAGAAAGGAAGGCCCAGACATCTATGTTTCAGCAAGCCCACCAAGGAATTCTGATGCACAGTCAAGCTGGAGAACCACTGTACTAGAACATTCTAGCGACCTTCAGAACCAGACTATTCTGGGTTTACATTTCAGTTCTGCCCATGCCTCTGACCAGATGTGACCTTAGGCAAGCTCCACACCCTTCCTCCGTTACTTGTCCATAAAGTAGAGATAATAATGGAATCCACATCATCAGGCTAAATGAAGGAAGTGTGCTTAGCACAGTTCCTGGCACCTAGTAAGGACTCACGACATTTATATTATTAAACTACAACATCTCTTTTGTCACATTTCTGTGAATATTGTTTATCATCTTCATTGTTCACATAAAGAGGCTCAGAGAGGCAATAAGAGCTGCCCACAGACACTGTAAGGGACTCAGGTAGATTTAAGCCTGTCCTTTTAGATTCCAACTTCCCCAGCTTTCTCTGGACTACACATCTGTTGCTGGGACCAGCCCTGGTCTTCAGAAAATACAAATCCAGTTCAACAAACCTATAAGACATTTCCAATGTGCCCAGCCCAAGACCATTGCAGGAAGCTTGAGAGTCCCAAGGAGGCTTTAGACACAGCCTCCTACCCTGGCAGAGTTAACAGTCCTGCCAAGGTGGTAAGACCCATGTGAAAGAGTTAGAGAAAAGGCAAGGCAGTGTGTGGTCACAGCATTGCCCAGAGTACGCAGCCCACTATCAGGGTGGGACCAATGTAATCACAAAAGTCCTTTTTTAAAAATGTTTTGGCCGGGCGCGGTGGCTCACGCCTGTAATCCCAGCACTTTGGGAGGCCGAGGCGGGTGGATCACGAGGTCAGGAGATCGAGACCATCCTGGCTAACACGGTGAAACCCTGTCTCTACTAAAAAATACAAAAAATTAGCCGGGTGTGGTGGCAGGCGGAGTAGTCCCGGCTACTTCGGAGGCTGAGGCAGGGGAATGGCGTGAACCCAGGAGGCGGAGCTTGCAGTGAGCCGAGATTGCGCAATGGCGTGAACCCGGGAGGCGGAGCTTGCAGTGAGCCGAGATTGCGCCACTCACTCCAGCCTGGGTGACAGAGCAAGACCCTGTCTCAAAAAAAATTTAAAAATAATAAATAAATAAATGTTTTGAGACAAGGTCTTGCCCTGTTGCCCAGGCTGGAGTGCAGTGACAAAGGTCGTAGCTCACTGCAGCCTTGAACTCTTAGGCTCAAGGGATCCTCCTGCCTGAGCTTTTGTCATCACACAGGTCTACGACTTCCCCCTAATTCACCAGTCTAGTCTCCCTAGACACAAACTAAAAGGGAAATATAATTTGGCATGACACATTCTAACTGAATACAGGGGATACATAGAGGTCACCACTTCCTTTCTTAAGTATTCCCAAGCCACCTGTTTCATAATCCATTCCCAAATTCTCCTGAGTGTCAGTCTATCATTTCCAATATCTACTTGGAAAAAAATGAAGCCACCTGTTCACCCCAAACTTTCACACTTCATCCTATTCCCTGGGGCCTCTTAAGGATGAGCAATAGTGAATCTATGATCCTATCTCCAAGCGTCTTTGGTTCTAGAGATATTATAATCAAACCTAGGTTTGGCTGCTCACTGCTTGAAAGCCAGACACCAGAGATATGGGTTGATGGGAGGAAAATCAGGTTTACTTAAAGAGCTAGTAAAACCAATAAGTTAATGGACTATTTATTGTTCTAAAGTACCGTATTAAGTCATATTAAGTCAGTACAAATGTTATGCTGTTTTTATGCTAAAATCAAGAGGAAGAGGCTGAGCGTGGTGGCTCACACCTGTAATCCCAGCACTTTGGGAGGCCGAGGTGGGTGGATCACCTGAGGTCAAGAGTTCGAGACCAGTCTGGCCAACATGGTGAAACTCTGTCTCTACTAAAAATACAAAGATTAGCCAGACATGGTGGCGTGCACCTGTAATCCCAGCTACTCAGGAGGCTGAGGCAGGAGAATCACTTGAACCTGGGAGGCGGAAGTTGCAGTGACCTGAGATCGCACCACTACACTCCAACCTGGGTGACAGAGCAAAGGGGAAGAGAAGGGGGGTTGAATTGGGATGAACAGATGAGTAATAACCACTGACACCTGGGCACCAGTGAGGGTCCAAGAAGGTTGAGAACTTCTTTGTCCTTGGTCAGGTCACAATGCTTTTATAAATCTTTAACAAAACACAGATTATTTACATACTTCTCCTTTAATCCCAGAGTTAGTTTTTAAAAACTACGTGATTGCTTTTTTCTGCATATTATCTCAGTGCTCTAAAATTATCCTAGCCTACGCACAGGAATGGGAAAAGGCCCCTTAAACAAAAATTGAGTTAGTTATGTTAGTTCTTTTAATGTTTCGCTGTTACAAAATCTTTTCAAGGCAAGCAGTGGGGAGGTGGTGTAGGGGAGCAAAAGGGGTGACCATTAGAGGATACTGTGGCTCACTGCAAATAGACTGTTTAACTCAGATGGACTCGGGACAAGCCGTGAACTGAGTAACGCAAGGAGGGAGTGGACCCTCGTGTTCAGCAGACGCCAATACCAGTGTGGGCCTCCTCTGCTCCCAGTTCTCTGACATGGTACATTTCTGTATCATGGGGCAGACCAGACTAGCTCTCCTGGGGGATTCAGCTGGTCCTTTGCCCTCCTTTTGCCCATTTGTTGAGTGCCTTTGTGGTGAGCAAAGTCTTCCCTAGCATCTTCCATTGCTCTACGGAGGGTTGGACATCCTTTGCAGTTTATGCCTGGTTTGAGAAGTAGAGCTGGCATCCTTCTCTCCTCCCCATCAATGTAACTGTGACTCTCACCTTATCCTGTGGGTAGACTTAGGACATATGCTAGGAAGAGCATGCCCCGAGATGGTAAACATCATCCTCACCACAACTGGCCAAGAGTTCTCACCTTCCAGGAAACATGTGTAGGGCTAACTTGGACCCCAGGAGCCTGTGAGCAGATAAGAGTACCCCAAAGAGACACATCAGTATTCCTGCTCTGCATGATACCACTCTGAAACCCCAGATTTCCAGGAGAATTCTGACACTGGCAACATATCAAGGAAAGGGGAGCCTGAGCCTCTCTTCTCTTTAGTCCTAGAACAGCCTTTGGAGAAACAAGAGTGGCTCCGGAGGCCAGGTTCCCATTGCAATTCTGTTATCAGCCCACTGGGTGCCTCTTTAAAAAAAGAGAGAGAGGGCCAGGCGCAGTGGCTCATGCCTGTAATCCTGGCACTTTGGGAGGCCGAGGCGGGCAGATCACGAGGTCGGGAGTTTGAGACCAGCCTGATCAACATGGTGAAATCCCCGTCTCTACTAAAAATACAAAAATTAGCCAGGCGTGGTGGCGGGTGCCTGTAATCCCAGCTACTCAGGAGGCTGAGGCAGGAGAATTGCTTGAACCCAGGAATTGGAGGTTGCAGTGAGCTGAGATCACGCCACTGCACTCCAGCCTGGGCGACAGAGCCAGACTCCGTCTCAAAAAAAAAAAAAAAAAAAAAAAAAATACATAAGTACATAAATAAAGAGAGAGAGAGAGATAGGAAATTCACATAATCTAAGGTCGGGCACAGTGCTTCACACCTGTACTTCCAGCACTTTGGCAGGTTGAGGTGGAAAGATCGCTTGAGTCCAGGAACTCAAGACCAGCCTGGGCAATATAATGAGAACGACCCCCGGCTCCACCGCATCTCTACAGAGACCTTTTAAATATTAGCCAGGCATGGTAGTGTGTGCCTGTGGTCCCAGCTACATGGACGGCTGAGCGAAGAGGATCACTTGACCCTAGGCATTAGAGAATGCAGTGAGCTCTGATTGCACCACTGCACTCCAGCGTGGGGAACAGAGCAAAACTCTGTCTCAAAAAGAGAAAGAAACAAACAGAAAAGAAAGGGAAGTTGCATCCTCTAAAACTAACCATTTAAAGTGTATGATTCAGTGGCACTGAGTACATTCACAATGTTATGCTGCCACCAGGTCTAGCTAGTTCCAAGACATTTTCATCACCCCCAAAATAACACCCCACACCCTTAAGCGGTTACTTCCCAGTGTCCCCTCCAGCCCATTGTCATATATGACCTTTTGTGCTGGCTTCTTTCACTTGGCATAATGTTTTTGAGGTTCATCCACATTGTAGCATGGCTCAGCACTTTATTCCTTTTATGACTGAATAATATTCCATTGTATGAACAGAACACAATTTATTCATCCATTCATCCATTGATGGGCATATGGGTTGTTTCCACCCTTTGGCTAATGTGAATAGCACTGCTATGAACATGCATGTGCAAGTATTTGTTTGAATCCTTCTTTTCTGTTCTTTTGGGTACATACCCTCTGTTCCACGTTTCCTTTTCTATTCCCCCACTTTGCCTTAGTCAGAGGGATTATGGAGTCAGTAGCAAGGTGGGCTTCCTCACATACACCCTCCCATATTCCCAGCTCCACTTGTCTTCCGGACCACACCCATAGCCCTTGGAGGAAGGGCTCTGGGAAAGGCCAAATTTTGTCTTCCCTCCAGCCATGTTACTGATGGAGACTGGTCCATCAGGGGATCAGGGAGTCTCTTTTCTGACAGCTGTTCCCTGAGCAAACAGCTCTTGGTTTTACCCGGATAGAAAATCTCATTTGACTCATCAAAGCGGCCATCTTTACCTGTGGTGAGCATGGGGCTCCCTGAGTTCAGCAGTGAGTGTTTGTAGAGCAGAGGAGAGGAGAGGGGAGCTGCATTTGGTATGGCCCAGAAAGAATGTGCCTTTCAACAATTCCCTGAAACTACAAAATTATTTCCCTGCCACCCCCTCCCCGGCCCTGTAATCACCATCAGATGCAATGAACTTGACCCCTTGCCCACTTACTTACCAGAAGACTTTCCAAGTGCTTTACCCACACTCTGTCTTAGCGCCCTCTAAGGAAGTATCGGTGTCATCTCTATCTGGTAAGGAAAGCGAGGATTAGAGAGGGAAAATGACTTATCCAAGGTCAGCCAGCTAGAATGTAGTAAACCTGAGATTGAAACCCAGTGCTGTCTGATTCCAGAAGCTGCCCTCAGCCTCTCTAAAAACCCATCTGCATCATCCTGAATCCTTCATTCCCCTAGGAAGGGATGCACCACCCCTCAGCCAGCTGAACAATGACCCCACTGCCGTGTTTGGGTCACTCCAGGGTCTGTTCATCTGGGCATGGGCTCAGGATCAATGCCAGGGTCAACTAGAGCTCAGCGGTCTCCAAAATCTTATCTCTGTCCTGCCCCCCATGGCGCCTAAACGTGTGAAGGCCAGCAGTCTCTCTAGATAAAGGATAAATGGGGAATATAAGCCTGGATCACCCCAGATACAGATCCTGAGACATGGATTCAAATGTAAGTTGCTTATTTAGGAGTATTGGTACCAGGAAGCCTTGGATAAGGGAGCAGATTAGGGAGACAGGGAAGAGGAGAAAGCTGGAATAGGTACATTAAAGAGGATACTTGCCAGCAAGGACAGTCATAACAAAATACCATAGACTGAGGTGTCTTAACAAACAACTTAAGGAGGCTGGAAGTCCAAGACCAAGGTAGCAGCAGGGTCAACTTCTCCTGCAGCCTCTCTCTTCGATTCGCAGATGGCAGCTTCTCACTGTGTCCTCATGTGGTCTTTTCTCCATGCACACATAACCCAGGTGTCTCTCCCTCTTCTCATAAGGACATCAGTCCTGTCAGATTAGGGTCTCACCCTTTCTACCTCATTCTACCTTAATTACCTCTTTAGAGGCCCTATCTTCCAATGTAGTCACATTGGGGGTTAAGGATTCAACATAAGAATTTGAATGGAGGGAGCACAATTTACTCCATAACTATGAGCAAGTTGTTAGCAACTAGAACTCAGTCCTGCTGAGGTCTTCTGAGAGACTGCCGGACACACCTGACATGTTCTACCCCAGGTGGAGAATGTCATGGAACTCCTCCACCCACCTTTTTTTTTTTTTTTTTTTTTTTTTTGAGACGTAGTCTCGCTCTGTTGCCAGGCTGGAGTGCAGTGGTGTGATCTTGGCTCACTGCAACTTCCGCCTCCCAGGTTCAAGCGATTCTGCTGCCTCAGCCTTCCAAGTAGCTGGGACTACAGGCACATGCCACCACGCCCAGCTAATTTTTGTATTTTTAGTAGAGACGGGGTTTCATCATGTTGGCCAGAATGGTCTCAATCTCTTGACATCATGATTCACCCGCCTCAGTGTCCCAAAGTGCTGGGATTACAGGCATGAGCCACCGTGCCCTGCCCTCCACCCGCTTTTATCTCTTATGGTTGAAGGATGATGCCTGGACATCAACTTCTTGCCACCTCCAGGCTGCCCCTTGCACAGACCAAGCATGTGCCCTCATCCAATTGACACAACAGCCCCCATGAGCTGGGCACTGTTGTCTGTGTTGGGCACACAAGAAAACAGGCTTTGAGAGGTGATGGGCAGCACCCGGGGCCTGGTCTCCTTCTGTCTGCAGGAATAGTGGGGAGGAACCCACCAGGGACTGCCAGGGTCTTTGCCACCTGACTCTCTGTCTTGTTTCCTTTCTCTGCCTTCCTCCCAGCCAGGGTGGGCAGCGAATACATGGACTCAGGAGTCAGACAGAACTAAATTTGAATCCCACCCTTGCCCCTTACCCACCATGTGACTTTGGGCAGGGAACTTCAACCCTCTGGGCTTCAGTTTCGTCTTCTGTAGAATGGAGATTACATAACCTCACTTGCAGGGCTTTTGAAAGAATTAAGTGGTCTGAGTGCAGAAAACACATGGACCTTGTCTCAGTGCTCAGTAAATGCTCTCTCGCTCTCTCTCTCGCTCTCATATTCGTATGAAATATGACTTTGAACTATTATTTTTCTGAATTTTTTCCTCCTTCCTGTGAATATTCTGTGGTTCCTGCTCCCAGCTTTTGGGCATCATGCAAGTGATTTGACTTCAGCCTGGTAGTCTCTCTCTCTCTCTCTCTCTCTCTCTGTCTCGCTCTCTCGCTCTCTCCCTCTCACTCTCTCTCTCTTTCTCTCTCAAAGCCATTAGAGACTCCCCACAAGACCTAGAGTTCTTATACCTGGTTAGTTATTATAAAGGATCTTAGAAGCTAAACAGACACCAACACTGTCTGCAGTGCACACACATATCAAGTCCAGTCCACAGACACAGTTGCTGTTCTTTCTGTGTGAGCAGATGCTGTTGCTTTGACTATAATTCAGGGTAGTGTAGACACTATACTACATTAGTGGCACTTAAAAAAAATCATCAGGTCTTTTCTCCATTGGCGGGACCTGAAAATGTATCTTCTGCTTTATGGAGTCTATGACCCGTTTTCCATTAAGACAAAAAAAAAAAAAAAAAAAAAAAAAAAAAAAACTATCAAACTATCAAAGTCCAGGGACCACTGGTTTCCCCCAGCATCTTTATTTTATGGTGCACACAGCAAGGCTCAGGAGGCCAGGAGACCTTGCCTGAGGTCGCAGGGAGCCTCCCCCTGCCCCCAGGCTCCCCACTCCGTGCACCTCGCCTCTGCCTCTCTTTTGTCTCCAGCGTGTGTGCTTGCCTACGTGCGTGCGTGCAGGGCCGTGTCCCCATCCCTGCTGCTTCTTTGTCTGGGCTTTTGTGTCCAGACAACAGAGAAGGGGGGCAGAGTGTGTGTTGCTCTCATCCATCTGCAAACAGACCCCCTCCAGACGCCCTGCACCTGCTCTCTGGCCCTCCCAGTCACCCCAGCAGGTGCTGCAGCCTGGCCATCCTCTCTCTGCTGCAGCGGCTTCTGCTGCTGCTTCTGCTGCGGCTCAGAGAAAGGTGCAGACCACAGCCGCCAGCACAGCGGCTGCCTTCCCTCCTCCCCACCCCCCTGCCGCCACCTCTCAGCCACAGGAGATGAGTCTCATCTTTTTTCCTGTATGGGCAGATGCTGACAGAGCCAGAGATGGGGCTAGAAGGAATTGGGATGGGGAAGACAAGCTCTGCAGGAGACTTTACAAAGGCACCCCTCCTCCAGTTTTGCAGTCGCCCTTCCTTCTCCCACGCCCCCACACCCAGTGCACTCCAAGCCCCATCGATGCTCTGGAGCATTTCGCCAAGTCATTCCCCCTCCCACCAAGTCGCCACCACCGTGGTCCCGGCCTCCAACATCCCCTACTGGGCTTCCTTCCAATCTGTTCTCCTTGCTGCAGCAGCCTGAAGATTCTGGAAATGCAAAGCTGACCTCATCACTCCCCTGCTCACAGCCCCTCTGGTCTCAAGATGGACAGCAACCTTTACCTTCCCTTGCAATCTTACCCTGCCCTTGCTGGCCCCCAGCCCATGGTTCCACCCTCATCCTTCAGCACGCTCCCACCCCAGGCACACACCTCCAGGAGCAGCCCAGCCTCATGGCCTCCAGGGAAACTTCCCTGACTTTTAGGTCCCTGGATTGACTGGGGCCCCTCTCCTTCTGGGCTGATTTCAGTTTAGAATTACATATCCGTTTGCTTTTCTGTTGTACCCAATCTCTCTCTCTCTCTCCCTCTCTCTCTCTCCACCCCCCACGTCCCCATCACCCCCACAACTAACCCGTGAGGTTCATCACGGGAGAAGCCTACTTTATTGTCACACCCCAGCATCTCCAGGGCATGGTGAAGAGTCTGCTACACAGGAGGCCTTCCACGTATGTTTGCTAGAAGAATGACTAAATCTTGAAGCTTCAAATGCTGTGGTTCTGGAAGGCTTCTCAGAAACCACCTTATAGATGGAACAGAGACTCAGAGAAGAAAGGTGGCTTGCCTGAGGTCTCTGTTTCAATACAGCCATGCTGACAGTGTCATCCCAGGGTCTCCAGGGACCCCAGCTCCTTATGCCTTCTAAAGGTCCGTCTTTCCTTTAAAAGCCAATCAAATGTCTCAAGTGCCCACCTTGAAATGGCTGCAGAAATGCAGTCCCCTTTCAGGGACTTACCTGGCTTGTCTGGGTTGATGATGGTGTCTTCATCTCTTGCTCTGAACATCTGTTCCTGTCACCTTGATCCCATCTACTTGTCTCTATTCCTGTGGCCTGTGGTCCTCTCTGCAGACACAGAGGCCGACTCCCACACCACCCTCATTATTCCTCATAGTACAAACAACACAAAGCTCTTGGGGAAAGCACTAAGACAGTTTGGGGCAGATAATAACACTTACTGAGCATTTACTGTGTTTCAGGTTCTGGGATAAATGCTATAAATGCAATAGCTACTAACAGTCCAGTGATGCCGGGGATACACAATCTCTCCCCATTTTATAGACAAGGAAACTGAAGACAAACAGACACAACTAGAAGGGATCTGAGCCAAATTTCAGTCCCAACAATCTGCATCCAGATCCTGGCCGCATAGAGCCCTCTCCCTGACCCTGTCCCATGACACCTTCTGAGGCTCCCATCATCTTCCACCTGGTCAGCAGCCCCTGTGCAGTCCTCCCTGCCTCTCGTTGTTCCTCTCTACTCCAGCCTGCCCACCCCCACACAGCCACGCCACAGCCGTCCTGCAGAACAGTACATTCCTTATTTATGAGATGCATCTGGGCTCTCTGCAAATCAGCTGTGAATGCCACAATGCCTGCAGGAGGGAGGCAGAGAATTCTGGAGCCAACATCTTCCAGAAGGCAGGTAGGGACTGGGCTCAGGGTACAAGGCTCTAGTAGGGGCACCCACTGGGCCTGCAGAGCACAGATGGCGCTGGGGAAAAAGTGATCTGTGCTGTTGATCTCCTTTGCATCCTAGCCTGCATCACATAAGTGGCAGAGAGCCTGGAGGTTGGGGAGGTGGGAAATAGGGTGGACACTAATATTAACCCAGCATCTCCTGAAACACACACAAAACCCTCCAAGGCAGGGATTCTTGTGCCCACTTTATAGGGGAGGAAACTGAGACTTGCAGAAGGTAAGCAAGCTCTTTCTGAATGTATAACCTTGCTTTGTCCCTCCTGTCCCTTAAAAAGAGGAGAGTTAAAGTGGCTGGAAGGGCCGGGCGCGGTGGCTCACGCTTGTAATCCCAGCACTTTGGGAGGCTGAGGCGGGCGGATCACGAGGTCAGGAGATCGAGACCACGGTGAAACCCCGTCTCTACTAAAAATACAAAAAAAATTAGCCGGGCGTGGTGGCGGGCGCCTGTAGTCCCAGCTACTCCGAGAGGCTGAGGCAGGAGAATGGCGTGAACCCGGGAGGCGGAGCTTGCAGTGAGCCGAGATCGCGCCACTGCACTCCAGCCTGGGCTACAGAGCCAGACTCCGTCTCAAAAAAAAAAAAAAAGTGGCTGGAAGGATGTCCGGAACATCATCAGAAAACTAAATATAAAGTAAGGTAGGAAAATGAGGCCCAGGGGAAGGAATGTGGACTCAGAGATTAAGCTCCTCTTCTAAATTCCTGCCATACGATTCTATCCAGTTGCTAATAGTGAACTGGAAGACAATGCAAAGAGGGAATACAATTAATTTCACAAGTGGCCAATCTCTGCAAAGAGGAAAGAAACTAGATGCACAGTGACAGAGCTATGGCTGGTACTGAAAACAGAGAAGGAGGTGTAGCCCCACTCCAATCTCAGTCCCAGATACCTAAACTTCTAGGAGATAGCTCTCGGTTCCCTTTCCACCATCCCGCTACCCCACCACCGGGGAGAGGGCGGGGTGGGGGCGGAGCAGGCGCACAATCTGATCCCACCATGGAGGGTGTGTTTTTATATCTTACCACCAGGTGTCAGTGCGGGGCAGGTCTCAGCAGGAGGTTTCCTAGGATAGACAGGTTTCTTAGGAACCTCAGTGAATGAGTGCTATAGCCTTAGGTTGAACTTCAACAAAGAAATTGATCTCCTGGGTGGAGGAAGATGGCTGTCGCCCGGAGGTTGTCCTTAAGGGCCGCGAGGCAGAGAGCGGTCACTCCCTGGCCGAGGGGCCTCCCTGGGACTCTGGGCGTGTCCTCCAGCCCCGAGGCCTGCGAAGGGCAGATCCGCCTCAGAGACAGCTGCGTCCAGAGGCTTCTGGAAATCACCAAAGGATCAGAATTCCTCAGGCTGCAGGTGGAGGGAGGTAGATGCTCCGGATTCCAATAGAGATGTTCACTGGATACAGTTATCAACCCCGACGGCAGGGTATTTGAACAGGGTGGGGCAAGAGTGGTGGTTGACTCTGATAGCTTAGCCTTCGCCAAAGGGGCCCAGGCGGACTTAAGCCAAGAAGTGATCAGACGCTCATTTCAAGTGTCCAACAATCCTCAAGCACAGCAAGGCTGCTCCTGTGGGTCATCCTTCTCTGTCAAACTTTGATGCGATGACAGGTGACTCTGAGATTGTCACCAGTTGTACCAATTTGAGGAACCTGGAATTAGTAGAATTCTAGAAGTTTCCTTCTAATCATATCCCTCTCAATTTGGTTTCCCACAGTCCAGGAGTATTATGTTATGCCACTATTATTTTCAGAACGGGAAGATTTTACTCTCGGCTTAATTTTTCCCTCCAACTCCCCTCAGTGCTAAGGCTGAGCCTCCAGATGCTATTACCTCAGATTTAATCACTAGCTGAAACTCTATGATCCGTAGAGCCTCCACGGCTCTAAAATTTGGAATTAACTTCTCTGGCCTTAAGAGCCGCTTGTACATATGTGGATAGCTATGTATAAAAGCGTCATTTAAAAAAAAAAAGAAAGAAAAGAAATTGATCTCCTGCTCTGCCAGAATGAAGAGCCCTGGACAGAGAATCAGGAGCCCAGAATTCAAATCCCAGCTCTGCTTCCAGGGCTCTGTGCAAACCGGAGCACATCAACTTGCCTTTTCAGTGTTGGTCTTTTCATCTGAGAAAGGGGGAGATCTGTGGAGGGAGGAGGAGACTGAGACCCAGCAATGGAGGATGGTCATGGCCAATGAAGCCTGGGACAGGCAGAAGTGGAGAGAGAAAGAATTTCCAAACTAGAGGTGAGAAAAAAAAAAGAGGGGGTAAAGGGCCCATTTCCAGGAAGGTGAGCTCTGCTTTGTGTCTTCTGGTTGGTTCCGGGGAGTAAACTACTCAGGACTTTTTCAAATGGAAATGACAGAAACTCATCTTAAAATGTCTTAGTAGAACCAAAAAAAAAAAAAAAAAAAAAAAACAGGGAGAGAGTGTTGTTTGGCTCCTGTGATAAAAAGCGAATGGGAGTGGGGCTTGGTGGCTGACACCTATAATCCCAACACTTTGGGAGGCTGAGGCGGGCAGATCACCTGAGGTCACGAGTTCGAGACCAGCCTGGGCAACACAGTGAAACCCCATTGCTACTAAAAGTACAAAAATTAGCCAGACATGATGGTGCACGCTTGTAATCCTGGCTACTTGGGAGGCTGAGGCAGAATTGCTTGAACCCAGCAAGCAGACGTTGCAGTGAGCCGAGATCACACCATTGCACCCCAGCCTGGTTGATAGAATGAGACTCTGTCAAAAAAAAAAAAAAAGCAAATGGGGCGTCTGCATAACAAGATGCTTGAGCCCATTCTCACCGTCTCCAGCCTCGGCTTTCTCCTGCACCCGTTTTGTTTGCAGGGTGGCTTTCATGGCAAGGTCCAAAATAACATCCTATGAGCTTCTTAAGCTCTGCTCAAAGAGAGCTGTTCTTTCTGAATTGATCCAACCAGAGTTTTAGAGCTGATTCTCACTGGCTCAAATTGGATCACGTGCTCATCCATCCTGAACCCAATCACAATGACTATTATTGGCCAAACCGGGGTTATGCCCTCCCTTTTGGAATCAAGATGGGTCAACCCCATTCAGTGCCTTGAGTCAGAGAAGAGGAAGGGTGATTGTTTAATCTAAAACTGAGGGTCCACCCAGAAGCTGCTAAAGGTCCGGGGAGGATAAAATAGCAGACGGCCACCTCCCTCCAGTGGGGAGGAACATGTCATGACCCACAGGCCTGCCTCCCTGATGTTTTGTGTCAAGAGAAGATTCCAGGAACTCACAGCAGAAAAAGGAAGGGCCTCTCCACCCCTCCCCTATTTCCCCTCTATTAATCTTCTAATTAGAGTAACTGGTAAACAGAAGCCCCAGGAAGTAGGAGCGGTGGGTGGGGATTCACCACCCGCAGGCCGGGTGGGGGCCTCACTTGCTCAGTTTCCTCCCTGCTGAGGTGAGGGGCCAGGCCCTGGTGGCTGCTGACTCAGAGATTGTGGATGTGGGAGGGCCTGACCAGGTGCCCAGCACAGAGCAGGGCGCTCAGTAGATGCTGTCTCTCCTTTCCACAAATGGCTGTGGTGAGGGTGGTTGTTACTGGAATCATCACTGCTTCTGTCCTTGTTAATAATGAATAGGCATTCCATACAGCCCTCTCTCAGGGGAGCACAAACAAAAGCCTGCCAGTGCTCCTTTTCTCTCTCTTCGCTCTCCCCCCACCTCCTCTCCTTCTTTCTCTCCCCTCTCTCCCCAACCCCTTCTCTCTCCTCTCTCTCCCCCTCTCTCCCCGTCTCCCTCTCTCTCTTTCTCTGTGTTTCTCCCCATCTTTCTCTCCCCTCTCTCCCCAACCCCTTCTCTCTCCCTCTCTTTCTTCCCTCTCTCCTCTGTCTCTCCCCTCTCTCCCTCCCTTTTTCTTTTCTCTCTCTTCTCAGTCTCTCCCCCCACCTCCTCTCTCTCCCTCTTCCTTTCTCTCCCCTCTCTCCCCAACCCCTTCTCTCTCCCTCTCTCTTTCTTCCCTCTCTCCTCTGTCTCTCCCCTCTTTCTCCCTCCCTTTTTCTTTTCTCTCTCTTCTCAGTCTCTCCCCCCACCTCCTCTCTCTCCCTCTTTTCTTTCTCTGGCTCCTCTCTCTCCCCTCCGACTCCCTTCCTCTTGTTCTCTCCCCTCTCTCCCTCTCTCCCTCCCTCCCTTCCTCTCATAAACACACCCTAGATGTGTAGGATCTTCAGCTTCTCACCCCCTTTCATGCTAGGTGGTTGTGTTCCTTTCTGCCTGATGACTCCCACTGAAGTCTTTGTCATAGCTTTGCTCTTGGGGATCTCAGTGGAGCAGTAGTGAGAGTGCAGGTGGAGAAGGGGCAGGAGGAGGAACCAGGTCCTTATGTCACTTAGCATAATAGCATAATGTCCTGCAGGTTCATCCATGTTGTCACCAATGGCAGGATTAACCTTTTTTTTTTTTTTTTTGAGACAGAATCTCTGTGGCCCAGGCTGGAGTGCAGTGGCGTGATCTGGGCTTACTGCAACCTCCTCCTCCTTCACTGGGGTAGAGGGGGCAGGAGAGGGAGCAAGGGAAGAATAAGAAAGACGTGGTGTGTGTGTGTGTGTGTGTGTGTGTGTGTGTGTGTGTCTTATCTGATTGATCTGGCTAGAACTTCGAGCGCGATGTTGACTAAAGGTGGTGAGAGTGGTCTTCCTGATCTTAAAGGAAAAGCTTTCAGCTTTGCACCATGGAGTATGATGTTAGCTATGGGCTTGTCATATATGGCCTTTATTGTGTTGTGGTACGTTCCTTCTGTGCCTAATTTGTTGAGAGTTTTTATCAGGAAAATATGTTGAATTTTATCAAGTGCTTTTTCTCTATCTATTGAGATGATCTTATGATTTTTGTCCTTAATTCATTAATGTAGTGATCACATATTTGTTCTGTTTTGTTTATTTTGGTTTTTGATTTTGGGTTTTTTTGAGACAGACTCTCACTCTGTCACCTAGGCTGGAGTGCAGTGGTACAATCTTGGCTCACTGCAGCCTCCGCCTCCGGGGTTCAAGCGATTCTCCCACCTCAGCGTCCGGAGTAGCTGCGACTACAGGCATGTGCCACCGTGCCCGATTAAGTTTTGTATTTTTAGTAGAAATATTTTTGCCATGTTGGCCAGGCTGATCTCAAATAATGGCTCCCGATCTCAGGCGATCTGCCCGCTTCGGCCTCCCAAATTGCTGGGATTACAGGCGTGAGCCACTGCACCCAGCTCACATTTATTGATTTGTCTGTGTTGACCCACCCTTGCGTCCCAGGGATAAATCCCACTTGATTATGGTGAATGATCCTTTCAATGTGCTGTTGAATTTGGTTTGCTAGTATTTTGTACCTATTCTCATCAGAGATATTGGCCTGTAATTATCTTTCCTTGTGTCCTGGTCTGGCTTTGCATTCAGGATAATGCTGTAAAATAAGCTGGGAAGTATTCCTTCTTCTTTATTTTGAAAGAGTTTGGGAAGGATAAGTATTGGTTTTTCTTTAAATGTTTGATGGAATTTCACCGTGAAGCCATGTGGTCCTGGTCTTTTCTTTAGTGGGGGATTTTTTTTTTTCGGGCAAAGGACTTAAATAGACACTTCTCAAAAGAAGCCATACAAATGGTGAACATATATGTGAAAACGTGCTCAGCATTACGAATCATCAGGGAAATGCAAACTAAAGCCACCATGGACATCTCCTCCCACCTGTTAGAATGGCCAGTATCAAAAAGACAGAAGAGAAGTGAAGGCCAGGATGTAGGAAAACGGAACCCTTATGTGCTGTTGGTGGGAATGTAAATTAGTGCAGCCATTATGGAGAACAGGATGGAGGTTCCTCAGAAAACTAAAAATAGAATTGCCATATGATCCAGCAATCCCACTGCTGGATATCTATCCAAAGGAATTGAAGTCAGTATGCTGACGAGATGCCTGCACCCCCGTGTTCATTGCAGCACTATTCACAATAGCCAAGACGTGGAATTAATCTACAGCCCATTCACCAGTCCATCGACAGATGAATGGATTTTTAAAATGTGGTGTATATATGCACAATGGCTAAAAAGGAGATTATTGGGAAGCCGAGGTGGGCAGATCACCTAAAGTCAAGAGTTCGAGACCAGCCTGCCCAATGTAACAAAGCCCTGTCTCTACTAAAAATACAAAAATTAGCCAGGCGTGGTGGCAAGTGTCTGTAATCCCAGCTACACAGGAGGCTGAGGCAGGAGAATCGCTTGAACCCAGGTGGTGGCGGTTGCAGTGAGCCGGGATCAAGCCACTGCACTCCAGCCTGGGCAACAGAGAGAGACTCCGTCTCAAAAAAAAAAAGAAAAAAAGAAAAAGGAGGTTAATCCTGCCATTGGTGACGACATGGATAAACCTGGAGGACATTATGCCAAGTGAAATAAGGCAGGCACAGAAGACAAATACCTCATGATCTCACTCATACGTGGAATCTAAAGAAGTTGAACTCATCAAAGTAGAGAGTAGAACGGTGGTTACCAGAAGCTGAAGGAGGGGGTGGAGGGGGAAAGGCGAGAAAGGGGAGATGTTGATCAAAGAGTGCGAAGTTTCGGTTAAACAGGAGAAATAAACTCTAGTGATCTGTTGCACAGCATGGTGGCTGTAATAAATACTAGTGCATTGTATATTTCAAAATTGCTAAGAGTAGATTTGAAATGTTTTCATCACAAAAAAATAAGTATGTGAGGCGATGAATTTGTTAATTAGCTCAGTTTAATCATTCCACATTGTAAACATATATCAAAACATCACATTGTACCCTGTATATGTATATAATTATTATTTGTCAATTAAAAATACAATTTTTGGCCAGATGCAGTGGCTCACACCTATAATCCCAGCACTTTGAGGGGCTGAGGGGGGCGGATCACCTGAGATCTGAAGTTCAAGACCAGCCTGACCAACATGGTGAAACCTCATCTCTACTAAAAATACAAAATTAGTTGGGTGTGGTGGCACATGCCTGTAATGCTACTCGGGAGGCTGAGGCAGGAGAATCGTTTGAACCCGGGAGGCAGAGGTTGCAGTGAGCTGCGATTGATCACGCCATTGCACTCCAGCCTGAGCAACAAGAGCAAAACTAAGTCTCAAAAAAAAAAAAAATACAGTTTTTAAAAATAAATTTTTTTTAACAAAGAAAGAGAGGCGGGCACGGTGGCTCGAGCCTGTAATCCCAGCACTTTTGGAAGCCAAAATGGGCAGATCACTTGAGCCCAGGAGTTTGAGACAAGCCTGGCAAATGTAGTGAGACCTATCTCTACAAAAAGAGTTTAAAAATTACCCAGGCATGGCCCAGCTACTCAGGGGGCTGAGGTGGGAGGATCACTTGAGCCCAGGAGGTAGAGGCTGCAGTGAGCTGTGATTGTTCCTGCACTCCAGTCTTTGTGAGAGAGCAAGACCCAGTCACAAAAAAGAAAAAAAGAGAAGGCTCACATTGTGTATTATTTTCAAAGCATTTTTCCAGGTATCAACTCCTCAGACCCTCATAACAGCCTTCCTCTTTAAGAGGCGAGGAAACTGAGGCTCAGTGGGGCAAAGCAGCTCACTGAAGATCACCTTACCTGGTAAACACGGGATCCAGGATTCACACCCAGGTGTGTGCAACACCAGTGTCTTTTCTTCTGTGCTGTGTCACCTACTCACAAGTGTGAGCACCTAGGGAACAGGCTGCAAGGGGCAACATGGACAGTGCCTACCCTGTGGTCTTGGACAAGTCCCCTTCCCTCTCTGGGCAAAGAGGTTGCTGGTTTGGGATCCGCAGCCCTGGACCCTGCGTTCAGTCCTGTCGGCTGTGTGCATTGTTCCAGGTGATGGGTGTTCCATGCCTACCACTCACTTCTGACCAAATAGCATCAATAATTTAAGCTCTCTTTCTTTTATAACCTAAGAAAATTGGTCCCCTGGCAAGACATGAAAAATAATTTCATGCTCTGTTATCTCCCCTCTCAAGATAGCCCCTGACAAATTGTCTCTATTGTCTGTTGCTCTAGCATCAGCTCACATTTGGGCTCCCATTTTTTATGGTTGCCAGCCTTACTCCTGGCTCTAACTGGGGTGGCTCCTGAAATGATCACCACCAAATTTCAATTTCCTGCCTTCCTTCCTTCCTTCCTTCCTTCCTTCCTTCCCTCCCTCTCTCCCTCCCTTCCTTTCCTCCCTCATTCCATCCTCCCTCTCTCACTCCCTTCCTTTCCTCTCTCCTTCTTTCCTCCCTCTTTCCCTCCCTCCTTCCTCCACTCCTTCCTTCCTTCCTTTCTTTCTTCCTTCCTGCAGCAAGTATGGCCTGCTTAGCCCCAAGGACCTGAGGCTTTCCTATAAGAAACTCCATAGTTGTTAATACTAAAGTGTGAAGGGCTTTTTTTTTTTTTTTTTCTCCTGAGATGAAGTCTTGCTCTGTCACCCAGCCTGGAGTGCAGTGGCACCCTCTCAGCTCACTGTAACCTCTGCCTCCCGGGTTCAAGCGATTCTCCTGCCTTAGCCTCCCGAGGAGCTGGGATTACAGGTACACACCACCACGCCTGGCTAATTTTTGTATTTTTAGTAGAGACAGGGTTTCACCATGTTGGCCAGGCTGATCTCAAACTCCTGACCTCGTGTTCCGCCTGCCTTGGCCCCCAAAGTGCTGGGATTACAGCGTGAGCCACCACACCCTGCCCCTTATTTAACTCTTTTAAGGGAGGACATGAACCCAGCAACTTATTGTTTATACATTTTATTTGTGCCCATTATCGCTTTCATCCAACCCCCAAAACCTTGCACAACCTACAGTGGGCTCAATGGTCCTGCAGGCTGGGTGGTCTCCGGCAAGTTGCTTGAACTCTCAGAGCCTCTGAGCCTCACGTCTTGCTTTAAAGAGACAATAATTGCATCAAGAAGTTACTGTGAGGTTTTTTTGTTTTGTTTTGTTTTGTTTTTTTTTTTTTTTGAGACGGAGTCTCTCTGTCTCCCAGGCTGGAGTGCAGTGGCGCGATCTCAGCTCACTGCAAGCTCTGCCTCCCGGCTTCACGCCATTCTCCTGCCTCAGCCTCCCGAGTAGCTGGGACTACAGGCGCCACCACCACCACGCTTGGCTAATTTTTTTGTATTTTTAGTAAAGACGGGGTTTCACCATGTTAGCCAGGATGGTCTCGATTTCCTGGCCTCGTGATCTGCCCGCCTTGGCCTCCCAAAGTGCTGGGATTACAGGCGTGAGCCACCATGCCCGGCCCTGTGAGGTTCAAATTATATCACATGTGAAAGGGATAAGCACAGTATGTATCATCGATATTATTATCATCATTATTCTGAGAAATGTATGCTTGGGTAAAGGGTTTTGGGTGGAGATGAGGGAGGAGGTCAAAGCAAAGGGACTGAGAAATGTACAATAATACTGATAACAATATTAAGAATGATACTAACAATTTCCATCAACCTTTACTGAGAGCTTACCAAGTTCTTTGTGTGTACCCTGGGCACAGGCATATATATAATATATCATTTAACTTTTTGCAAGCAAAGAGATGAGAATTTCTCCATTAAAAGATGAGGAAACTGAGGTTACATGCTGATAAACCCAGATGCAAACCCAAACCTATGATGGCCTCTTCCTGGAGGCTGGTGCCAACTCAGCCTTCCTGTCAAAGTCAATCAGTGGCCTCTCTGTGGGAGGTGCAGCAGAGCCCTCTACATCCAGTGCCTTCTAGGGCCTCGGGGGCTCAGAGTGAGGAAACTTCTAGCTGGAAGATGGTAGCCAGGCCCAGCCCTCATTCTGGGCCTCAGAGTCCACAGAGATTGACTTCATGGGCCTCTCTAAATTGTCCTCACCCCGATGTCTTCCTAATCCCGTTTCCCTAGGACTGACCATGGAACCCGTTCCTGGACAGTACCCCTGCTCCTACAGCAACACTTACAACTTCCAAAGTCCATTTCATAAAGCTCGTTAGGAAACTAATTCATACTAGGCTGTGAGTGGCTATCCCAGCTAACTCTAGCATTTCCTACCTTATGTTCCACAGGCCACTCGTAATGCAAGGTGCTCCACAGAAGGGAAAGAACAAGTTCATAATTGTTCTGTGGTCAAATAAATTTGGAAAACTCTGAATATTCTATTCTCCCTTCCAGAGATTCACAATACATGTTAAACTATTGTAGGCACTGAGAAGTCCTGCAGTGTGGACACCAACAATACCCAAAACTAATGCACGTGATTTTTTTATTCAAAGAACAATGTTACAACATCTGTGTAACAGTCTGAAAAATTCTAACTGAGCAGCCATAGAGGTATAGGGGAAATATCTGTACCCCCGGACGATTATATAAATTCCCCAAGGCAAGGGATTTTATCTTTGTTCCCTATTAGATCCTGGAAACTGTAACAGTGTTTGGTACACAGCAGACATTTGATACATGTTGAATGAATGAATGAATGAATGAACGAACAAGTCTGTGTCTGAATCCTGGCTTTGCCTTTAACTTGCTGTATGACCTTGATCAAGTCCCCACACTTCCCTGGGTTTCCATTTCCCTACATGTTAAAAAGGGATGAAGGCCAGGTGTGGTGGCTCACGCCTGTAATCCTAACAATTTGGGAAGGTGAAGCAGGCAGATTGCTTGAGCCCAGGTATGCGAGACCAGCCGGGGCAACACAGCAAACCCCAGTCTCTACAAAAAACAAAAAACCTGGGCATGGTGTCATGTGCCTGTAGTTTAGTCCCAGCTGCTTGGGAGGCTGAGGTGGGAGGGTTGCTGGAGCCTGGGAGGCAGAGGTTGCAGTAAGCCAAGAATGTGCCACTGCACTCCAGCCTGGGTGACAGAGTGAGACCCTGTCACACACACACACACACACACACGATGAGATAAAATTATGCATTCTCAATATTGTTAAGAATGTTGTTGAAGCCCCAACCGCCAGTACTTCAGTAGAACCCCCAGGAGGTGAAAATTGATCTTGGGAAGCAAAAAACACATCTTACTCTTTATGCATAAAACACAGATGTATATACAGAGTTTGTACAGACATATATTACATACTTTATATTTGTGATATTAAAACTTCATGGGGTGGGATCTGGTGTGGTGGCTCACACCTGTAATCCAAGCACTTTGGGAAGCCAGGGTGGGAAGATCACTTGAGCCCAGGAGTTCAAGACCAGCCTGGGCAACATGGTGAGACCCCATCTCTAAAAACAAAATTTGATGGAGGAAGGTGTAGGAAAACAACATCTAAAAAGACTCTCTAGGGGGATGACAAGGAAAGACAAAAGGTTGGGAAATGCTAGACTTGATGATCTAGAAGCGTCCTTGTTCTAGATCCAGATCTAGAAGTTCTGACGGTCTATGAATCTGGCTCTATGGGAGAAAGTTGGTGGGAAATAGCAGAGGGAAGAGTGTTCTAGGAACAGGGAACGGCACAAGCTGAAAACCTCAGATGGGAATGAGCCTGGGTTATGGGCTGGACTGTGTGCCCCTCTAGCAGCTGAAATAGCTCAGATGGGAGAGGGTTTGACCAAACTATGTCCCCCTAAAATTCATATGTCCCAAACCCCCAGTACCTTGAAATGTGACTGTATTTGAAGGTAAGGTGTTGAAAGAGGTGATGAAGTTTAAATGAGACCATTAGGGTGAGGCCCTAATCCAACAGGACTGGTGTCCTTATAAAAAGAGGAAGAGGCAGCCGGGATGCACGTGCATAGCAACAAGACCATGTGAAGATTCAGGAAGAGGCTGGGCAAGGTGGCTCACAACTGTAATCCCAGCACTTTGGGAGGCGAAGGCAGGCGGATCACCTGAAGTCAGGAGTTCAAGATCAGCCTGGCCAACATGGAAAAACCCTGTCTCTACTAAAAATACAAAAATTAGCCAGGCACGGTGGCACAAGCCTGTAATTCTAGCTACTCGAGAGGCTGAAGCAGGAGAATCTCTTGAACCTGGGAGGCAGAGACTGCAGTGAGCCAAGATCTCACCACTGCACTCCAGCCTGGGCAACAGAGTGAGACTCCATCTTAATAATAATAATAATAATAATAATTATTATTATAACAATAATTATTATTATTATTATTATAACAATAATATTATAATAACAATAATAATAATTATTATTATTATAACAATAATAATAATTATTATTATTATAACAATAATAATAATAATAATAAAAGAAGATGCAGGGAGAAAGGGGCCATCTACTAGCCAAGGAGAGAGGCCTCAGGAGAAACCAGCCTTGCCGACACCTCGATTTTGGGATCCAGCCTCAAGAACTATGAGAAACATTTCTGTGGTTTGAGTCACCCAGGCTGCGGTATTGTGTTATATCAACTGGAGCGGACTCATACACTTGCCCTCTTCTTCTTCTTTGTTTTTTTAAATACAGAGACAGGGTCTTGCTATGTTGCCCAGGCTGGTCTCAAACTCCTGGGCTCAAGTGATTCTCCCACCTCAGCCTCCCAAAGTGCTGGGATTACAAGCATGAGCCACGGCACCTGGCTTTTTGTTGTTGTTCTTTCAGCGTGCTATTTTTTTTTTTTGATACAGTGTATCTCATTGCCCAGGCTGGAATGCAGTGGCATGATTATGGCTCACTTCAGCCTCAACCTCCCAGGCTTAAGTGACCCTCCCACCTCAGCCTCCCAAGTAGCTAGGGCCACAGGTGCACGCCACCAGACCTGGCTAATTTTTAAAAATATTTTATGTAGAGATGAGATCTCAGTATGTTGCCCAGGCTGGTCTTGAACTCCTGGGCTCAAAGGATCCTACCACCTTGGCATCCCAAAATGTTGAGATTACAGATGTTAGCCACTGGCATCTTTAAAGAACAACCAATACAGGGACATGAGATCAAAATAGGTTGTGGGGAGAGTGGGGAGATGCAGATGATGACAAGCTTCACAGGACTGGGAATAATACTGGGTTTTTTTGTTGTTGTTTTCTTGGCATGGTGGGGAGCATGGGAGGGTTTTAAGCAGGAGTGTGACAAGATCTGCCTTACGTTTCTAGCAGGACCACTCTGGATGCTGGGCAGAGAGCATATCACTCATGGGCAAAGACAAAAGCAGAGGGACCGTGAGAAGGAGAGAGAAGAGGGTGGCTGGGACCAGAATGGCAGCAGTGGGCATGATGAGTGGGTTGGATTCTAATACATATTAAGAGTAGAGCTAGTGGCTGGGTGCCGTGGCTCACACCTATAATCCCAGCACTTCGGGAGGCTGCGGCAGGCAGATCACTTGAGGTCAGGAGGTCGAGACCAGCCTGGTCAACATGGTGAAACCCTGTCTCTACAAAAAACACAAAAACTAGCTGGGTGTGATGCACATGCCTGTAATCCTAGCTACTCGGGAGGCTGAGGCAGCAGAATCACTTGAACCCGGGAGGCAGAGGTTGCAGTAAGCCAAGATCGCGCCACTGCACTCCAGCCTGGGGACAAAGCAAGATGCCGTCTAAAAAAAAAAAAAAAGAGTAGAGCTAGTAGGAATTGCCAATGGATTAGAATGTGAGGTGTGAGAGAAAGAGAAGGGTTATGGATCATTCCAGACATTTAGCCTGAACAACTTGAAAAGTGTAGCTTCAGTCATGTTTGGTCCAGTTTTGTTTGAGATGTGTATTAGACATTCACATCGAGGTGTCAAGCAAGTGGTCAGATGTTCAGGGACGGTCTGAGTAGAGGTAGGCACAAGAAGGGTCTGTCCCCCAACCCCATGCTTCCCCACCACAGCCCCTATCATAGAATATTTGCAAACAGCTCTGTACTTGTCTGCATTCATTCCCCATTAAACTGAGTGAGAGAAAAAACTTTACGTGTCATGTTTACCATTGTACGTCCCAGGCAAGTGATCTGTTGAATAAATGGTACAATACAATGAGGAGTTAAAGTTTACTGAGGCGCAAATGTTCCTAAACATTCCCCTCCCCTTCCTGAGCCAGATAATGTTATCTTTTCCAGCAGACTGTTCTGGTCCCCACCCCTTCCTGTCCCCATCAGACTGATCAGGGACATTTGTGGGCAGAGGGAGATGGGCCAAGAGAGCCTGAAACAAGAGCTAGAGGGCTCATGAGAGAGGTTTAGACAACCTATAAAATGCAGAGCCAGGAGAAAGTAAGGAGGGGAGGAGAAAAAGAGAGATAGAGAGAAGAGACCAATCCTGCCACTCAGTCTGCAAGTGAAACAGGGGTTTCTTTGTTTTATAGGCTTTCTTTGGAGCATGGAGGGTGTTAAATGAGAAACTCCAGGGAAGTGTGTGTGTGAGAGAGAATTGGGAAGAGAGAAAAAAGGTATGAGAAGTTTTGCTAGGGGAGAGAACTGACTCTTTCCGTGCGTGGCTTTGAAAACCACAAGCTAGGAACAATTTATCAAGAAGACATAGCAATCATAAATATATGTACACCTAACAACAGAGCATCACAATTCCTGAAGGAAAAAAAATCAGGAAGCAAAAATAGACAAAACTAAGGGAAGAAACAGATAAATCCAAATAATCAATGATTCTTTCTATGTAATTCACTAAAATTGATTTGTTGGCCGGGCGCGGTGGCTCACGCTTGTAATCCCAGCACTTTGGGAGGCCGAGGCGGGTGGATCACGAGGTCAGGAGATCGAGACCACGGTGAAACCCCGTCTCTACTAAAAATACAAAAAAATTAGCCGGGCGTGGTGGCAGGCGCCTGTAGTCCCAGCTACCCGGAGAGGCTGAGGCAGGAGAATGGCGTGAACCCGGCAGGCAGAGCTTGCAGTGAGCCGAGATTGCGCCACTGCACTCCAGCCTGGGCGACAGAGCGAGACTCTGTCCCAAAAAAAAAAAAAAAAAAAAAAAATTGATTTGTTAAAAATCAGCTGCAGTGAACTATGATTGTGCCATTATACTCCTGCCTGGGCAACAGAATGAGATCCTGTCTCAAAAAAAGAAAAAAAAAAAAAAGCAAAGCAGCAAGGATATAGAAAAATCGCATCAACACTGTTAACAAATTTGATCTGACATTTACAGAACACTGTACCCAACAACTGCAGAATATAAATAGTTTTCAAGTGTACTACCAAGCCTTTCAAAGATAGACCATGTGGCCAGGAGCAGTGGCTCAGGCCTGTAATCCTGGCACTTTGGGAGGCTGAGGCAGGCAGATGTCCTGAGCTCAGGAGTTCAAGACAAGCTTGGGCAACATGGCGAACCCTGTCTCTACCTAATACAAAAATTACCGGATGTGGTGGCAGACACCTGTAATCTCAGCTGCTTGTGGGGCTAAGGCAGGAGAATTGCTTGAACCTGGGAGGTCGAGGCTGCAGTGAGATGAGATTGCACCACTGCACTCCAGCCTGGGTGACAGAGTGAAACCTTATTTCATTAAAAACAAAACAAACAAACAAAAATAAAATAAAATAAAAATAAAAAGACCATGTGCTGGGCCATAAAATAAGTCTTAATTCATTTCAGAAGACTTAAATCTTACGGAGTATGTTCTCCGACCACATTGGTCTTTAAAAACACAACAATAACAATACCTAGAAAATCCCAAAACAAAACACACCTAGAAAATCCTAAAGTATTTGGAATTTAAATAACATCCCTTTAAATAACCCATAGGTCAAAAGAAAAAAAAAAACACAAGTGAAACTAGAAAATATCAAACTGAATGATAATGAAAACACATCAAATTAATATTTGTGGTAAGCAGCTAAAGCCATACTTGGAGGGAAATTTATAGCTAAATGACCATACTGGGTTGGGGAAAGAGAGGCCTAAAATTAATGACCCAAAAGTCTGCCTTAAAAAAAAGCTGGAAAAACTAAGAACAAAGTAGGCCTGAAGTAAATAGAAGAAAGGAAATACTGAAGTTAAGAGTAAAAATCAGTGGAATAATGATAGACAACACAAGGCTAAAAACCGGTTCTTTGAAAAGATTAATAAAATTGAAAAGCACAACTAATACCGGACTTTCTCTTTTTTATTCGTCTGAGTTTTTTGTGCTGACTGTGCATGGACCAGTTCACATGGGTGCTGGGTTCACACGGGTTACAGGGGGAGGCGGAAGGAGAGAACACGCCACAGCCTCCAGAGCGCCTCCATTGCAGACAAGCATGTATGCGCTCCTCCGTGTCGCACCCCTGTTCACTGCTGGATCCTTCGGATGCTCTGCACCTGGAAGGTCGGGGCATGAGAGCCCCATTCCCGGAAATGCTTGTAGTCACCGGAATGGTGATCGCATTCCAGCACATACTGAAATCCTCGGTAGCCCGGAAACTGGGAGCAAACCCAACTGGAAAAGAGAAAAGGCAGACAGTTACTCTACAGAGACACCGGCATGGTGATCAACACAGGGGCAAAGAGATCTATGCACATGCACACAATTCCAGCCATCCTGGCCTTTCTTCAGTGCTCACAATGTGCCATGCTGTCTCCCCTACCACAGGGCCTTTGATCATGCCATTCCCTTTGCCAGAAGCACCATCCCAGCCTTTCTTTTCCTAGACAAGTTGTATTTGTCCTTCATGGCTCAGCTTAATTATGAGGGCAATCTGACTCGTTCCAAATCAGCCCACAGTCCCTTATTATACCTTTGTAGCACTCATGTAATTCGACATTTTTCAAATTATTTGTAAAATATCAGCCTCCCCTGCCAGCAGGTAAGCTCCTGAGTGTAGGAACGTGTATGTTTTGTTCATCGTTTTCACCACCTGCATAAATATATAAAAGTCTAGCACAGAAGAAGGGATCCCTAAATATTTGCTGAATAAATGAACAAGTGAAGGAATGGGAAGTCTTGTTCTTTCCCCTTTCCCCCTCCTTCCTTATCCAGAGGCACTTCCAAGAAAAAAAGCTATCATTTCAATTCATTGATTTCTTTTTTTTTTTTTTTGAGACAGAGTCTCACTCTGTTGCCCAGACTGAAGTGCAGTGGCATGACCTCGGCTCACTGCAACCTCTGCCTCCTGGGTTCAAGTAATTCTGCCTCATCCGAGTGGCTGGGACTAGAGGCATAGCCACGACACCCGGCTAATTTTTTGTATTTTTAGTAGAAACGGGGTTTCACCATGTTGGCCAGGCTGGTCTCAAACTCCTGACCTCGGGTGATCTGCCCACCTCGGCCTCCCAAAGTACTGGGATTACAGGAGTGAGCCACAGCGTCTGGCCCAATTCATTGATTTCTACTCTGTTCAGGACAAGGATTGGTGTCTGGTTTTCCAAGCCTCCATTTCCCTTTCTGTAAAACAGGAAGTGGACTCAAGAATCACAAGGGGTCCCTCTTACTCTAAAACAACATGATTCTTTGGTGGTTCCTGAGAAAACTAAAGCCAAAAAAAGAAAAAAAAAGATGAAAAACCCTACCTCCTATCTTTGCCCCCTGCCTACCAGGAGCCAAGGGGCACCTCAGAAAGTGTCTCTGATGTCCTCCCTAAATAAGAATCTCACACCTTAGCCTTCACCTGCCACCTCCTGGGTGGAAAGGAAAGGGCCAGTCAGTGCTGAGTTTGAAGCTGGATTGTCACCTACCTGCTGATGGACTTTGAGAAGGTTGCTGGAGCCACACCTGTTTTTTATGGCTAGGGGCATTCATTCTCCCCTCTTCTAGCCAAAGAGCCTGTTGCCTCTCACTCTCAGCCAAGGTGAGAAAACGAAGCTGAATCTAGCAATGACCACATGACCAAACCTAGCCAATCAGAACACCCCATTCCTGTGGGCATGGTGATTGGTTCAGAGTTGAGCACAGGACCCAGCTGGACCAATGAGCACCTTTCTTGGAACCTTTAATAGAATCACTGAGCCTGGACACTGTCTTTCCCTAGGGCTGGATGTAAAGATGAAGCTGCCACCTTTGCCTTCACACAGGAAGAGCTTGTCTAAGAATATAGTCACACAGAGGCAGGCAGGGCAACAGGTTGGGGGTTGTGGGGGGAGAGAGATACCTGCTGTAGCATCTGGATCCAGCTGTGCTTGAAGCTAATTACAGGGGCCGGTAAATATCTTTTGGGCTTAAACCAGTTTGATCTGGGTTTCAGTCCCTCAAATTCTGCCTGATACCTCCCTGTGCCTCAGTGTTCTCCTCTGGAATGTGGGCATCAGAGCACAAAAGTCCCCAGCACACAGTTTCCACAGGAGGTACCCCTACCCCTCCCAGTATCCCCTCCCCTGCCAGGTAGAGCCTTGAATACACTTACGCCCCAGACTGGACGTGGAAGGACCCTACTTCATTGCCTTCCCATCCCATGGCCTGGAGGGAAGGATAGTCATCGCTCAGCTCTCCTTTCTTGCCCAGGAAGTTCTCTTGCTCGAAGATTGTCAGCCTCGAGTCACGGTGATTCTACAGGAACAAGGAACACAGTCAGACCACCAGGCTCCCAGCTGGAAACCCAGGAGCCTCTCCTGGCCTCCACACTCCCTGCCCTTGTCTCCCAAATCAGCCTTCCTTGCAAACCTTTTGGAAGGGCAATAAGGCAACAGGTACCAGAAACCTTACCATTTGCCCTTCCAGAAATTTCCACAAAGAAAATAATCATGGAATAAATAGGCTGCAAGAATGTTCATCATAACAGTTTTTTCAAAAACAAACAAACAAAAAAAGGAGTCAATCTTTATGTCCAAAATTGGGGATCCAGTGGGTAAGCTGAGGTATTACACTGTGGTTAAGAAAAAGGGTGTAGTGGCCGGGCGCGGTGGCTCACGCATATAATTCCAGCATTTTGGGAGGCCGAGGAGGGTGGATCACCTGAGGTCAGGAGTTCAAGACCAGCCCGACGAACATGGTGAAACCCTGTCTCTACTAAATACAAAAAATTAGCCAAGCGTGGTGGCACATGCCTGTAATCTCAGCTACTTGGGAGACTAAGGCAGGAGAATCCCTTGAACCTGGGAAGCACAGGTTGCAGTGAGCCGAGATTGTGTCATTGCACTCCAGCCTGGACAATAAAAGCGAAAACTCTATCAAAAGAAAGAAAGAAAGAAAAAGAAAAGAAAGAGAGAGAGAGAGAAAGAAAGGAAAGAGAAAGAAAGAAAGAAAGAAAGAAAGAAAGAAAGAAAGAAAGAGAGAGAGAGAGAAAGGGAAAGAAAGAAAGAGAGAAAGAAAAGAAAGAAAGGAGGGAGGGAGGGAGGGAGGGGAAAGGAAAAGAAAAGAAAAGAAAAAAGAAGGAAAGAAAGGGGGTGTAGAGATACAATCTCAAATCCTTCCTACCAGGAGGCAGCTGCCACTTACCAACTGACTGGGTTAGATAGGATTTCTGAGCCTCTGTTCCTGTATCTATAAAATGAAACTAACCATACCCATTTTTCAGGGTTCTTTTGAGGACTAAATGAAATCAGGAGTTGGAAACTGCTGGGAATGAGGGATTCTATCTGTTGCAGCCCACCACGGGTCTCCATATTAGCACAATATCTAGACTGTTTGCAGAATAAATGAACAAATGGACATTCACAAAACCGAATACTAGGGAGCTATGAAAAATGATGGAAGTGAGATTTAATCACCTGGACTGATGATTGTGACACATTTGCTCAGTGAGAAAAACTAGTTTCCAAGCCTTAGATTCATTATGATTCCATTTTTATGACAAAATTATGTGTACAATATAGATAAGATATATAGAGTATATAGATATAGATGTAGATGTTGATTTGGATGTGTATCTACATAGAGACACTAATGTATAGGTTGAACATCCCTAACCTAAAAATCCAAAATCCAAAATGCTCCAAAATCTAAAACTTTTTGAGTGACGACATGACACTCAAAGAATGCTCCCTAGAGTATTTCAGATTTTGGATTTTTGGATTCAGGCTGCTCAACTGTAAGTATTACAAATATTGCAAAATCTGGGGAAAATATTCAAAATCCAAAACACTTCTGGTCCCAAGCATTTCAAAGAAGGGATACTCAACCCTGACCATAGCAGAATTTTCCTTCAGAATTTTGGATGGTAAATATGGTGACTTATGTCATTTTAAATCAATAAGAGTTGAAAAATAAAATACACTTTTTTTTTTTGAGACAGAGTCTTGCTCTGGCGCCCGGGCTGGAATGCAGTGGCACGATCTCGGCTCACTGTAACCTCTGTCTCCTGGGTTCAAGTGATTCTCCTGCCTCAGCCTCCTGAGTAGCTGGGACTACAGGCATTTGCCACCACACTCAACTAATTTTTTTGTATTTTTAGTAGAGACAGGGTTTTGCCATGTTGGCCAAGCTGATCTTGAACTCCTGGCCTCAAGTGATCCACCTGCCTTGGCCTCCCAAAGTGCTGGGATTACAGGTGTGAGCCACCATGCCCAGCCTAAAATATACCTTTCTGAGCCTCAATTTTTTCACTGGTGAGATGGGAATAACAATGCCCACCTCCACCCACACTCCAAAAACAGCAGTAAAATGTAAGATCAGGAGCACTGATACTGAATTAGGAGCAAGAAATGAAAACTTTCCTCCCCACTTGGCCCTACCATCCCTGGTACCCAGATTCTCTCAGGGTCCCTGAATCACAAAAAAAGGGGCACAAAACTGGCAGGGGCTCCTATCACAACCAGGGTTGCTGTGAGCAGAGAGTTTAAGGCAGGCTCTGGCCAGATGTTATACGTTCTTCTTCCCAACAACATTGGTACTATTGCCCCATTTCAAGATGAAGAAACCCAGGCTTGGAGAGGAAAGAGACTGAACAGTCCTTGTCACACAGCTTGAAGTGGTGACATGAGAATTTCAACTCTGGGACATTTGATTCCCAAGTGCCTATGTGAGGGGCTTGGGCCTCCCCAGGACACAGCAGTGGTAGAACTCACAGCACAGGCCACAGGCCGGAAGGAGGTGAGCCTCTCGGCGGGGTAGGCCGTGTTGCCGCCCCAGGCATCCCAGCTTGGATATTCGCCCCGTTCCAGAATGTACTGCTGCCCTTGGAAGCCAGCGTGCTCGAAGCCCACCCACCTGCAGACAGAGGGTAGAGCATGCAGGAGGTAAGCATCCCCCTCACCCTGCCATTCTAGACCAGCAAATGGGTCTAGAACGGTCACAATCACAACCATTCAGGGGTGATTGTGCCCCTTTCACTTGACGATGCCTGGAGACATTTTTGGTTGTCACGACTGGGGGAGGGACTGCGAAGGCCATCTATCGGGTAGAGGCCAGGGATGCTGCTAAACATCCCATAATGCACAGGCCAGCCTCCCCTGCAGAGGATGATCCAGCCTGAAACATCACTAGCGCTGGAGTTGAGGAACCCAGCTCTAGACCTGACTTGCTGTGTGTCTCATAGGTAGGGAAACTGTTTCACCCAGGTGCCCTGACAACCTTGCTCCTCTGTCCATGTCCACAGAGGCCACGGAGGTGAGGCTGATCACAGACTGACCTCACCTTGGTGGAATTCCCTGTGATCCTGCCAGGGTGTGGGAGACGGGCAATCTTGCGGGGAGCTACTGCAAGGCCATCTCTCGTTTTCCTCCCTCTCTTGTGGGAGGCTGCCATGAGGCAGTCCCTCCTCTGCCTCTCTGGCCACTCTGAGATGTGGGGCTTTCCACCTCGCCGCCCCACAGGCGACAGCAGCAAGCTATCGTTGAAGCATGGAAGCAGCTCTTCAGCCATGGGGTTCCCACCATTCCTGCTGCCTGTCATTCAGTGGCCTTTGTTTTGGTGTCATCTCACAGGACAAGGGACATAGGAGGCTGACACCATGTGCACCTTGCCTTTACTGTCTGTATAAGTAATAAACTGTCTGAATCTATCCAAGCTCACTGTCTGCTTACTGGCTGAGTCTGGCAGCCTGCTGGACATATCCCTAGAAAGCCTCTGTTCCCATCTGACCCCCATTCCCCACCTGCACAAATCAGAAGCTAAAAGGGTATTTACTAAAGCATGAGATGTGCAAAAATCACCCAAGATGACCTCAGGTGGCACTCACAGGCATAGCATTAAGTGACTCCAAATCTCCTATCTACTTTCTAAACTTCTACAACCTTCTATCCAATATGGTAGCTACTGGCCACATCTCCTTTCTACTTTCCAACTTTCCAGAACCTTCTATCCAATATGGTAGCTACTGGCCACATCTCCTTTCGATCTACTTTCCAACCTTCTAGAACTTTTATCCAGTATGGTAGCTACTGGCCACATCTCCTTTCTATTTACTTTCCAGCCTTCTAGAACCTTCTACCCAATATGGTAGTTACTGGCCACATCTTTCTAACTACTTTCCAACCTTCTAGAGCCTTCTATCCAATATGGTAGCTACTGGCCACATCTCCTTTCTACCTGCTTTCCAACCTTCTAGAACCTTCTATCTAATATGGTAGCTACTGGTCACATGTAGCTAATTAAATTTAAACTTAAATAAATTAAGATTAAACAAGATTCAGTTCTCTAGTCATGCTGACTAACTTTCAAATCCTCAATGGTCACATCTGGCCAGTGGCTCTGAAATGGACAGTGCAGATGTAGAACATCTCCATCATTGCAGACAGGTCCACTGAATGGCACTGGTCTAGAAAGTCTTGGTGTGTTAGTGTGTCCTTAACACCTCTCTATGTCTCACTAATCTCTCTCTCTCACTCTCTTTTTTGTTTTTTCATTTTTTTTTAACAAAAAAATGATTGGGCCACATGCTTAGCAACAAGATTATTTAGCTAAAAATTAATAGCATTAAAACATTTTGTTTATTTTTACAGTTACCTTCTACTTTTGGTGAGTGATGTTGGCTTTCAATTTATGGCTAGGAGGGACATTTTTAGATCCAACACTGGATTCTAAGGATCTTCTCCTGCAGAGCTGCCTCATCCAGTGGGCAGGGTCTGTGTAAATGGCACCCTCCTACTGTTGGGCAGTGTGTAACCTGCATAACCTTACATGGCAGTGCTGCACACTCCTCAGCACTTCAGGAGGGCCCAACAGTAAAAGCCTAGGAAGAGAGGACCTAGAATATCTAAAAGTCCTAGCACCCGTCTCTAGGTCCCTTCCTGTCCACCCTCTACCTCAACTCAGTATCCCCCTAGACTCACGCTCCACTCAGCACTTTCAAAGATCGCACAGTCTCGAAGCCAAGCTCCAGCACGCTGGGGCACTCAGCTGTGAACTCCTGCCGCCGGCCCTGGAAGCCATCCTCATCCCACACCACCATCTGTGCCAGGAAAAAAAAAAAGGTGGAGATCCGCATCAGAGTCCCGTGGAGGGTGAGAGGTTGGGGGCTAACCCCAGGATCTGGCAGGTAAAGCAGGGATTGCAAACTCAGATTCCTCCAGGAACCAGGAAGGCAAGGGCAGTGAGGACTGTGAGATACTAGACAGCACAGGTGCCAGGTAAATGGGTGGCCTCTTCCCAGTGCCATCAATGGTTGCCAAGTGAGAATGCAGGCCAGACCTTCCAATTTCTCAAGACAATCACTAGATCTGGACTTTTATGTGGTTCTTCCAGGCTTTTAAAGGCTGATGATAAATCCAAAAGCTTTATAAAACAAACAAACACACACAGAGATGGTCAAAGAAATCATGCCCAAAGACTGCAACCTCTGCCAAAGAGTGTAACAGGTCAACTTTGGGAACCAGAAGACCCAAGTTCACATTCATCCTCCCTGTATGTGACATACAAGTCCCTTCTTGACGCTGAGTCTTGATTGCACCTCTGTGAAATAGGCATTTATAATGCCCCCCTCCTAGGATTCATGGGGACCCGAACCCTCCCCATACCCCCTGAACACCCCCTCCCCATTCCTCTTCCTACCTTCCAGGGTCCCGCTGACTTTGTGCATTGCAAGGTCATCGTGGCCTCTTCCTACAGAAGAGAAGAACATCATAATCTTCCACCCTGACCCTCCGCTCTCCTCTTTATGGAGATGGCTGGCTTGGACCTGGTCAGGATCCACATGGGGAGTCCAGGAGAGACTGGGCTAGGGGCAACGCGTGGCTTTGGCCTGTCCCTCTCCTGTCCTTTCCATCTGTCACCAATGCCATCTTCCATCCTATCACCATCTCAAAACTCACCCTTGCTGGGTCTCATTGACTCTGAGCCCCACTCTGTATTCTCTTATCTGCTTGTTATGGGAAAATTTCTGTGGCTGCCGGTGGGTGGGTGCATCACCCCAGCGAGTGCTAAAATGCTCAGCGTAAGAGAGCCCTTCCAAAGACAGCACCTAGCTCAAAGAGGTAGCTCTAATGGCGGAAATTTAGGCAATAGGGCTACAGGAATAATTTTGTTTTTAAATGAAGGAAGCAGGTGCTGGTCTTGATGGTTTGGGCTCATCCTTGGTTAGGATGAGGATGGCATTCAGGATGACACAGTGACATCCCTAGGACTGGGGACCTGGGCTCCTCGCCTCCCAGGATGCTCACTCAGAACTCTGATCCCACCCCTCCTCCAAACCCGGGACTTACCGAGATAGGCCCAGGGAACATGTCAGATCTGAGACCAGCTGAGGTCGGGCTCTTATAGGCAGGGAGGGAAGAGGGGCCCCTGGGAGACAAAGCCCCGACTCAGCAACTGGGCTGCAGAAACAAAAGCCAGCCCTGGCTGAAGAGCCAATGGCAAGCTGTCAGCAGCTCTGGCTTTAGCAGGGAGGGAATGGACCAGATCACCACCCCCAGGGATCAGCCACGGAGAAGGAAAGAGGTGGAATATTGGCCATCATCAGCCCCACAAGGTTCCTGACTAGAGCAGGAGAATGAGCACTAGATGAGGAGTCCAGAAGCATCCTTCCTAGCTATGTGAGCTTCAGCGAGTCACTTCCCCTCAATTTCTGCCTATAAAATGGGGTAGAAACAAACTATATCACAGAGTTGTTGTGAGGTTACGTAATATGCCTGGTACAGAGTAAACATTCAGGAAATGCCTATTCTTTTCCTCCTCTCTTTCCCCTTTCTCTTCCAGTTGAAGCAATCAGGATAGGCTGCCTGTTGGAGAAGGCATTTGAACTAGACTCTGAAAGATGAGGAAGATACGTACAGAGTGAGATGGAAGGAAAGGCACTCTAAGAAAAAGTTCAGAGGTGGGAACTTGGGGCACATGTACAAGAAAGAGCTGGTAGCCCAATTGGCCTGGAGCTCAGGGGACCTGAAGGGAAGTGAGGCAGGAGAAGAGGGCCAGGCCAGGGCCTGCCGGGTCCACAAAGCCTGAAGATGAATCCAGATGGCACTGTGGGCAGCAAAAAGGAGCTGTTAGTTGCAAACATGCTTAGCAAACTGTAGCACACTTGCCAAATATCCAGGACTTGTACAATTTGCTGGGCGCCTCTTGTCCCGAAACCCTGCCCTCTGAATTGGCCTATGAGGGACCTCTTAGGTCCCTCATACATACATACTTGTGTGTAAAATGGGTGTAACAAGCATAGGAAAACAGCATGACTGGAAACCAGATCATCTGAGATGAAATCCAGCCCTGCTTCTTACTTACCATCTATGTGACCTGGAGGATATCTGAGTCCTGCTCATGACCTGTAAAGTGGTCACACCAGTTTCCTTTTAAGAGGGTGAAATGCAGCTCTATCAAACGCATGACTTTAGTCTGGGCGCAATGGCTCACGCCTGTAATCTCAGCACTTTGGGAGGCTGAGGTGGGTGGATCACCTGAGGTCAGGAGTTCAAGACCAGGCTGGTCAACATGATGAAACCCCATTTCTACTAAAAACACAAAAATTAGCCAGGAGTAGTGGCGGGTGCCTGTAATCCCAGCGACTAGGGAGGCTGAGGCAGGAGAATTGCTTGAGCCTGGAGGCAGGGGTTTCAGTGAGCCAAGATCATGCCATTTCTCTCAAGCCTGGGTGACAGAGTAAGACTCCGTCTCAAAAAAAAAAAAAAAAAAAATGGAATGCATGACTCTGATGAAGGGTTGGCATGAAAATTAAAGATTAACAATGCACCCTCTACAGCCAGACTGCCTGGGTTTGCTTTCCATTCTTGCTGGCTGGGTAACTTTTAAGCATGTTACTTACTCACTCTGAGCCTCAGTTTACTTGTGTGTAAAATGGGCGTAACAAGGGAAGTTGGGATTAGCCTGAGAAACAGGGGTATTGTGAGGAGAAATGTGAATTGCACATGAATAGCAGCTGGAATTACTCCTGCAAACATCAAAAATATTACGGTATTTGCATCATCTTCATCATCATCATTGCTAATAAGAAAGATGATTATTATTAATTGTTGATGAAAAAGCAGGGGTGCATAGTTTTTCAGAGCCTGGGTTCATGAGTAAAGAAGATGTGAGTTCCAATGTTATTTTACATTTCCATTTTTATGAGAAAGTAGGCTGAGAGAGAGGAAGGAAAGGGAGTTGCTTCAGTTTCCTTATCTGTAATTGGGGTTAATCCCAGAAGCTTCATCCTTACACTGAGGAGTACAGGAAAATGCAAAAAAATAATAATAATAATAAAAAGAAAGAAAAAGAAAAAAGAAAAAAAGAAAAGAAATTGGCTCTATAAGTGAGCAAAAAAGAGAAAGATATAATGAAGGATACAGTAATAATAATAAATGCTCAGAGTGGAGCCATCAGCATGGTGGGCCAACCCCCTTCTCTGCCCCCACCCTCTGGCAGACAGCCCATTCCTAGGGGTTTCGGGGGGCACGGAACTGCCCCAGATGACCTGGCTTTGAAGCCCAGACTGGTGGGTGGGCCCCCACCACAGGCATCTTGGCCCCAGTTCCAGTGGCTACCCCATCTTGCTGTTCCTGCCCACACCCCACCCACCTAGTCTTGGCCCAGGATAAAAGGCCAAGGAGAGGCTGGGAAGCGAGGGGGTGCTGGGTGGGTGGAGGGACAGAGGCAAAGCTGGCTCGAGGCCATGGAGAGCTCAGGACAGAGCTGGGCTCCATGGGGAGCCCAGACCCCCGAAGAAGAGGCAGGAGCCTATCCAGACGCTCCCTCAATACAGCCTGCCTGGGACTGGGGAGCTGACTGCAGGTGACCTAGCTGAGCAGCTCCCCAGGCTCCCTCTGACCCCAGCTCTACTGTGAGTTCCCACTGTGTGACTGTGTTGAAGTCATTTGTTCCACCTGGGCCTCGGTTTCTCCACTTGTGAAATGAGAGGATTGGGCCCTGTGATTTCTGGCATCTGTTCTGCCGTCCTGAGGCTTGATCACCCCACCTTGACCCCTGTCTCTCCGTCTCTCGCTCCTTCACTGTCCATGTCCCCTGTGCCTCTCTGTGTCTCTGTCTCCACCTCTCTCTTTGTCTGTTACTTCTATCTGCCTCCTTACTTCTCTCTCCTTGCCTTGATTTCCCTATCTCCCCCGTACCCTACCTTCTGTTCCGCTCCATCGGAACCACCATTGAGTCACCAGTTATTGACTGAGAACCCACGATGTGCCAAGCTCTACCTAGCCAGGCGCAGCTAGGTGCTGGGGCCAGTGGTGAATAAGATGTGGTGGGCATCTGGGGCTTCCCAGGGCAGGAGGCTCTGAGACAGGCAGTCATATTCCTGGCCACCAGCACTGTCCTCCGAGTCAGATAACGTGGCCTGGGTAGAGGTGGGGAACTGGGGTGGTGAGAGGGGTCACTATCAATAGGTCAGGAAAGGATGGGGCCCAATGTGGGTAAAAGAAAAAGACCTAGGTCTCCAATATCCAACCCAGCTGAGCACAGTGCCACTCCCCCATTCCCACCCCAACCTACGAAGAGGAAGTCAGGCCAGGGGCCCTCAGGCCAAGGTCAAGGCTGGACAGCAGGAGAAGGAAGCACACAGGCCCGGAGCTGGCTGGCCTGGGCTGGCTCTGACGTCTCTGTGCCTTCACTTTCCTCTTCTGTGAAATGGGCATAATGAAAGTACCAAATAAGGCAGATTGTCCTGGGGACTGACCGAGATAACACGGGTTCGGCACACAGTAAGCACTCTGTAAAAAAGGCTGTCCATATCAAACCCACATCTGCCTTTACGAAATGCTTCTACGCTCATTGTCACCTTCTTTTCTGTGCAGCATCCAATAGGGACACGTGACCACCTTATAATTGCAGACACAGAGGCCCCCCCTAGAGGTAGAGACCTACCAAAAGCCACACAGCGCACAGTGGCTGAGTCAGGATTCAAACTCTGGTCTCCTGCCTCCTAGGGTCTCCCCTTTTCCCTGCTCCATGTTGGCAGCCAGCAGGGACCCTTTTGGGGGCCCATCCCTGGCTGGGGTTGTTGAGAAAGGGGTCAGGGTAGGGTTGGAAGGTGAAGCTGCTGTGGCCAGGGTTTCTGCTGTGTGTGCTGGCCTCACAAAGGAAAGTGCTGCTGTCTGCAGTGATCCAGGCGAGGTCAGGGCCCCAGTCCCCCACTCCCTGCCCAGGCCTGCTGAGCCAGCTTCCCCTTTGTGCCACAGACTATAGGGCCTGATGTCTGCCAGACTATAAAATGGGGGGTCGGACTCTAGTCACTCATAGCACCTGCCCGCCTGCCTGTCCTCCAGCAGGAAGTAGCAAGTCCCCAGGTAAGAGGGAACCCACAGCGCAGCTGAGAGCTGAAGGGGAGGGGAAGAGAAAAGGGAGACAGAGAGAGTGAGGCAGAGATAGCAGTGCCATGAGAGTCAGAGAGCAGGGCCACGGAGATAAAGACGGAAGTGGAGAGAGGAAGAAAGGCAGGGAGAAGGAGAGGGGAGAGAGCGAGAAAAGACAGAAATAAACAGAGGCAGATGTAAAGATAATTAAAAAGAACAGATAGAGAGATAAGCAAAGATATAATGAGGGCGAGATAGTGGGGGAGAAAGGAACAGAGAGGGGGAGAGAGAAACGACAGGAAGATAGGCAGAAAGAGGGAGAGAAGTAAGAAACAGATAGAGAGGCAAAGAGAGGGAGGAGAGGAGGAACAGAGGGAGAGGGTGAATCGGGAAGAGAGAGAAAATGAGAACATCTCCAGGAAGGCATGAGTCCAGCTGCCAGCCCTGGGGGGAGTGTTTAAAGCCACAGATGTGGCCCAGATGTCTGGCCTCACCCCTGGTGAACAGGGCACCCCAGAATATGCACAGCCTTCCTGGAGGAGGCTGGGGGAGGGATGTGCTTATCCCAGCTAGCTCCTCCTTACAGAATGTGTTCGGGAATCAGCTTGACCAGAGGGTCTTAATCTGTGCTAGCAGGGGGTCCTCAAATCCGTTAACATTGTCTCCAAGGTTAAAGGGGGCATTATTTTTGTCTGGGGACAAAGTTGAGGTATTCATCAAACATTCAAAGGAGTCCATGACCCTAAAGCAACAAGGAACCACTGGAATTGACTAAAGCCCTCTCCACCCAACGCCTACCCAGTCCCAGTCCTCATTTTCAGAACCCTCAACATGCAGTAAATACATCCTCTTGGGTCCTCCCATACACCCCAGTCCCCAGCCTGTATTTGCACCCATACACCAACCCCTCAGAGGAAGCGGACTGGGAAAGGAGCTGGGAGCATGCATTCATTTATTCTCTGAAAAAATGTTAATTGGGCATCTCCTATGTGCCAGGTGCAGAGCAAGTGTTAGGGATGGACGGTGAATAAATCAGATTAAGCAAATGGCAGAGCACTTTAAGAGCTCCGTTTCCTTGAGTTGAAATCAGAGCCCTACCACTTAGTAGCTGTTTGGGCCTGAGCTGGGCCCCTTCCTTCTCCAGCCCCCTGCTGCTCAGAGGGGATCATGATAGCAGTTACTCCATGGGGTTAGGGTCATGGTCAGATGGGTTAATTAATGTATGTCACAGTGCCTGGCATACCTTAAGTACTCCCAAATGGGACTTCTTGTTATTAGTCTAGGGAGGCAAATTGGAGTTGCACAAGCAAATCAGCGTGATAAGCAGTGTGGAAAATTGCAGGGGGCTAAGGAAGGACCTAGCAGGGTAATGGAGGGTGGAACAGCTGGTGGAGGGAACCGCATGGTCAAAAGCCTGGAGGAAAGATATATGTGGGATGAGCGGCCCCCAGACGAGAAGGTCTTGGCTGGGGAGTAGGGATGAAAGAAAAACTTCCAGGCTTAAACGTTGCAGAAGGAGATAGGAAACAAGCTCCAAGGAGGCTGAAAGCACAGGATGTGGGGCTATGAGGGCAGGAGGCAGTTTGGGGGTGTCATCCCTGAAGGCCAGGGTTTCTTTACAGACTTTTGCAGGCGGGAACCATGTCTCAGGCTGCAAAGGCCTCGGCCTCGGCCACAGTGGCGGTGAACCCAGGGCCTGATACCAAGGGGAAGGGGGCCCCACCTGCAGGCACATCCCCTAGTCCCGGCACCACCCTGGCCCCAACAACCGTGCCCATTACCAGCGCCAAGGCGGGGGAACTGCCTCCTGGGAACTACAGGGTAAGGACCTGGGGGTGCAGTGGCTGGGTGCCATGCCTTCTCTCCTTCCTTCCCTCCTCCACCTTCTCCTCTTCTTCCTCTTTCACCTCTTACTCCTCCGTACCTCTTTCTCCTCCTTTTTCTTGGCTTATTTTCTCTCCTTTCTCTTTACTCTCCCTTTTCTTCTTCTCCACCTCCCCAGACTCTCATCCTCTGTCTCTATTCTCTTTTTCCCTCACCTTGGCCTCCTCCTCCTCCCTCCTCCTTCTGGGACACAAGTGTGGCCCAGCCAATCTGGGAGCCCATAAAATACCCAGGGGTTCTGACACACTTGGAGAAAGTGGGGCCGGGCGTGGTGGCTCATGCCTGTAATCCCAGCACTTTGGGAAGCCGAGGCAGTTGGATCACCTGAGGTCAGGAGTTCGAGACCAGCCTGGCCAACATGGTGAAACCCTGTCTCTACTAAAAATACAAAAATTAGCCAGGCATAGTGGTGGGCACCTGTAATTCCAGCTACTTGGGAGGCTGAGGCAGGAGAATCACTTGAACCCAGGAGGCGGAGGTTGCAGTGAGCTGAGATCGTGCCACTGCACTCCAGCCTGGGCAACAGAGTGAGACTCCATCAAAAAAAAAGAAAAGAAAAGAAAGAAAAAGGGGACCTATTGTCGAGTTGTGCGATAACAACAACCAGAACATACCACTTCACAGCTGAAGGGACACCTGGCAATCAGGCTACACCTGCACACGCACATGCTTAGAGTTTATCGAAAGCAAGAAAAAAAAAAGAAGAAAAGGAAGTGGGCTGGCTTAGCAGCAGGGAACCAGCTGTCCTTGGAGGCTCACTGGGGCAGCAGGATGGCCTCAGACCCTGAAAATTGCTCAAGGTGGTCTGGGCTGAAAGGGATCCTGTAGAGCAAGGTGTCCAGTCCCCTGGGATTTGGTTTGGTGTGGTTTCAACCTCAGATCACAGAAGTGGGTTGCCATTTTGCAACCCCTATTTCATGACATGCTCTCATGTGGTCTGTGCATGGCAGGCTTCTATTTATGTACCTATTTAATCATTAGTTTTATTTAATTTCTAATAATGCAACATGCACCTACAAACCCACCACCCATATCAAAGCCAGGACTTTGTTAAAAACTTTCTACCTAACTCTAAGGTGTCTCCCTTGATTCCATCATTTTCCTCCCCAACTCCAGGAAATACCGTCCTATCCTCAACCTGTGTCTGTAATCTGCTTGCTTGCTTTTGTATACAATTTTATGCATTATTCCTTTAAAAAGTATACATACATACACACGTATATTTATCTACTTGTTTTATTTATTCATTTATTTTGAGACCGAATTATGAGACAGGGTTTTGCCATATTATCCAGGCTGGTCTCAAACTCCTAGCCTCAGCCTCCCCAAGTGCTGGAATTATAGGTGTGAGCCACTGCAACTGGCCGATTTACTTGTTTTTAACTTATTGAAATATGCAATGTGATTATTCTGGGCTTTTGTTTGTACTTTTCACTTACTATGAGATCTCTAATATCCATCCATATTGTTGTGCATGACTGCGGGCCATTCATTCTGCCTGCTGCCTGATATTTCAGAGCGTGACCGTCTCTTTCCTGCTAAGCACGATTTCAGTGGTTGCTAGCTTTGCTCTCATGAACAGCATGGCTTGGACGTTCTTATCCCTGTCTCCTGGTATTGGGGAACCTGCCCCAGTATTCACGTAGGTTATTTTCTATTTTTCCTAAGCATTGGCCAGCTTGAGAAATAAAGGGACAGAGTACAAAAGACAGAAATTTTAAAGCCGGGCATCCGGGGGAGACATCACATGTCAGTAGGTTCCGTGATGCCCCACAAGCCGCAAAACCCAGCAAGTTTTTATTAGGGAGTTTCAAAAGGGGAGGGAGTGTGTGAATAGGTGTGGGTCACAGACATCAAGTACTTTACAAGGTAATAGAATATCACAAGGCAAGTGGAGGCAGGGCAAGATCATAGGACCACAGGACCAAGGCAAAATTCAAAGTGCTAATGAAGTTTCGGGCACCATTGTCATTGATAACATCTTATCAGGAGACAGCGTTTTGAAGTCAACCGGTCTGACCAAAATTTATTAGGCAGGAATTTCCTCTTCCTGATAAGCCTGGGAGCGCTATGGGAGACTGGAGTTTATTTCACCTCTGCAGCCTCGACCATAAGAGACGACCATGCCCCCGGGGGGGCCAGTTCAGAGACCTATCCCCAGATGCGCATTCTCTTTCTCAGGGATGTTCCATGCTGAGAAAAAGAATTCAGTGATATTTCTCCCATTTGCTTTTGAAAGAAGAGAAATATGGCTCTGTTCTGCCCGGCTCACTGGTGGTCAGAGTTTAAGGTTATCTCTCTTATTCCCTGAACAATTGCTGTTATCCTGTTCTTTTTTAAGGTGCCCACATTTCATATTGCTCAAACACACATGCTGTACAATTTGTGCAGTTAATGCAATTATCACACGGTCCCGAAGCGACATATATCCTCCTCAGCTGACAGGATTAAGAGATTAAAGTAAAGACAGGCATAGGAAAGCACAAGGGTATTGACTGGGGAAGTGATAAGTGTCCATGAAATCTTTACAATTTATGTTTACAGATTGCAGTAAAGACAGGCATAAGAAATTACAAAAGTATTAATTTGGGGAACTAATAAATGTCCATGAAATCTTCACAATCCACGTTCTTCTGCCATGGCTTCAGCCGGTCCCTCCATTTGGGGTCCCTGACTTCCCACAACATCCTGGGGCACACACACAGGAGTTTCTCTTGGGCAATCAAGGATAGAGGTGGAAGTGCTGGGTCATGGTTATATGAACCTCCTCCTCTTACAGCTGGGGAAACTGAGGCTCAAAGAAGGCAGATAATTATGCCTTGGTCCATGTGAATGGCAACATTGTCCCAACTTAGAATAGCAAGTGGACAGGGAACCAAACATGAGGCTTAGTGAGGAGGGAAGATTAGCTCAAGTTTTCCCCTATGTTGTGGAGGGTTGGATTTGCAAGTGTCTCCTGAGCATCAGCTCTGTGGCAGGTACTGGGGCTGGGGCTGGGGCTGGAGATATAGAAATTGATCAACCTCGGCCGGGCGCGGTGGCTCACGCTTGTAATCCCAGCACTTTGGGAGGCCGAGGCGGGCGGATCCCGAGGTCAGGAGATCGAGACCACGGTGAAACCCCGTCTCTACTAAAAATACAAAAAATTAGCCGGGCGTGGTGGCAGGTGCCTGTAGTCCCAGCTACTCAGAGAGGCTGAGGCAGGAGAATGGCGTGAACCCGGGAGGCAGAGCTTGCAGTGAGCCGAGATTGCGTCACTGCACTCCAGCCTGGGTGACAGAGCGAGACTCCGTCTAAAAAAAAAAAAAAAAAAAAAAAAGAAATTGATCAACCTCGGGCCCTGCCCTGGAGGAGCCCTTGGTCTTTGGAGGGGCTGGGTAATGGGAGAGAGGGAGTGCAGAGAGAGAGGGAGACCCCAAAGCAAAATAGCAGTGACAGTGTGGTGGGTTAGTTGTGCTGCTAATGGGGAGAGGACAGTGGGGGATGCTCAACCAAGGCCGATGGAGGAAGGGGCAATCAGGGAAGGCTTCCTGGAGAAGGTGGCACCTGAGCCTAAAACAGAATAACGAGCTGGAATATGAATTAGGGAACTTCAGTTAGGCAGTGGGAGCTCCAAGCTGGATATGTGTGGTGGAGAAGGCATTCCAGGCAAGAGGAACAGCACAAAGAAAGGCCTGAAAGGGAAGTTCATAAGTTCCGAATGATGGTGCAGATCTTAGCTTCAGAATTAGGGCATGTGGCCAGGTGCAATGGCTCATGCCTGTAATCCCAACACTTTGGGAAGCCAAGGCAGGCCAATCACCTGAGCGCAGGAATTCGAGACCAGCCTGAGTAACATGGCAAAATCCTGTCTCTACAAAAAATAGCCAGGCATGGTGGTGGGTGCCTGTAATCTCAACTACTCAGAGGCTGAGGTGGGAGGATCGCTTGAGCCTGGGAGGCGGAGGTTGCAGTGAGCCATGATTGCGCCACTGCACTTCAGCTGGGGCGACAGAGTGAGACTCAGAAAAACAAACAAACAAACAAAAAAACAAAAAACAGTAAAGATTGGGGGATGGGAGGACAGGATCATTTCACAAACCGTGGCTGATCACACTTTTATGTGACTCCTACACTGCCGGCTTTTATTTATGTAGATACTTAATGAATTTTTGACTCCCCCCTCACTCTGCCCTCGGCATGGGGGCTTCTTTCCTGCAGCTGGTGGTCTTCGAACAGGAAAACTTCCAGGGCCGTCGAGCAGAATTCTCGGGGGAGTGCTTGAACCTGGCAGACCGTGGCTTCGACCGCGTGCGCAGCATCATTGTCTCCGCGGGACCGTGAGTGCTGGGCGGAGGAGGGGCACACTCTCTGCCACAGTAAAATGACCACACAACAGTAGCTGCCATTTCTCCAGCATCTGCTCTGTGCCTGCGGCCATTTGTACTCCTGGCACATACATTATTTCCAATCCTCATATCAAACTGAAGAGGGAGGGATTGTTCTCAATCTCATTTTACAGATGAGGAAACTGAGGCTCGGAGAGGTGATCCAATTAGCATAAGATCACACTGGCAGTAAGCCGTGGTTCTGGGCTCTGGAGAAATGCTGCTTCTACTATAGCAAAAACTCTAGCCCATCACCGAGGGCAGAAAGAGGCCAAAGAGTGAAGTGTCCACTCGCTGTCCCCTCTCCTGGGCGTCCAGCTGCCTGGGAGTAATGATAAGCATCTGTGGCATACCCACCAGGTGCCAGGCACTGACTCGGGACTGCACCTAGATGACTCACAGTGCTGTAGGAGGGAGAGGCTATTCTTATGCCCACTTGACAGATGGAAAGACTGAGGCTCAGAGGGGGTAAGTCTCTTGCCCAGTGTCACCTATTGGTAAGTGGCACAGCCAGGATTCAACTCAGGTTGATTGAGTTCATTCCTAAAGCTCTTAATCACCATGTTTCACTGCCTGTTCCTCTCTCTGTGGGAGTCTCTGGGCCTTAGTGACTCCCATATAAAACAGGGATAGTCATCCTTGGGCAGAGTGGTTGCCCTATGTCCAGCCTGTGTGTGCTGAGGTCAGGGTGGAGGGGCAGCCCCAGGACAAGATCCACGTGGCTCGTTTGCTCTTGTCTCCCCACTTTGAAAGCCTGTAAGGGTTCAGTCATCCTGTATTCTGAGCCCATTCTGAGATGAGCTTTGAGGTCAGACAAGCCTCGGTTTGAGTGCTGACTTCCCCTGTTTGCCTTGTTCAGTTTGCAAGCCTCAGTTTCCCCATCTTTGAAATGGGGAGAATGATGGCCCTCACCACTCCTCACAGGATTATGCTGAGGTCTGAGGGAGATCATACAGCATGGGCCTGTTACCTTGTGGGCACCCAAACATGGCAGGTGACTCTGATGGTCACGTACCCACCTCCCTGCCCTGTGAATTTAACCAACTTATCCCGGAGCCTACCCGGGACCATTTCTACCTCCTGCCCCCACTGCACCCTCAGTGTGGTCAACACAACAGCCTCAGCTCCACCCTCAGCCCCAAAACCCAGCTGGAAGCAGAAGCTACCGGATGTGGCCAGCATGGGTTTTCAGGCTTTTTTTGGTACCAGTGACTCAAACCTAGAGTATTTCTCCTCAAACAAAGATGCAGCTGGTGTCTGACGTGTGCCTTGGAGCTGTGCCTGATGGGCATGGAAACGGGCCTGTGGTCCGGGGGCCTGGGTCTGTGTGGGTGCTGGCTGGGCCATGGGAAATAAAGAATGAAGAGGGTGAGCTAGGCATGGGGAAAGTGAGGAGGCCTGCCTGCCTGAAACCCAGGAGACTGCAGCCCGATACCTGACACCATCATGTGACCTTAGGCTGGGGACTTAACCCCTCTTAGCCTCAGTTTCCATTATCTTATAAATTAAAATTCCTGCCCTACCCTCTCTCCTTGCTTGCAGGTTGAAATGAGCCATGGGAGATAAGAAAAGGCATAGATATAAACATTTAAAATTTAGATCCTCACTGGTCCTGCTCAAGAAGATAGGGGAGATTTTAGGGGGACCTTGGGCATGGTGGCAAGACCACATCAGTGTCTGTTTTTCCAGAAGCCTAGAACTCCAGTTTCCTTCTCCCTTTAATCAGCAACAGTATTAATTTGGAGGCTTACTCTGTGCTGTATCTGTTCCATGCATTCCCTCTTTTAGGCCCTCATAATCTCCCAACAAGGTAGATGCAATAAAGTAGATGTATCATTTCTTCTCTGTTACTAAAGCTTAGCAGGCGTAAGTGCTGCCTAAATTCATGCAGCAAATGGCAAAGCTTGGATTAGAACTCAGGTCTGTCTGTTTCCAGGGTCTGTCCTCTTAACTCCTACATGAAACCACCTTCCAAGGCTCCCTTGTTATTCACCCATGCATCTATCCACCCATTTATTCATCATCCATGCATTTACCCATGCATCTACCCATTCATCTATTGATCTATCAATACATACATCCATTCTCCATTTATACACACGTACCCCCTGTGTGTTCTCCATCACCCACCCATCCATCTATAAATCTATCCATCTACCCACCCATCCATCTACCCATCTACCTATCCATCCATTCAACCATCCCTTCATCCATCCCTTTATCCATGCATCCATTCATCTGTCCATCTACCTGTCCACCTATCCATCTATTCAACCATCCTTTCATCCACCCATCCATCCACCCATTCATCTGTCCATCCAACCACCCATTCATCTGTGCAACCATCCATCTATTCTCCCATTTATTTCTCTTCTACTCCAGACCAGACAGGGCTGAGGCAAATGCAACTCTATTCTGGGAAGACAAACATATCTTTAATTTACACCAGTGTGGTTAACTCATCTCTCAGACAAAGACCTGAGGCTCCTGTGATGCATTCTCTCTCAGCCCACTGTGATAGCCCATCATCCTTATCTCCTTCTGGGGAGAGCAGGGTCCCAGCAGCCCCCTGGGAGAAGATGCTAGTGTCAGTGTCCCCTCATCCGTCTCTTTTTTTCCTAAGAACTCTTGAACACACAGGCAGCAAAGGTCAAGGAGTTCCTTAGTCTCAGCTTTCTCATTTGTGGAATGGGGATTGTCTTATCTACCCCACCTGCACTGCCACAATCCCTGGTCCCTCTAACACAAGCTCACTTCTTATCCTTAATCAATCTTCACTGGGAAAGCCCGGAAAATCTTCCATCTAATTTCAAACTTCTAATTAGTCCATGTAAGGAACCTAGCACCTTCATATGTGCTATCACATTATATTATCATAGGTATCTGAGGGTAGATATTACCATCATTCCCTTCCCATTGCCTCATACTAGTTACTGAGTGTCTCCCGAATGCCAGGCCAGTGTTTACCCAGCAAGGATGCAAACACCTGTATCAATTTTTCCCTTACCCCTGTACCTTCGAGACTGTCGTTCATTTAATATATTTCGTTTAAAATGATCCTGCTAAACACAAATAAACACATTTTAAAAGAACCCTCACACCACTGTTTATAAATGGAAGGCTAGTATTATCCATACAAAATTAATTGGTATCCATACAAAATTAATTGGTATTATTATGTTGCTATTACACCATTGTCTGCTGTAGGTTCTGGGCTAGTGGTCTTTTCTCTCTTTGTTACAAAAGAAAAAAAGGAGAGATTAGTAAGTGTTAAAGGCACATTAACATCAAACAGAGCCTTTCTCCTAGCTGGCATCAAGTTTAAAATGTCTATGTGTTCCTTGGCTCCAAGTCCTGATGTACTTGAAGCACGTATGAACCCTACATCTAGAGAAATAGTGTGCTCAGATAATCACACACATTTATCTCACTTAATCCTTCACCAACTCCAAGGAAACAGGCATATGAGTGTAGATGAGAAACAAAGGCTCAGAGAGGTAAAGTCACTTGCCCATAGTCACACAGCCTGTAAGTGTCAGAGCCTAAAATCAAACCCAGACATGTTCAGCCCCCTTTGGACTTTCCTACTGGCCTCAGGGCTGCCTTGCCAGGGGAGAGAGGAAGGCAAGTAGGGAGTGGGGGCTTCTACTAACCATTTGTCTCCTGTCCGCCTCATGGTCCTTCTTGTATCCAGCTGGGTCGCCTTTGAGCAGTCCAACTTGCGTGGGGAGATGTTCATCCTGGAGAAGGGCGAGTACCCTCGCTGGAACACATGGTCAAGCAGCTACCGCAGTGATCGGCTCATGTCCTTCCGGCCCGTCAAAATGGTGAGTGGCTCTCCGGCTGGGGCTGGAGAATCAGCCAGGCGGGGCGGGGCAGGTGTAAGTCTGAGATCTGACAAGGGCAAGAAGGAGATGATGGTGGGTACGGAGGCGTGGCAGCCTCTGAGTTGTCAAAACACCGTGGATTCTTGAGTTCATCAATTCATCAGCATCCTTAACACACTCACTACGTACCCATGTAGGAACCCTGGGCAAATGATAAACACAAAAGCTTCCAAGTTAGAGCTAAAAACTTCAGCATCTTCCTTGATTCTCTTGATATCCCTGGCTGCACATTTAGACTTTACTGGGAGCTTTTTTTTTTTTTCCAAAGATGGGGTTTTGCTGTGTCCCCCAGGCTGGAGTACAGTAGTGTGATCATAGCTCACTGCAGCCTTGGACTCCTGGCCTCAAGTGATCCTCCCGCCTGGGCCTCCTAAAGTGCTAGGATTGCAGCTGTGAGCCACCATGCCAGGCCTGGGGAAGCTTTTCAAATTTCAGTGCCCATTCAAAACACCAAACATGCTGGTTGCAGATCATGCAATGGCTAAGAAGAGGGATACTGTAGCAGGGCATGGTGGCTCATGCCTGTAATTGCAGCACTTTGGGAGGCTGAGGTGGGCGGTTATGCAAGGTCAGGAGTTCAAGACCAGCCTGACCAACATGGCAAAACCCTGTCTTTACTAAAAATACAAAAATTAGCCAGGCATGGTGGTGCATGCCTGTAATCCCAGCTACTAGGGAGGCTGAGGCAGGAGAATTGCTTGAACCTGGGAGCCAGAAGTTGCAGTGAGCCAAGGTCGCGCCATTGCACTCCAGCTGGGGTGACAGTGCGAGACTCCATCTCAAAAAAAAAAAAAAATAGAAGAGGGATACTGTAGAAACGCAGCTTGAACCTCTTAATAATAAGACAATATACTGAATTAGTTTCTTATAATATTAACTAAGTCAACTTCCAGAAGATTCAAGGTCAAAATGGTGGCGATATCTCCAAGTGATTCACACTTTTTTCCAGAATTAAGTTGATGATGAGTCATGAACCAGCTACATCTTACTCACCAATGTTAGTTGCTGATGGTAACCGACTTTTGTCTTCCATGATGGGAACATTTATAAGAATTTTCATGAATGTGCATTTGAGGCTATCAAGTGCCAACCACCAGCTGTTTTGACATCACCAAATTTATCTTAATGGATTATTCAAACAGATCATTCCCAATGCTTTTCACAGAATGTAAGACTGAATTATTTGCCTTCATGATGCACTCTCTGTAAGAATTCACAGATATCTCTCCCAATCATTGAATGGTTCTTATATGCCAACCTATGTTAAGGGGTTTGTTTGGAAGAGTGATCAACCAGGCCATTTCCAGTAGCTTCTAGAAGCTTGCTATTCAACATAATAGGCACTAGCCATATGTGGCCATTGGACACTTGAATTTTGGCTAAATGGAGATGTGTCATAAGTGTAAAATGCACATTAGGTTTTGAAAACATAGTAAAAAAAATTTTAAAGAATGTCAACAATGCATTGATATCATTATATTGGTTACATATTGAAAGTATAATATTTTAGGTACATGTTTAAATAAAATATGTTATTAGAAATGTTTAGAAATCTCAAAGCCTAGACCCCACCCCAGACCAGTTAATTCTGAATCTCTGGGGCTGGGACTCCAGCACTGCTATCTTTTCTATGCCCTCTAAGTAGTCCGTCTGTGTGGCCAGGGCTGAGATCCAATGGTCTAATTCAGGGGTGCCCAATATTTTGGCTTCCCTGGCCCACACTGGAAGAATTGTCTTGGGCTACACATAAAATACACTATCACTAATGATAGCGGATGAGCTTTAAAACAATTGCAAAAAAAATCTCATAATGTTTTAAGAAAGTTCACAAATTTGTGTTGGGCCACATTCAAAGCCATCCTGAGCCACATGTGGCCTGCAGGCCGCAGGTTGAGTAAGCTTGGTCTAACCCTTCCTCTCTCTGCCCTGCCACAGTCCTGGTCCAGGCCACCATCATCTCTGACCTGGTCAGCTTCAGCTGACTCCCTGCTGGGTTCCCTGACTCCTTTCCAGCCCCCTGTCCTGGGAAGTTATAGGGATCTTTTCAAAATAAAAAAAAAAACAAAACCTGACCATGTTCTACTGGAACCCAGGCATTTTGGTTGGCCTGTTTCTATTTTCCCTTTTTTTTTTTTTTTTTTTTTGAGACACATCTAACTCTGTCACCCAGGCTGGAGCGTAGTGGCATGATCTGGCTCACTGCAACCTTCACCTCCCTGGGGCAAGCAATTCTCCTGCCTCAGCCTCCCAAGTAGCTGGGATTATAGGTGTGCACCACCACGCCCAGATAATTTTTGTATTTTTTGTAGAGATGGGGTTTCATCATGTTGGCCAGGATGGTCTCAAACTCCTGATCTCAAGTGATCTACCTGCCTGGGCCCCCGAAAGTGCTGGGATTACAGGCATGAGCCAGTGCACCCAACCAGTTGGCCTGTTTCTGCCAGGCTCTGGTTCTAGGCTCTGAGTGCAAAACTGTGCATCAAACAGACTAGGTCTCTGTCTTCATGGGACTTAAGCTACCCAGGGAGGCAGCTATCGAAAACCTAATAATGGAAATCCATCTACAATTGCAAACTGTGGTAGGTGCTACACAAAGGCCGTGCAATCTAACTAGGAAAGCAGAAGCAGGGACTGGGGGCTCAGATATTGTTAGAGGTGGGAGTGGTCAGGGGGTGGTCAGGGAAGCCAGCTCCCAGAGTTTGGAAACCAACTCAGCCATGTGAAGAGCAGATGGTAAAGCCTTCCCAGGAACGGTGTGTGCAAAACTCCTGGAGCAACGATGGACTGGTGGGACCAAGAAAATTAAAGGTGGCCAACAAAGCTGCAGCAGAGGGAGTGGAGGAGAGAGGGAGGCAAGATGGGAGGGGAGGTGCTGGTGGAGGCCAGGGTCTTGTAGGGTCTCATAGGTGATGGCGAGTTTAGTCTTGACCCCTCTAGCAGTGGGGAGCCATTGACTAACAACCTTCCCAAGGCCCTCAAGACTGTAACAATAATAAGTAATCATTGTCGTACTTTTACCACTGGCTAGTAATTGCACTAAGGGCATTTGTCTTGCCATGCCCCAAAGGGTCCCCTGTGATTACATCCCTGCCTGGCACCTTGCACTTGCCTTCCTGCACCCTGGCCACACAGATATTGTTTTTGCACATTCCCACCTCCCAGCTTTTGCCTATGCCTTCTCTGCCTCAGTGCCTTCCCTCAACCCTCCTTCCCTTCTCAGCTTTGTGCACTCCTCCTTAACCTCCAAGGCCCCTCTCTAGTGTCACTTCTTCCATGAAGCCTTCCCTGATCTGCTCTCCTTTTCTCTGGAAGAATTAACAAGTTCTTTCTTCATCTATAATCTTCTACTGGAGTCTTTCACAGAAGGATGCACTTACATCCTGGGCTCTTCCTCCTAGTGGTGGTGAATAACAGTAGACAATCACAGCGCCCATTTTTAAGTACCAACTACGTACTGGGTATATTACCTGCCTTTTACATAATCCCTACAACTGTCCTATGTGACAGGCTATGATAACATGCATTTCAAAAGCAAGGAAACTGAGATTCAGAGGTAGAAAATGACTGGCCTAAGGCCACACAGCTGGGAGTTGCTGGGGCTGAGATTTGAACCCAGGTCTGTGGGTTTGAACCTAGACACTGAGGTTGGCATCACTCTGCTATTTCCTGTTCATCTCTTTGGCTCTTCAAACCCTTGGGCCCAAAACAGTGCATGATGACTTTTGAAAAGATGGATGATCCCTGCCCTCAGAAATAACAGACAAACTTTAAAAACAAGATACAGGGTCATGAAAGCATTAAAAATAAGTGCAAGCCAGAACTGAATCGTGCCCAAATTCAAGGGTGGGCCTGGTTGTTTGTTTGTTTGTTTTTTGAGACAGAGTCTTGCTCTGTCACCCAGGCTGGAGTGCAGTGATGCAATCTTGGCTCACTGCAACCTCTGCCTCCCAGGTTCAAGCATTTCTCCTGCCTCAGCCTCCCAAGTAGCTGGGACTACAGGCACATGCCACCACGCCCAGCTAATTTTTTTTTTTTTTTTTGTATTTTTGGTAGAGATGGGGTTTCTTCATGTTGGTCAGGCTGGTCTCGAACTCCTTGTGATCCCACCCATCTCAGCCTCCTAAAGTGCTGTGATTATAGGCATGAGCCACCGCACCCGGCCGGGCCTGTTTCATAGTTGGCACTCAACCGTGAGTTGAGTAGCCATGACAATCCCACAAAGCAATAGTAACCCCATTCTTTTTTGTTGTTGTTGTTTGAGACAGTCTTGCTCTGTCGCCCAGGCTGGAGGGCAGTGGCACAATCTTGCCTCACTGCAACCTCTGCCTCCCAGGTTCAAGTGACTCTCCTGCCTCAGCCTCCCAAGTAGCTGGGATTACAGGCACCTGCGACTGCACCTGGCTAATTTTTGTATTTTTAGTAGAGATGGGGTTTCACCACATTGGCCAGGCTGGTCTGGGACTCCTGACCTCAGGTGATCTACCTGCCTCGGCCTCCCAAAGTGCTGGGATTACAGGTATGAGCCACCATGCCTGACAATAACTCTATTCTATAGATGAACAAACTGAGGCTCTGAAGGAGGCAGAGTAAAATGTCCAAGATCGCCAGTGCATAAATATCAGAGGCAGGATGTTTTTTTTGTTTTTTTTTGTTTTTTTTTTGAGACAGAGCCTCGCTCTGTCGCTCAGGCTGGATTGCAGTGGCGCGATCTCGGCTCACTGCAAGCTCTGCCTCCTGGGTTCACGACATTCTCCTGCCTCAGCCTCCCTAGTAGCTGGAACTACAGGCACCCACCACCATGCCCGGCTAATTTTTTTTGTATTTTTAGTGGAGACGGGGTTTCATCGTGTTAGCCAGGATGGTCTTGATCTCTTGACCTCGTGATCTGCCTGCCTTGGCCTCCCAAAGTGCTGGGATTATAGGCATGAGTCACTGCGCCCAGCCTAGAGGCAGGATTTGAACCTAGATCTGTGTTCCACCAACGTTCCACGTTTCACCTGGTTTGTAAGAAGCATTTACAAAAGGGCAATTGGTTAAACCCCTGATGGCACAGGGACGCTGCTTAGGAATGAAATGTTTCTCTGAAAGGTTCTGCCCCTCCCTGGCTGTGTGATGTTGATCAATAAGCTTGACCTCTCTGAGCCTTTTTGTCCCTGATCATAATTTAAAAAATAATAAATACCTTTTTTTTTGAGACAGGGTCTTGCTCTGTCACCCAGGCTGGAGTGCAGTGGTGTAATCATAGCTCACTGCAGCCTCAACTTCCTGGGCTCAAGCAATCCTCCTGCCTCAGCCTTCCAAGTAGCTGAGACTACAGGCGTGCTCCACCATGCCTGGCAAATTAAAAAAAAAAAATTTTTTTTTGAGAGACAGGATCTTGCTATGTTGCCCAGGCTCGTCTTGAACCCTTGGCCTCAAGCAATCCTCCCACCTGGGCCTCTCAAAGTGCTGGGATTATAGACATGAGCCAATAAATGCATTTATTGAGCACTTGATATATGCCAGGCATCGTGCTCAGTGCTCTATGTGGAGGCACTCATTTCATCCTCACCAGGACCCTATGACATGGGAATTGTCATCACATTTTCCTTATGTCTCCTTCGAGACTAGACAGCAGTGGTCCCCGGAGAGTCCCCCAGCAGCCTGAACAGGCTCATCTCTCTCCCTCCACACCCAGAAGGCCCCGCTAAGTTTCTTCTCTTTGTCCCATTTGTACTTCACACACGTGACCCGGCCTCTCTTTCCCCAGGACGCCCAGGAGCACAAAATCTCCCTGTTTGAAGGGGCCAACTTCAAGGGCAACACCATAGAGATCCAGGGGGACGACGCACCCAGTCTCTGGGTCTACGGCTTCAGTGACCGCGTGGGCAGCGTGAAGGTCTCCAGCGGAACGTAAGCATCCCTCCTGCCAGGTCCACGTCCCCTGCTTCAAGCACAGGCAGAATCAGAGGCTGCTCCCCTTATAGGTTATAACATCAGATTCCTAGAGAAGGCCGTGGCCCCTCCCACAGTCTCCCAGTGCTGGTTTCTGGGATTCAGCCAATAGAGCTTTATTCCTCTGGGGAATAGAGTCATACTTTGAGGAATTCCAGGTCAGTGTAAACAAATCAGCTCTAAAAAGTTGTTAGATGGAGAAAATAGGAGCTGCTAAGCCTAGTTGGGGTTGAAGGAACAATCAACTAAAAGGGCCGGCGCTGATGTGGATAGATGAGGCTGGATGCATCCAGGAACAGGGAATATTCAGGGAAATCAGGAGCTTCTGGGAGAATGAACAGAATGAGTTCTAAGCAGTGAATTTGCATCATAAGATGGCCCTGACCCTGCTACTGACATGCTGAGGAACTTGAGTGAGCCTAAACACTTCTCTGCCTCTCAGTGTTGCCAGCTAGGCAGTGGGCACACAAAACTCCCTGATCTAAGAGTGCCCTTTCTGCTCTGAATGCTCAGGATCTGAAGCTATCAAAACTGAGCCCCATGACCTTATGTCATGAGAGTACATGGAAGGGCAGGATCAAAGGAGTCACTTTATCCATCCCCCTGCCTCCAAATGAAAATGCCAGACACCCCTGATCTCCTCTAGGTAAATGTAAGGCTCTGTCTCTCCATTCCCAGACTTGTTCTGAGCTCCTGTAACACCATCAGGGCCATGGCCTTTTTCTTGTTCCTTTCTGCCTCCCTGAAACCTATATCCCTGCCATTCAAGCCATCTGAAATATACTAAGCCTTGTCTGTGAGCCAGGCACTGTGCTAGGTACACTGGGGAAAGCAGTGATGAATACAGCCAAGTTCCTACCTTCAAGGGACTTACTTGGCCTAGCAGGGGAAACCCAGATATACCTGTGAGATGGTGTCCAACAATACTAGGTAAAGAATGGGCCAGCCAGGGCAACTGTGTTGTAGGAGGTCAGAGGAGGAGAGGTTTCTAGGATTTGGCTGTGTGTGTTAGGGTGGAGGGCAGGTCAAAGGTTTATCTGCAGAGGCTGGAACTTAAACCAGGCTTTACAATATAGGGAGGGGGTCTGGCAGAGGCCTGGAAAGACCCTCTCAGCAAAGACAATGAGAGAAGTTAGAAATTAATCACTGATGATAACTTCTATTGAGTGCTTACTATGTACCAAGGACTGTGCTAACCACTTTAAATGAATAACTATTAAATCTTTATAACAAACCAAGGAGGTGGGTGCATTATCATCCCCATTGTACAGACAGTACATTGAGGTTCTGATACCTTATCCACCTAGATTCTCATAGCTAGTAAATCAATGGCAGAGCTAGGATTTGAACCCAGGTATGTTTGATACCAGAGTATGTGCTCCCAGCTGCTACACACCGATGCACTTACCTGCAAAGAAAACCATTTTTTTTTTTTTTTTTTTGAGATGGAGTCTCGCTCTGTCCCCCAGGCTGGAGTACAGTGGTGCAATCTCAGCTCGCTGCAAGCTCCGCCTCCTGGGTTCACGCCATTCTCCTGCCTCAGCCTCCCAAGTAGCTGGGACTACAGGCGCCTGCCACCACGCCCAGCTAATTTTTTTGTATTTTTAGTAGAGACGGGGTTTCACTGCATTAACCAGGATGGTCTCGATCTCCTGACCTTGTGATCCGCCCGCCTCAGCCTCCCTAAGTGCTGGGATTACAGGCTTGAGCCACCGCACCGGGCCAAGAAAACCAATTTTTTGAAATAACACTTCCTCTCTTTCATTTGCTTCATTGTTAACCAGTCCCTAAGTCCTATTCTTGCTTCCTTGGATTTGTTCTCTGAGCCCTGCATCATCACGTTTAATGGGATGTGTATTCATATTCCTACCATGCACAGGCAACATGCTTAGCAAACACTTGAAGTGCATTCTCCATTTGGCCCCCCACCAACACTCTTAATAAAACCAGGCACCGTGACCATGCTCACTTCCTAGAAAAGGAAACCGAGGCCTATCAGAGAGGCAAAGTCCTTGCCCCAGGGCACAGAGCAGGAAGGGATATAGCCAGGACAGAGGTGAAAGAGCAGCAGACTGCGGGGATCAATGAAGGACAGGCTGGTCTGGCAGGGGTCTGGGTGCCAGGCAACGAGGCAGGCTGTCTCCACTCAGTCCTTCTCACTTTCCTCTCAGATGGGTTGGCTATCAGTATCCTGGCTACCGCGGGTACCAGTACCTCCTAGAGCCTGGCGACTTCCGGCACTGGAATGAGTGGGGAGCCTTCCAGCCACAGATGCAGTCCCTGCGTCGCCTGCGTGACAAGCAGTGGCACCTCGAGGGGTCCTTCCCTGTCCTGGCCACAGAGCCCCCCAAGTGAGTTCACACCTCACTCTGCTACCTTGCCCCAACCCTTCTTCATGTTCAATTATTTCCGCCATTTTTCCCAGGCAAATAAAATTCCGTAAAGCCAAAATTTCTCCTGGATCTGTAAACAGATGTGTGCCTTGAGGTCCCCCATCATTACTGGGATGTGACTTCCTCGCTCTTAATAATTACAACGATAATAAAAGCAGCAAACACTGAAAAGTTCTTTCTGCCTTTTATGTGAGTGTACCAAATGTGTAGGCAGAAATGAATAAGGCCAAGTTCCTGCCGTCAAGGAGGTTGCTCCGCCTAGCAGGGGAAACCCAGATACACCTGTGAGATGCTGTCCAAGGATGCTAGGTAAGAGATGGTCCAGCCGGGGCATTTGTGCAGCAGGTCAGAGGAGGCAGGTTGGTTTCTGGGTCCTGAATGGATGTGTTGGGGTGGGGGACAAGTACTTGGCCTTACTCATTATGAAGACTGCACTAGGAGGTTGGTATTATACTTATTCTCATTTAACACATGAGGAAATTGAGGTTCAGAGAGGGGAAATGATTTTCCCAAGGTGACACAGTTAGCAAGTCAAGACTTGAATTTAGGCTGTCTGGCTCCAGAGCCTGTACTCTTCAAGACAAATCTATAGATTTTTTTCTAACTCTAGCCAGTTGAGCGTCCCCCTCAGGACTTTTTGCACTGTCTGCATGCCACCTGGTCTACTTTTGACAATATTTTTATTTAAATAGACTTATTTTTTGTCCTTAAATGCACTGATTTGTAAATAAATCTTTATAATGCTCCAAGAAGTGGAAAATCAGTATCATATACATAGAAAACAATCACATAGGCCAGGCGTGGTGGCTCACCCCCGTAATCCCAACACTGTGGGAGGCTGAGGTGGGTAGTTCACTTGAAGTCAGTAGTTCGAGACCAGCCTGGCCAACATGGCGAAACTCCATCTCTACAAAAATTACAAAAGTTAACCCAGCATGGTGGCGTGCGCCTATAGTCCCAGCTACTTGGGAGACTGAGGTGGCAGAATCACTTGAAGCTTCAGCTTGGGAATTCGAGGCTGCAGTGAGACATGATCATGCCACTGGACTGCAGCCTAGGCAACAGAGTGAGATCCTGTCAAAGAAAGAGAGAGAGAGAGAGAGAGAGAAGGAAGGAGAGGAGAGAGAGAGAAAGGGAGAAAGGACGGAAGGAAGGAAGGAAGGAAGGAAGGAAGGAAGGAAGGAAGGAAGGAAGGAAGGAAGGAAGGAAGGAGGCAATCATATAAATAAATCAAATACAATTTAAAGAAGGCCAAGTATCAAATTTCCAGCAGACACTACTGCCCGCAACCTGCTCACTCTTTGACAAAATGGGAGATTAGCCAGTGTTGAAAAGTGTGAAAGAGGGCCGGGTGCGGTGGCTCACACCTGTAATCCCAGCACTTTGGGAGGCCGAGGCAGGCAGATCACTTGAGGTCAGGAGTTCGAGACCGCCTGGCCAACATGGTGAAACCCCATCTCTACAAAAATATAAAAAGTTAGCCAGCTGTGATGGTGGGTGCCTGTAATCCCAGCTACTTGGGAGGCTGAGGCAGGAAAATCACTTGAACCAGGAGGCAGAGGTTGCAGTGAGCCGAGATCGCACCACTGCACTACAGCCTGGGTGACAGAGTGAGACTCCATCTCAAAAAAAAAAAAAAAAAACAACAACTAACAAAAAAAGAAAAGTGTGAAAGATGTTTGCACCAAACTGAGACTTTTTTCCTCCTTGATTTAATCAATAAAGGTTGAAAAGAGCATCATTTTCTTGTATCTGATTCAGTGTTATTCAATCCTGAGGCTGGGGTCCATCAAGAATCATCTCATTTGGAAATCTCTGCCAGACACTATTGTTTCCCATATCAACAGATAATATTGATTGATGCTATTAATCATTAATCTATGCAGACAGCCTGGTGGAACGGGGTGTGGGGGTTGCTATGGATATCTTCCTGGAAGAGGGAATATCTGAAGGGGGCTTTGAAAGATGGAGCAGGAACTTGCTTGATGGAGAATAGGGGAGATGATATTCCAGGCAGAGCAAACAGCAGTGTCTCCGCTACTCCATATGGCACCTTTGTGCAAATGATAAAAAGATGCCTCTTCCTCAAGACATTTTACTGCCATTTGTTAGAAATTATTGGTATAAATCTTGGATGTCTACCATGTGAATGTGATATCCTTGTGCTGTGCCCAACGTGCACAGCTGTACTTGGCAGCCCTGGAGCACCATGAACAAAGGCATAGAGGTTGAGAGAGTTGTGGTGGGCCCCAGTGAAGCTTACTGAGGTGGGAACATTAGCTTGGTGGTTGTGTGGGCAGAAGCGCAGGGTGGGACGGATACACTTGTACGTCGGGAGATAAAGCTGGCAAGAAAGATAGGGCCTCATGACACCCCACCCTGTGGTTTTGCTGAGCTTCAAAGTTGAGACACCACCTCACATAATCTTGCACAGGTCTCACTCACCTTCCCTCATCTCACTTTGATTCTCCCCACCTCAACAGTCTTGGCCAGCATCTTGGACTAGAAGACAGGGCTGTCTGCGGACCAGGATTCATGGACAGAAATCAGGAATATAAGGGTATTAACCCTGCTGTACTGTTAGAAGTTGGAAAGAACTAGGCAAATTGCTTCCATTCCCTGGGACTTGTTTTTCCCTTCTATAAAATGACAGCTCAAATACCCATCCAGCCCCAAGATTCTGAGGTTCCAAAGTTCCATGACTCTCTAAGGTTCTGATATTTATCTCTAAGCTTCTGTGATTCTCTGATTCCAAAGCCAAGCCACATGGATCCTCATTCTAAGTTCTTAAGTTATGTGAGTAAAGCTCTAAATTCTACTGCAGTGGAGTCCAGCTTCACAATGATAGGAGCCCCCTGAAATTAACTTCCATAGTTCTTCACCTTCAAGGTCCTATTGTTGGTAAGATGCACTATGATTTTATAATTCCAGGAGGAAAAAGAGAAATACTACCAATCAAAATATAACACAATTGTTTTCTGATCACTCAGAATTTTTATACTTATTGAAAGAATTATTTTCAACTTATTTAGACATAACAGATTTTTTTTCAGTATATCAATCTGATAAGTCCCATAAAAGGTAAACATACTAGAAATTCATCAGTTAAGTCAGTTCTAAAACCTCTTTGCGGCCAGGCACAGTGGCTCATGCCTGTAATCCCAGCACTTTGGGAGCCCAAGGCAGGTGGATCACTTAAGGTCAGGAGTTTGAGACCAGCCTGGTCAACATGGTGAAGCCCCACCTCTATTAAAAATACAAAAAATTAGCCGGACATGGTGGTGCACACCTGTAATCGCGGTTGCTCTGGGGGCTGAGGCAGGAGAATACCTTGAACCCAGGAGGCAGAGGTTGCAGTGAGATCGTGCCGCTGCATGTCAGCTTGGGCGACAGAGCAAGATTCCATCTCAAAAATAAAATAAAATAAAATCTCTTTGCATTGATAGTCCAGATTCTGGCCTGGCGTGGTGGCTTATACCTAAAACCCCAGCATTTTGGAAGGCTAAGGTGGGAGGATCACTTCAGCTCAGGAATTTGAGATCAGCCTGGGCAAGACGGTGAGACCTTACCTCTACAAAAAATAAAAAATAAGCTGGGTGCAGTGGTGCATGCCTGTAGTCCCAGCTACTGTGGAGGCAGAGGCAGGAGGATCCCTTGAGCCCAGGATTTCCAGGCAGCAGTGAGCTATAAATGTGCCACTGCACTCCAGTCTGGGGAACAGAGCAAGACCCTGTCTCTAAAAACAAAAACAAGGCCATACATGGTGGCTCACGCCTGCAATCCCAGCACTTTGGGAGGCTGAGGCAGGAGGATCATTTGAGCCCAGGAGTTTGAGACCAGCCTGGGCAACACAGGGAGACTACACATCTATAAAAAATTAGAAACAAAACACAAAGTCCAGGTCTTCTGGATCACTTTCATCTCACAGGCATTTTTTTTTTTTTTTGAGACGGAGTTTCACTCTTGTTGTCCAGGCTGGAGTGCAATGGCCCGATCTTGGCTCACTGTAACCTCCGCCTCCCAGGTTCAAGCGATTTTCCTGCCTCAGCCTCCCCAGTAGCTGGGATTATAGGCATGCACCACCATGCCTGGCTAATTTTTTGTATTTTCAGTAGAGACGGGGTTTCTCCATGTTGGTCAAGCTGGTCTCAAACTCCCAACCTTAGTTGATCCTCCTGCCTCAGCCTCCCAAAGTGCTGGGATTACAGGCGTAAGCCACTGCGCCTGGCCTCACAGGCATTTTAAAATGTGCATATTAGCATCACTGAAACAAGATATATACACTTGGCAAAATAAACACCAGAAGAAAATAACAATTAAAGTCATTTTATATTTAATGTATTGTTTGCTAATGAATTTATGAATAAACAAAATGCCTTGTAATAACAAAGGAGGACATATAAAATTATAAGCAAAAAATAAAGAATAAAGACTAAAAGAAGCAAGTTAAAGAAAATCACATGTAGTAAGGCTGAGAGTGAGTGTGACTTAGGAACCATAAACCTGGTGTTCCTTCCATGGGTCCTAGTTTCAACATATCTCTCAAAACATGAGCATCTCACCACCTGGAGCAGAATTTCAGAGCTTAAAGATAAACCACACTTTTGCCTTCAAACCAAAACTAAGGTTTCATTTCATCAGGTGCTCAACTCAAGAAATCGTGATGAGTCCAAGTCTAATATTGACGGAAACCACTGAAGCTGGACTTCCCAAGGGGCTATGTTGCCTTCAGCCTTTTCGGGGACTTCTCCAAGGCAATTTTGACTGCTCTAAATGCTGGCTTTTTATTTGTTTGTTTTTGTTTTTTGTTTTTTGTTTTTAAGCTAGAGTCTCATTCTGTTGCCCAGGCTGGAGTGCAGTGGCACGATCTCAGCCCACCACAACCTCCACCTCCCGGGTTCAAGCAGGAGTGTCCCTAAACACTGGCTTTAAAATACAATGCCTGAGGAAATTGGGAACTTCATATTGTTTCAAGGCTAGATAGATCCCAGCTTGTGAATCTTTGAGTCTCAGGCCTTTGGAAAGGCAAAGCATCTTGATTATGAGAGAGCGGCTCTCATTCTCATCGACAAGAGGCAACCCATAATCTTCTAGACACTGGAGCATAAGCCCAACGCCAGCAGTGTGTATATGTGGGGTGGAGGCAGGAGGATCACCCAGAGGCATTGAATGCTTTTGTGCCAGCACGAGATGCTGATAGATACACAGCAACTGGGCTCTGGGGAAAAGACATGGTTCCAGGGTGCCCTGCAGAGGTTCTAAAGAGATGAGCCTTGTTAGAGCCACACTTCCACCACAGCCAATCGCCTGGGTCAGATACTCAGGATCAATGAATGCTTTGTGAAGCCTGGATCCCCAGCTAGGAATAATACTACACCCTTCCAGCAGAAGAAAACCTGCTCACTTACTTTTACTTCCTGCCCACTGCCGAGCCACTGCCTTCTATCAGTGTACTAGAAAGGGTCAGAGAGACCTGAGTTTGCATTCCAGCTCTGACAATTACCAGCTATTATCCTTAGCCAAATCAAATTACCTGCTGGAGCCTCTGTTTCCACATCTGTAAAACGGGAGTAATGATAATAAAACACCAAAAGCTTGGAAAGGGTAAATGATCAGCTTAAATACAATAATTATAAGGTGTTTAGCATATAGCAAGCACCTGAATAAAGTGTTTTTTGTGGTTGGGCATGGTGGCTCACACCTGTAATCCCAGCACTTTGGGAGCCCAAGACAGGTGGATCACTTGAGGTCAGGAGTTGGAGACGAGCCTGCCCAACATGAAGAAATCCCATCTCTACTCAAAATACAAAAATTAGCCAGGCATATTGGCACATGCTTGTAATCCCAGATACTCAAAAGGCTGAAGCAGGAGGACTGCTTGGACCCAGGAGGCGGAGGTTGCAGTGAGCCGAGATCACACCATGGTACTCCAGCCTGGGCAACAGAGTGAGACTCTGTCTCAAAAAAATAAATAAAATAAAAATAAATAAAGTGGTTTTTAAAAAATTTTTAATTAAAAAAAAAAGTAGAGACAAGGTCTCACCATGTTGCCCAAGCTGGTCTCAATCCACTGGGTTCAAGCTATCCTCCCTCTTCAGCCTCCCAAAGTGCTGGGATTACAGGAGTGAGCCATTGAGCCTGGCCTAAAGTGTAGTTATTGACATAGCATCAACCTCATTCTCTTGAATGTCAGAGCTGGAAAGAATTTTTGGATCAATGTGTATTATGCTACATCTATTCTTCCTGCTTTTGATAAATATTGACTGAAGACCTCTTAAGTACTGGGTTTTGCCTAGATGCTGGGAAGACAGGTTGGGGAGGAAGACAGAAGAGGTGTCTGCTCTAGGTGTTCCCAGCTGAAGATGCAGACAGGAGGAATGAATTATTTTGTCTGCCTTCAAAGTCACATCAAATTCCTGGGCTGCACAGTCTGGTGTCTGGTCCGCCACGATGTCCTGAGGGGCAGTTAGCCTTCCTCAAGGAGGCGACAGACAGATTGAGACCTGGAAAGGTTCACTGAGCTAGGGGTACTGAGAGGAGAAGTCCCAACCTAGACAACAAGACGATCATTCTGATCCTCCTCCTTAGCCTCTCAACTGAGATCTGCCAATTCTGTCTTCCAAACATCTCTGGAACCAAAATGCCTCCTCCATGCCCACATCCCCTCTCAGGGTTCCTGAATTATTTCAACACCGTCCAAACCAGTTTCTGCCTGTTTCTTCTTCATGCAGCACCAGAGGGATCTTTGCAGAAAATCAGGCTCACCATGCCCTTCCCCTGTCGAACACCCCTGTCTCTCCATCACCGCAAGAGAAAAGCCCCGACTCCTTCCCACGGCCCACAAAGCTCTGCAGCATCCAGCCCTGCAGACACCTCTGATCTCTTCTCTCACCTCCACCACATCCTGTCCACTCTGCACTTCATGCAAGGCCCCACACTCGCTTCCTTCCTGCTAGGCCTTTGCACCTGCTGGATTCTGTGACCCATGCCTGTGGCGTATATACACCCCTGGCCCTCCCTCCCTGGACCAGGTTAATCTCTGCTGCTCCTGCCTCATCAGTTACAGGTGCTCACTTTACTGTGAAGGCTTGTTGAAGGATCTAGCTTCCCCAACTTGGACCTTTGTCCTCCTGTTAGCTGCTGAATCTGTGCCTAGCACAGAGAGCTCAGGAAATGCCATTGCTAGAATGTTATTAAACAAATGCCCCCATTCAGACCTCTTCCTCTGATCTCCATGTTTTTCATCCACAAAAGGACATTATAAGACACCCTGCTGGTGTTTAATTTATGTGTCTATCAGATCAGTCATATGAAGTCTCTAACATGCACGCAATAAACACTATGTAATGTTGTTGTATTGTTTCCAGACCAGTAATGGCTGGCTCCATGGAGGCAGCTTTATCAGTCCCAGCATTTTCCATATGGCAAGCACTATTTATTGGACACATGAATGAATGAATGACCAATGAATGAACACATGGCTGGCCATGGGCAAATTACTTAATAATATCTGTGTGCCTTAGTTTCTGTGTGTGTGTGTGTGTGTGTGTGTACTCACCCAGGATGGAGTGCAGTGGTGCGATCTACACTCACTGTAACCTCTGCCTCCTGGGTTCAAGCGATTCTCGTGCCTCAGCCTCCCGAGTAGGGGAAATTACAGGTGAGCAGCACCATGCCCTGCTCATTTTTTTTTCTTTTTTTTCTTTTTGAGATGGAGTCTCACTCTGTCGCCCAGCTGGGAGTGCGGTGGCGTGATCTTGGCTCACTGCAACCTCCGCCTCCTGGGTTCAAGCGATTCTCCTGCCTCAGCCTCCTGAGTAGCTGGGACTACAGGCATGCACCACCATGCCCAGCTAATTTTTGTATTTTTAGTAGAAACAGGGTTTCACCACATTGGTCAGGCTGGTCTTGGATTCCTGACTTGGTGATCCACCCACCTTGGCCTCCCAAAGTGCTGGGATTACTTTTTTTTTTTTTTTTGAGACGGAGTCTCACTTGTTGCCCAGGCTGGAGTGCAGTGCGATCTCAGCTCACTGCAACCCTTGCCTCCCAGGTTCAAGCGATTCTCCTGTCTCAGCCTCCTGAGTAGCTGGGACTACAGGCATGTACCACCACACCTGGCTAATTTTTGTGTTTTTAGTAGAGACAGGGTTTCGCCATGTTGGCCTGGCTGGTCTCAAACTCCTGACCTCATGTGATCCATCCATCTTGGCCTCCCAAAGTCATTTTCATATTTTTATTAGAAACAAGGTTTCACCATTTTGGCCAGGCTGGTCTTGAACTCCTAGCCTCAAGTGATCTGCCCACCCCGCCTCCCAAAGTGCTAGAATCACAGGTGTGAGCCACCGCACCTGGCCCAGAAACTTATTTTAAACAGATAATATATACATATGGCAAATAGAAAGTTAAAAGAGAACAAAGAACCAAAGTTCACAGTGAAAAGTAAGCCTGCATGCCTACCCTACCTTTTCTTCAGGTATTCAATGCACAAGCATATGATGCATAGATAGGTCTATTATTTTTCCAATTTTACACATGAAGAAGCAGAAGCACTGAAAGGTTATAGAACTTAGACTGTGCTGAGATTTATCAGTCAGGAGTTCTGTTTCATGTGTGTATATCAGGGCTTCACAACCTTTACGCTATTCGGCATTTTTTGCCGGGTTTTTTTGGGGGCTAGTGGCAGGGCCGGGGTGGAAAGGGTGTCCTATGCACCGCAGGATGTTTAGCAGCATCCCAGGCCTCTACTCACTAGATGCCAGTATCGCCTCTCCACTTTCCCAGTTATGACAACCAAAAATGTCTTCAGAGATTGCCAAATGTCGTGGTGGTGGAGGGATGTCAGGGCAAAATCCCTGATAAATGGAGAGAATGTGGTATATCCATAAAACCCCCCCACAAAACCACTGGTGTGTATGACTATACGTCAGACCACCCCTTTCCTTTTTCTGTGTTTTAGACAAACAGTAGCACAAATACACCCCGCTGCAGGTCTACTTTTCTTATACCACTTTTTGGTGATCATTCCACTTCATTGCTTACAGGCAGAAAGGAACTTCTCTTAAACAGAACTGTCCGGGAGAAGTGGTGAGCTGCCCGTCCTAGGGGTAAGCCAGCGAGCAGGCAGGGGCTTCCAGGGCGGCGGGGCGGGGCTCCCGGGGCGAGCCTCCAGGAAACTCCCCTGCCAGCCTCTGCTCACCTCGCGGTCGCCAGGCGCAGTGGAGGGGATGGGACGGGGCGGGGCCGCGTATCGGGCCCGCCCCCGTACGTCACGTCGCCGCGGCCCCGCCCCCGCGCGGGCACCTCCCCCTTCCCCGGCTGGGGCGGCTGGAGAGCCGGGAGTCGCTGGGTGCGCGGGGCTGCCTCGCCGCGCCTTGCCACGGTAGGTGGCCCTGGGGCAGCAGGGGTGGCCTCGGGCTGCAGCCGGGGGCGCGGGCTCGGGGCCGTGCGGGTCGGCCTCGGGCGCCTGGCAGCCCTCCGTCCTGGCGGCTGCCTCCGGGCCCGGCGCGACTGCTCGGGCTCCGGGGCTGGGAGCTGGGATCTGGGAGGCAGGCAGGCGGCGCGGGCGGGCGGTTCTGGGATCCGCACCCGCTCGGCGTCCCGAGCGCTTTCCGCGGGGTGCGGCACCCACTGGGCCCCAGTTACCGCGCTTCCCGCTTCGGACCCAGCGCCTGGGAGACGCTCAGCGTCTGTTGGAGGGGACTGGGGGGGAGGGCGGCGCGTCCCCGCCTTCGGAGTCCCCAACCCCGCCCAGGCGCGCGGGGACCCCCAGGCGCGTGGAAGTTAACTTGCAGCAGCCGTGGAGTTGCGAAGAGCGTCAGAAGTGGAGGCGTTGGGGGCGGAAATCGTCGGCTGGGGAGGTGGGCGCTGGGAGCACGGGGTTGGGGAGCCCTAGTGAACTTGGAGGTCACTGGTGGGGAGCGGAGAGGAATTTGACCCGAGGATCCCACCCCCGCCCCCAACCTCCCTCCGTAACCTCCGCTTCTCAGTGTGAGCTGGATGGGAGGTGCCCGGAAAGCCGGGGCTGGGACGGGTAGCAGGGGACGGGGAGCATGGGCTCAGAGGCTGAGCACGCCTGACCTGGCAGAGTCGTTGTTAGATGGGACAGAGGTCGAGGTCTGGCATTCCCACTCAAAGGCCCGTTCCCTAGGGAAGGAACCATCCACGTCAGCACAGTCAGTAGAAAGCACCGTGCCTAACATCTTGCCCCCTTCCCCTTTTACAGATGGGGAGACTGAGGCTTGGAGAGGTCACCTGCCCGTGGCCCTAGGACCCACAGCTAGGATGTGGCAGAGCTGAAACTCACTCACAGGCCTCCTGACTTAATGTCCTTGGGGATGTTGAGGAGGCGGGCTGTTGAACTCCTACTTATCCTAGAGAAGCCCCCTCAAGCAGCACCTCTTCCGGGAAGCCTTCCCTGGCATTCTCCTGGTATTGTTGGGTGCTTCCTGTTTTGAACCCCACAGAGTTAGCCAGCCCTTTTTCTCACTTCCCAAGAGACATTCCCTTGCATCTGCCAGACCGGGCTGTGGGTGGACACCTCTCCCTAGCCTCCATGTGATAACCCTTTCATCTCAGCAGGGTGGTCTGCTGGTAAGGGTAGGCTTCTGGATTTGAACAGATCTGTGACTCACACCCGATTTAGGAGTGATGTGGCCCAGGCGACCCATTTTCCTTCCTATCTAGCCTCAGTTTCCATAACTGTAAAGCTGGGTTTATTTCATTGTCCTAAAGGAATTGTTGCGTCATTTCTGAATCCCCCCACCCCACTGAACCCCGATTGTACTATTATTTACTTAATATATATCTTTGTATCACCTGATTTTTAAAAATCTCCTGCAAACTTTTGTATAACAGCTTTGTTGAGAGACAGTTCACATACCATACAATTCACCCTTTTAAAGTATATGTTTCTGTAATTTTTAGGATGTTCAGAGTTGCGCAGCCATCACCACTGTCTAATTTTAGAACATTTTTATCATGCCCAAAAGAAACGCTGTTTCGTGGTCACTCCCCAATCCTTTCTTCCCCTATCTGTTGGCAACCGCTTACTGACTCTCAAATTCTCTGTGAATTTGACTGTGCTGGACATTTCATATAAATGTAGTCATATACTATGTGGCCTTTTGTATCTGATGCTTTTCACTTCAGAGAATGTTTCTAAGGTTCAGCCCCTTGCAGCCTGTATCAGTACTTCATTCCTTTTTTTTTTTTTTTAAGTACTTCGTTCCTTTTTATGGCTGAATAATATTCTATTATGTGGATATACCACATTCTGTCCATTTGTCAGTTGATGGATGTTTGGGTTGTTTCTAATTTTTGACTATTATGAATAATACTGCTATGAACATTCATGTACAGGTCTTTGGACATACATTCTCAGTTCTCTCAGGTATATTTCTAGGAGTGGAATGATTGGATCGTAAGGTAACTTTAGGTTTCACCTTTAAATATTTTTTTATTTTATTATTTATTTATTTATTTATTTTGTAGAGATAGGGGGGTCCCGCTATGTCGCCCAGGCTGGTCTCGAACTCCTGGTCTCAAGTGATCCTCCTACCTCAGGCTCCCAAAGTGCTAGGATTATAGGTGTGAGCCACCGCACCCAGGTTTAACCTGTTGAGGACCTGCCAGACTATTTTTCCAGAACAGCTGTACCATTTTATATTCCCACCACCAGTGTATGAGGGTTCCAATAATCTTAAATACATTTAGTGTTCTCTGAAGCAGTCATAACCCTTGAAATCACTGGCCTTGATGTGTTAGTTATAAACTATTTTCAGGCCGGGCGCGGAGGCTCACGCCTGTAATCCCAGCACTTTGGGAGCTAAGGTGGGCAGATCACCTGAGGTCAGGAGTTCGAGACCAGCCTATCCAACATGGTGAAACCCCATCTCTACTAAAAATACAAAAATTAGCCAGGTGTGGTGGCACGCACCTGTAATCCCAGCTGCTCAAGAGGCTGAGGCAGGGGAACCACTTGAACCCAGGAGGCGGAGGTTGCAGTAAGCCAAGATCAATCATACCACTGCACTCTGGCCTGAGTGACAGAGCAAGACTCTGTGAAAATACTGAAGCAAGGAGAGGCAGTGTAGGACCCAGTGGCTTACAGAGCCCACCGCAGGAGCTGGCACACAGTATTAAGAGGGGGTGAAAGGAAGGTGGAAGCTACTTGGATCTTCCCACCCCAGGCCAGCCCAGAGCCCCCTTGCCAGCTGAGGCTTTGTGGAGGCCAGGGAGACCCTCCATGGCTCTCCTAGACCGTAACTGAAGGGGAAGACTTGTCCCTTGACCCCAAAATTAAGTCTAGTCCTGCTCACACCGTATCCGGACCCCCCCACGCTACTCTGAAGGTAACCTCTCTGAGTGGCCACAGGAGTGTCCTATGTGAGTTGCTGCTTATTTCAAGAGGGGCCACCCCCCAGGCCTGCGATAAGCAGTCCTGAGTTACAGACGCTTCATCTGTGAACATTCTGCACACACAACATCTTCCCCCTCCTCTCAGCATCTTCCCCACCCCTAGGACCCTATGTTTCTTCCTTCACGCTCTTTGCTTCAGCAAGAGGCTGCACCGGAAGAACTCAGGTCAGAACCCAGCATTTTCACAGAGGAAGAGTTCCTTGTAGGTAGTTAGTTCACCCCAGCTTGAACCTGTACTCTGCTGGTTCAGGAACTTAGACCAGCACTTATCTGCGTGTTCCTGTTTCCTGACAACTTGGTTGATCTGGGCAGCTGCTGTTTGGGAATGGTGTTAAGACCACGCCTCCCAGCCGCTGTATCTGGCACCTTGTGACTTTATTCTTTTTTGCATACTTGCCTTTGCTTGTCCTTTTAAAATCCTGAATTCCTGTGCATTAAGAAAGCAGCCTAGGCCGGGTGCATGGCTCATGCTTGTAATCCCAGCACTTTTGGAGGCTGAGGTGGGTGGATTGGTTGAGCCTAAGAGTTCGAGACCAGCCTGAATAACATAGTGAAACTCCATCTCTACAAAAAATACAAAAATTAGCCAGGCGTGGTGGTGCGTACCTGTATTCCCAGATAGTCGGGAGGCCAAGGTGGAAGGATCACTTGAGCAGAGGTTGCAGTGAGCTGAGATCGCACCACTGCACTCCAGCCTGGGCAACAGGGCAAGATTGTAGGGTATTAGGTCAATACACAAAAATCAATTAAATATAAAAAAAAAAAGAAAAGAAAGCAGCCTAGGGACATGAAGACAGAGTGGGAAGGCTCCCTAGGCAAGGAACTGCCACTCTCTGGGTCTCAGTGTATCCTACTGAGGAATGGGCATAGACCATTCAGAACTAAGATGTGGTGGTACCTTGGGATCGGTTAGGCTGTTGAAATGTATTATTATTATTATTATTATTATTTTTGAGACGGAGTTTCGCTCTGTTGCCCAGGCTGGAGTGCAGTGGCGTAATCTCGGCTCACCGCAAGCTCTACCTCCCAGCTTCACGCCATTCTTCTGCCTCAGCCTCCTGAGTAGCTGGGACTACAGGTGCACGCCTGACTAATTTTTTTGTATTTTTAGTGGAGACGGGGTTTCACGGTGTTAGCCAGGATGGTCTCGATCTCCTGACCTTGTGATCCGCCCGCTTCGGCCTCCCAAAGTGCTGGGATTACAGGCGTGAGCCACCACGCCTGGCCTGAAATGTATTATTGATGTGACTTTGTGGGTGTATTTGTAGCAAGAGTGGCAGATCAGATATAGCTTCACAGCCTGGGGTTGGTGACCAGAATGTACTTTTTTGGAAAAATGGGTGTGGCTTGTGTGGCTTTGATGTCCCATGTGGCACCAGGGAAGCTTCTCTGGGTAGCAGCAGCTCCTGCTCCCCGACTTGCTGCCTATTCCTATTGCTTGCAAGTCCCCGTGCTCTCTGAGGACCCACAGGTACCTGGTCTGGGGCCCCTCCAGAGATCTGGGATGACTATCCCCTCCCCTGTCACTTCTCAGGTCTCCCCCACCCTGGACTGCAGCCGGAGGAGGATTTGTGGGAATGATTCATTCAGAGCTGCCTGAGATCTTGGCCAAGCCCCAGAAATTGCTGGGAAGGACCTCAGAGGGCAGTGCCCACAGGCCCTAGGGAATGTCTGGGGCTGATGGCCCAGGGAGAAACGTCTTATCCTATGTGCTCAGATGGCTGGCAGCCAGCCCGTCTGCCGAGTGACTTTTTGTATCAGTAAGACTTTTGACCAGGGCTTCTGCAGCCAGAAAGCAGGCAGGCAGCCCAGAAAGCAGGCAGTGTGATAGGGAGCTAGGCGCACTGGCCTGTATTAGAATCCAGGTGCTCCACATCTTTCTGGGGCTGTTGGCTGTTTCTCTATGCGTTGGTTTTCTCATCTGCTGAATGCAGGTATAAGTAGAACCTATCTTCCAGGGGTGCTGGTTGGAAGGGAATGGTGGTAAAGCACTTATCTTGGTACCAGGCAAAAGCTGAGGCTCTGGGGTTAAACAGGCTCTTTGGAATTTTGAACACGTTCGTTTGTGAACCTTAGTTCCTCTGTCTGTCAAAAGGCAACAATTATAAATGCAGCCAATATCAACAGGGCTTGCTGGGTGCCAGACACCGTTCTAAGCACTGTATGTGCTTTAACTCATTTAATTCCCCAATAGCCATATGATGTGAACAGGCTGAGGCTCAGAGAGGTGAAGTAGTTTGCAGAAGGTCACCCAGCTAGAAGTGGGAGACATAGGATTTGGATCCAGAGTCTCTCTTTTTTTTTGTTTTGTGTTTTTTTGTTTGAGACAGGGTCTTGCTGTGTTGCCTAGGGTGGAGTGCAGTGGCACAATCATAGCTCACTATAACCTTGAACTTCTGGGCTCAAGCGATCATCCCACCTTGGCCTCGCAAGTGCTGGGGTTACAGGTGTGAGCCACCACACCCAGCCCAGACTCTGCCCCCGGAATTCTCATTCTTACCCCTCCTTGATATCCCATCTTAAGGCCTAGCACATAGAAAACGCACAGAAAATGTCAGGTGTTGTTATAACTATTCTGAATAAATATTGATCCACTCTCCATCCTTCTGTCCACACTCCTTCCCTGATGGACAGAACATGCAGGGCTCTTGGCCTGTAAAGTCCAGATTCCCACCCACTCCTCCCTACTCGCTCTGTTCCTCCCACTCCCACACTCTCATGCACAGCAGAGCTTGGAAGCAGCCAAGTCCCAACTCTTCCTCCAAATTGCTGTGTGACATTGGGCAAGGAGCTTCCCCTCTCTGAGCCCCAGTTTCCGTACATGTTAAATGGGTGAGTTCACCCTGCTGCATGTTTTTTGTTGAGCTCCCATGCTATGTGTGTGTTTTTAAAATTGAGTCAACATTCAAACATTTCTGGAGAAAAATTCTGATTTCTCATTTCTCTTGGAAACCCAGGAGCTTAGGCCAAACTGGAGTGGCCTGAAGCTGCCCCGTAGGTGGCCTGGGCTCTCCTGGTCACTGTGGTTTCCCCCACTCCCCATTGTCACGTAAGTGCAGCTCTTCAGGGGATCTGAGGATCTCTTCAGGGGACCTGAGGATGCCTCAGGCCTGCCTGGTGCCACCTGAATAAGCAGTTCCATTGCTTTAAAAACAATTTTTTTTTTTTTGAGATGAAGTCTCGCTCTTGTCGCCCAGGCTGGAGTGCAATGGCATGATCTCGGTTCCTTGCAACCTCCGTCTCCTGGGTTCAAGCTATTCTCCTGCCTCAGCCTCCCAAGTAGCTGGGATTACAGGCACATGGCACCACGCCCAGCTAATTTTTGTATTTTTAGTAGAGATGGGGTTTCACCATATTGGCCAGGCTGGTCTTGAACTCTTAACCTTGTGATCCGCCTGCCTCGGCCTCCCAAAGTGCTGGGATTAAAGGTGTGAGCCATCGCGCATGGCCACAATTTTTTTTTTTTTTGGACGTACTCCAAGAGCCCTTCCAGCTCTGTGTTTCTAGGACATTGGAGGTTGTCTGAGGCCTCCCGATACCCTGTCTGCCATTTTAAGCCCTCAAGGCGTTTTTTTTTGAGATAGAGTTTTGTTCTGCCGCCCAGGCTGGAGTGCGGTGGTATGATCTTGGCTCACTGCAACCTCTGCTTCCTCGGTTCAAGTGATTCTCCTGCCTCAGCCTCCCAAGTAGCTGGGATTACAGGTGCCTATCACCATGCCCAGCTAATTTTTGTATTTTTTTGGTAGAGACGGGGTTTCACCATGTTGGCCAGGCTGGTCTTGAACTCCTCACCTCAACTGATCTGCCCGCGTCAGCCTCCCCAAGTACTGGGATTACAGGTGTGAGCCACTGTGCCTGGCCTTTTATTTGTTTTTTTCTTTTTTTCCTTTTTGAGATGGAGTCTCGCTCTGTTGCCCAAGCTAGAGTGCAGTGGCGTGATCTCGGCTCACTGCAACCTCTGCCTCCCAGGCTCAAGCGATCCTCCCACCTCAGCCTCCCAGAGTGCTGGGACTAGAGGTTGTCTCCATTGCATACTCCCTGGGTGGGGAGTTCCTGTCTCTGGGCGCTAGGGTGCCATGCCACCTTACCTGGTACAGCTCTCTACCTAACTGTTGTTCCCCACAGTGAGATATTTGTTATTGACCACGCCATTTCCCAGAAGCCAAGGCTTGGAAATAATCACTTTCCCGAGGTCACACAGGCCTGAGATTCAGCACCAGGACTCAAAGCCCATCTGCCTAACTTCAGAGGCTGCCAGTGCAAGTCATGCCTTGATCCCAGCACTGCATGGATAGCCACTGAGTGATGTCTTCCACTAGAATAAGGACACATGAGAACCCTCAGCTGGATGTTGGGGTGCAAGATTTAAGAAGCAACAAGGTCCTAGTTGTCCTGGAGTTTACGTTCTGGTGGAGGCATCGGGCAAGAAAAAGTAACCCACATCTCCGATGTGAGATGTCAGCCTATGAAGTTGAGTACCCAGGCCTCTCAGATCTTAACATGCATATGATCCCCCTGGGGATCTTGTTAAAGTGCAGATTCTGTGTTTTTGGTTGTTTTTTGTTTTGTTTTGTTTTGTTTTGTTTTGTTTTGTTTTGTTTTGTTTCTAGATGGAGTTTCGATCTTGTTGCCCAGGCTGGAGTGCAATGGCGCAATCTCAGCTCACTGCAACCTCTGCCTCCCAGGTTCAAGCAATTCTCCTGCCTCAGCCTCCCAAGTAGCTGGGACTACAGACGCCTGCCACCATGCCCGGCTAATTTTTGTATTTTTACTGGAGACGGGATTTCACTGTGTTGGCCAGGCTGGTCTCAAACTCCTGACCTCAAGTGATCTGCCTGACTCGGCCTCCCAAAGTGCTGGGATTACAGGCGTGAGCCACCGCACCCGGCTAAACTGCAGATTCTGATTAGCAGGTTTGGGGCAGAGACTAAGACCGTGTTTCTAACCAGCTTCCAGGGGCCTCCGATGTTGTTTGTCTAAAGACCACATTTGCAATAGTGAGGGCCTGGATTAGAAATTGGCAGATTACCACTCATAGACCACATCCGGCCTACTACCTGTATTTGTAAATAAAGTTTTATCGGAACACAGCTATGCTTATTTATTGACATTTTGTCTATGGCTGCTGTTGTGCAACAAAAGCAGAGTGGAGTGGTTGTGATAGAGACCATAGGGCCCACGTTGCTGGCCTTTGAAGAGAAAGTCTGCTAGTCGCTTTTCTGATCATCTTTTGGGTCCCTACAAGTTATAAAACTTTGGTTTGGTGTTAGATGCTAATAAAAATAGTGATGATTGCAGTTAAGATTTGAGTGCTTTCTGGGTACTTAGCTCTTTACGTTTGTTTTTCTTGGCTCAATTCTATCATAGGCGATACTACTGCCTTCACTTTATAGGCGAGAAAACTGAATAGAGGCTGGGCCATTGGCCCAGAGTTTGTGGACCAGTGAGTAGGTGAGGCCAATTTGAGTCAAGTCGCCTGATTCTTACTGGACAGGAGCTTCTGCCTAGAACTTTTTCCCAGAGCACAAAGAGGGTTTTGTTTAGATCTCCTTATGTCCCAGAGTGTTCTGGTGCCTTCATTTCTTTCTCAATCCATCCTTCTGTTTACTCAACAAATACCTGTGCACCCTGTGCTGGAAGTTTGGGGACCATGCTAGGTTCTGAGAGGATATGGGGACTAGGATGGGGTCCCAGCCCTGCACATTCTGTGGGGTCAGCAGGGAAGCAACACCAGCAGCCACACAGGATGCTAAGCACCTTGGGGGATACTGGTACACGGAAAGGAGGCAGTCAGGGAAGGCTTCTTGGAGGAAGGGGTACAAATGATGCCAGTAGGAGTTAGCTTTGTAGAGGAGGTCAGGAAAGGTTTTCCAAGTAGAGAGAATCACAAGTGCAAAAGTTTGGAGGTGTGAGACTCTGTGGCCTGGTACGTTTGGTAGAGTTCAGGGCACAAAGACTATAGCGTGTTTGTGTGTGTGTTGAGGGTTGCGGGAATCGGTGGTGTTAAAATTGGAGGTCAGCAGGAGTTAAGTCACAACCGAGCCTCAGTGCGATGCCAAAGGACTTGAATTTTGCCCTGGAGGCTGCTGTTGCCTAGTATGAAGTGCTAAATCACAGAGCAAAAGTCTTCCTCCCCACCCTCTGATGACTTTCCGGAGAAAGCCTCCATTAGGTGTTAACGCGTCTTTAGTGCTTCTCCCCAGACTCCTCTTGTTTAACAAAGATCAGACACAGCCGGCTTCTTCGGGGATCCTTCCTTAGGCTGGCGGCTGTCTCCAGCCAGAAGGCATAAAAAAGCATTGCTTCCTTCGATTTTATTTTTGCATTAACTTTTTAATTAGGGCATGTTTTTAATTTAATCCAGCAGATTATAGTTTCCCTTGAAAATATGTTTTAAAAATATTGAATCCATTGAACAAAAATGAGTAAGATTAAAGGGAGTTCTGGATGTAATTAACATTGGGAAGGTAGTGTTCAGCAGCTTGGAATTTGGAGAGCCCCACAACAGGTGATAGGGCTGGAGGGGGCTGGGCCAGTAGTCACCTCTCTCTTAACATTCCCCTTCTTCCCTGGAACTCCAGGGGCCTTGACTGAAGGGCAGGATGGCTGTGTAGCTAAGATGTGGGTGCAGGGATGTAGGTGCCCATTGATGGTGTAGGAGCTGAGGTTCCTGCTCCAGGCTGCTTCTGCTCCTCATCTCTCTCCTCTGTCTGGTGTTCTTACTCTGCTTTTCTTTCTTTTTTCTTTTTTTTTTTCTTTTTTTGAGATGGTCTTGCTCTGTTGCCCAAGCTAGAGTGCAATGGCACCATTGCAGCCTTGAACTCCTGGGCTCAAGCAATTCTCCTGCCTCAACCTCTCGAGTAGCTGGGACTACAGGTACAGACCACCACACCTAGTTCATTTTTTATTTTTTGTAGAAATGGGGGTCTGACTATGTTGTCCAGGCTGGTCTTGAACTCCTGGGCTCAAGCAATCCACCTGCCTCAGCCTCCCAAAGTACTGGGATTACAGACGTGAGCTTCTGTGCCCAATTTGTCTTGATTTCTATTTTTGTCTCCCTGCCTCTCTCTCCCTCCCACCCATCCCCCCAACTCATGTCTTCCCCTGTCTCGTCACTCTTTCTGTCTTACTCCCATCTTTGCCTCTCCTTTGACTCTCTCTCCCCATCTATCTCCTCTGTCTCTATCTCCCTCTGTCTCTGCCTTTCTCTGTTTTTGTCTCTCTGTGTCTTCTTCCGCCCCAACCTGCACCACTTCCCCCTTCCTTCCCGCTGCCGACCCCAAGCCCACACAGGTGCCAGCACGGCCCTTCCTTTCTCTCATTAGAAACTTTTCATCTCACTTGCTTTGGCTGGTGACTGACATCCTGCCACAGAACCATCCGGATCCTTGCAGAGCCTGGGGGCTCGGCCAGAAGCCCTTGGAGGTGTGAGAAAGTGGTTGTAGCTACTTGCCAGGTGGAAGACAGAGGCCCTGTGAAGTCAGGCACCTGGCAAGGCCACCCTACAAGGCCATGGTTTCCCCTCAACCCACACCCTTTCCACGCCCCCAGGGCCCTCCCTTCCCTACCGGGCCCCAGGGCTGTGGGGAAGAAGAGGAAGCCTGGGCTAGCAGCAGGACGGCAGATACTGCTTTTGGTTTGATTTGGTTTGGGGTACTGGGGGAGTGTCGGCTACCCTGCCTCTGAGCGCTGCTGGAAGCTGCATGCAGTAGGTGCCTTTGCCCTTCATTCTGCTACGTGGTCATTCCTTGCTCAAGTGCACAGTAGACCAGTAGTGCATATTTGATGGCTAAGAGTTTTGGGAAGAAAAACAAGGTTAGAAATTGAGTCTTGCCTCCAGGCCGGGCACGGTGGCTCACACCTATAATCCCAGCACTCTGGGAGGCCAGTGCGGGCACATCACTTGCGTGAACTCAGGGGTTCAAGACCAGCCTGAGCAACATGGCGAAACTCTGTCTCTACAAAAAAGTACAAAAATCAGCCGGGCATGGTGGTGCATGCTTTATTCCCAGCTACTTTGGAGGCTGAGGTGGGAGATTGTTTGAGCCTGGGAGGTCAAGGCTGCAGTGAGCCAAGATCACGCCACTGCACTGTAGCCTGGGTGACAGAGTGAGACCCTGTCTCAAAAGAAAAAGAAAGAAAGAAAGAAATAGGGTCCAGCTTTTTCTTTTCACAGATGGGGAAACTGAGGCCCAGAGAGTTGAGGTAACTTGTTCTGGATCATGCAAATAGCTTGGAAGTAATGGGGTCTGGGTCTTCCATGCCTCAGAAGCTGGGAACAGTGTACCCCTGTGTTGAGCTGATGGCTGCTTTGACATCCCTCAGGGGTTGTTGTGTAGACACCCACTTCTGAGAGATGGGAGATTCTGGTTCGAGGCCTGGTTTGCTCTCCTCTACCTACTGCGGGACTCTGGGCAAAATCTTCCTTCTCTGAGGACCTTGGGGTCCCCAAGCATAGTCCCCGTGGCACAGTCCTGAGGATTGCAGAGCGTGGTCAGGTTTGTGGGGTCGGAGGTTGCTGACCTCACTGTGGATGGAGGGCTTGTTCAACACAGGTTGCTGTACCCCACTTCCAGAATTCCCATTCAGCGTGGTCTCCTTGAGCCCTGATAATCTGCATTTTGTGTAGGTTCCCAAGCGCTGTTCCTGCTGGTCAGAGAACCCACGTTGAGAGCTGGGGTAGTAGAGGTGCAGCAGATGAAGCACACAGGCGCTAAAACCTGCTGTGAGATCTCAGGCAAGGACTTCACCTTTCTGTGCCTTGGCTTCCTCAGCTGTAAAATGGAATGACAGAGCACTGTCCTCATAGATTAGTTGTGAGGATTAAATGAGCGATTGGGAGGCGGAGGCGGGCGGATCACCTGAGGTCAGGAGTTCAAGACCAGCCTATATAATTGATTTTAATTGAAATTCCTTTTGGTAATTCTTAAAGATAATAATACATTTTGATGTTTATTCATGAGCATTACTGATATTCCTTCCTCCAGCTGCATGATAATGTTTTCTGTCACTCCTGTGGGTGAGACCCAAGAAATGAAACTTGGCCGGACATGGTGGCTAATGCCTGTAATCCTAGCACTTTGGGAGGTCTAGACCTCTTCCTGAGGTCAGGAGTTTGAGACCAGCCTGGCCAACATGGTGAAACCCCATTTCTACTAAAAATACAAAAATTAGCTAGGCATGGTGACACACACCTGTAATCCCAGCTACTCAGGAGGCTGAGGCAGGAGAATCACTTGAACCCGGGAGATGGAAGTTGCAGTGAGCCAAGATTGTGCCACTGCATTCCAGTCTGGGTGACAGACATAGCGAGACTCTGTCTCAAAAAAAAAAAAAAAAAAAAATGGCCGGGCACAGTGGCTCACACCTGTGATCCCAGCACTTTGGGAGGCCAAGGTGGGTAGATTACAAGGTCAGGAGTTCGAGACCATCCTGGCTAACACGGTGAAACCCCATCTCTACTAAAAAAGTACAAAAAATTAGCTAAGTATAGTGGCACACACTTGTAGTCCCAGCTACTACTCGGGAGGCTGAGGCAGGAGAATCGCTTGAACCCGGGAGGTGGAAGTTACAGTGAGCCAAGATAGTGCCACTGCACTTCAACCTGGGTGACAGAGCAAGACCTTGTCTCAAAAAAAAAAAAAAGCCAATATTTGTAAAGCGTGTAGAAACCCCATCCCCCCCACCAGGCACACAGTAAGCACTATATGCATGTTTGCTTTTTTTTTTTTTTAAAGACAGGGTTTTGCTTTGTCACCCAGGCTGGATTGCAGTGGCGTGATCATAGCTTGCTGCAGCCTTGAATTCCTGGGCTCAAGTGATCTCACCCTCCCAAGGAGCAGGGACTACAAGTATGCACCACCATGCTTGGCTTATTTAATTTTCTTTTTTGTTGTTTTTTTTTGGAACAGAGTCTCGCTCTGTCGCCCAGGCTGGAGTGCAGTGGCGCAATCTCGGCTCACTGCAAGCGCCGCCTCCTGAGTTCACACCATTCTCCTGCCTCAGCCTCCTGAGTAGCTGGGACGACAGGCGCCTGCCACCACGCCTGGCTAATTTTTTGTATTTTTAGTAGAGACGGGGTTTCACCGTGTTAGCCAGGATGGTCTCAATCTCCTGACCTCGCGATCCGCCCGCCTTGGCCTCCCAAAGAACTGGGATTACAGGTGTGAGCTACCGTGCCCGGCCTTTTTTTTTTTTTTTTTTTTTTTAAGAGACAGGGTCTTGCTATGTTGCCCAGGCTGGTCTTGAACTCCTTGTCTCAAGTGATTCTCCCACCTCAACCTCCCAAAATGCTTGGGATTATAGGCATGAGCCACTGTGCCCGGCTTTGTCTTACTATTATTGTCATTCTTATTGCCGTGATTATTTACCTTCCCCTCCTCGACAAAGACTATTCTGTTCACAGCGAATTCCTTGCCATTCTCCAAATTTCCAGTGTGCTTTCACACTTCTGCCTTCTGTTCTAGCTGTTCCTTCTACTTGGGACGCTTCTTCTAACTTCTGCACGTGTTAAAATGCTGGCATTCTTTTAGACTCAGCTCAGATTTCCTTCCTCTAATGTCCGTGATGACATGACTTGCTTCCCCTAACCAAGCTCTTATTTCATTCTGTGAATTATCCTGTTACTTGGGTGTCAATCTCCTGTGCTGACCCACAGGCTCCTATAGATCTGACTTGGGGCTTTGCTGGTACAGAGAATCTCCCAGGAATGTTACTTTCAAAGTCCAGCTTTGATGGTGTTTCAAGAAGACCAGCTCCATTGTTGTCAGTGGCAGCTGTCAGAGAAGCCTTCCAAGGCGTATGGGGTGGAGCCCCGTTTGGGACATGGGATTTCCTTAATTAGTAAGAGTGTGAACTTAGCACTCCACAGCCCTAGGTTCATGTCTGTGTTTTGCCATTTAGTGTGATGCAGCCTTGGATAATTTCCTTAATTTGTGTGTGTGTGTCCTTTGCATTTTTAATTTATTTTATTTTATTTATTTTTTTTATTATTTATTTTTTTTGAGACGGAGTCTTGCTCTGTCACCCAGGCTTGAGGGCAGTGGCATGATCTTGGCTCACTGCAACCTCCGCCTCCCAGTTTCAAGCAATTTTCCTGCCTCAGCCTCCTGAGTAGCTGGGATTACAAGCGTGCATCACCACGCCTGGCTAATTTTTTTGTATTTTTAGTAGAGACAGGGTTTCACCATGGTGGTCAGGCTGGTCTCGAACTCCTGACCTCGTGATCCGCCCACCTTGGCCTCCCAAAGTGCTGGGATTACAGACGTGAGCCACTGCGCCTGGCCTGCATCTTCATTTTAAAAGGATGCCATCATCACTTACAGCAGCGGGTTTTTGTGAGGATTCAGTGGGGTCTCATTTAGGCAGCGAATATGAGCACCTCCTGTGTGCTGGATGCCAGGAATCCAGCAGTGAGCAGGAGAGACCCCGTTCCTGCCCTGGGAGAGCTGATGTTTTAGATGGACACAAGGGGAAGTATAGAAATGATAGTGTCGCTGTCTCCGGAGGATGCAACAGGAAGGAGATGGTCTTTGAGAAGCATTCTGTACATGGTCTTGCAAGTAGGAGGCCCTTAGTAATTGGTGAGTGTGATGATTACTGTTATTGCCGTAATTATTTGGGAGAGGAGGCAAAAAGGGAAGGGAGGCATTGTGGGAAGAAGGAATAGTATCAGTACAGGGTCAAGAAGGCATTCGGTTTCAAAGTCGTAATATTCATAGCCAATGTGTATGGATGCCCTAGTGTGTGTCAGGTACTCTGCTAAGGACTTCCTAGGTGCAAATTCATCTCAACCTCCAGGGAAGTGCTGTGGTATCCCCATTTTCCAGATGAAAGACATGGGGCACCGGGGAATTGGACCACTTATCTGGGAAAGTGGAGGGGCGGGAGTCAAACCTAGATTCTTACCCCTGCATCTAGGGTGTGTGATGGGAAGTGAGACTGAGTGGGGACAGGTCCTCGTAGGGAGGGCTCAAATCTTAGAAGTCATGGACTGTGTCCTCTTCCTGGAGTCCCTTAGATGGTCCGGGGATGGACAGGGTGGGGAAGTTCATGGCATATCTCATTTTATGGTCCAGAAAGCCAGTGGCATGCTGCCCCTCCAAGAGTAGGTAGGAAAGGATGGCTCCTCCTGGACCCCTTCTAGTTGGGTTCTCCTGGTTGGTGGCAAATCCCTGGCGGGGCTGGAGTTGTGGGAGGTGATAGGCACAGTGCAACCCATGGTTGGGAGCCTACATTCTGGGTGGTGAGGATGCTGGTGGGTGCTCCTTCATTGCAAGGATGCAGTTGCTTGCTGTTGCCTTTTCCTCATTTCTGCTCTCTGGGACCCTCTCTGCTTAGGACTGGGCATGAGGGGAGCCCAGGAGAAAAGCAGATAATGAGGATCCAAGGGACTTGTATTTGTCTCCAGCCGGTCGCCTCCCGAATACCTATGGCTTGCTGGTTCCTGAGCAAACAGGTGCCTCAGGGAGTATCTTTATCTTTTGTGTGTGTGATGCCGTTGGAACCTCACAGTGACCCGCGAGGCAGGCATCAAGAGGAGGCCTGCTGTTGTGAGATGATAGCAACTCTCAAGTCAGACACACTTGAGTTAGAACTCCAGCTGGCTTATGCATGAGCTCTGAGACCTTGGGCCAGACACTGCTCTGGTCCTCAGTTTCCTCATCTGTGCAACAGGGATCATAATAATGATTATTTTGTGGGTGACAGATAATAGTTATATGGCACCTAATGCATAGAAATGCTCAGTAATTCATAGCAACGAAGATTTTGTTGTTCTTCACCCATTTTACAGATGAGGAAACTGAGGCTCAGAGAAGTTAAGGGACTCTCCCCATGGCATTTTGCTTCCTGGTAATGGCCAGGCAAGTTTGCAGATGGAAATATTTTCCATAAAACCCAGGTGCCCCAAAGCCCTGTACCATTAGGAAAAGGCTGTTCCCGAACTGTGAATCCATCCCCCAAAACAGCGAACCATGAGATCATGCCCCTTCTCTCTCGTGGGTTTCTCCCTGTGATTTTTTAACTGTTCATACTCTGAGCAGCTCTTAAAGCCTTTGCAGTTCTTCCAGTTCTTCCTGCTTCTAGGAGTGAGTGAAAATGAAGAAGATATCACAGTCTGTCCAGGAAGGAAACACAGGAGCAGGTGAATGCTCAGGAAACCGGATTCCTAGTATGCGCTACCCCAGAACTGGGGCTGACAAATTCTGCTCTTAAAACCCCCACCTAGAGCCAACTGCTGCCTCTAGTAATATGCCCAAAATATTACCAGGATGAAGACCTCATGCTTCCTGGATGAACCACAAAAAAAAAAAAGGTTGAGGCCATCTTGTTGAGGAACATTACATCCAGCAAGTATTTATTTATTGTTTCTTTGTTCTTGGTCAAGCCTTTTCACTTTTTGGCCGTCAGCCATTGCAAAACCTCCACAACAAAGAAGTCGAAAGTCATGCAATCAGAAAAGCCATAAACTACAGTTGGGGCCAGGGGAAGAGGGAAGTTAGCTGAAGACTTTGTAAGCAAAAACATCAGGAAACCTTCTGACATGTTAATAAAGATACTCTAGAGTCACATCTTGTGTGGAAACTCAAATCCACATTGTTGGGGCGGAAGTCGGAGTCAATGACTGACCCCAACCATCACCCCGAGCCTTCAGATAAGATGGTGGAACTAGATGGGGCGCCGTGGCTCACGCCTGTCATCTTAGCACTTTGGGAGGCTGAGGAGGGTGGATCGCTTTAGCCCAGGAGTTTGAGACCAGCCTGGACAACATAGTGAGACCTCATCTCGACAAAAAATAAACAAAATTAACCAGGTGTGGTGGTGTGTACCTGTGGTCCTCTCTACTCGGGGGGCTGTGGTGGGAAGATTGCTTGAGCAATCCCTGGAGGAAGAAAGTAGAGCCAGGAACTATCATTAATTAAACACTTAACCAGCTCTAATATGGTAGTAAAGCCCTTATGTGTATTTAGCTGCTCTCCCAATTCACAGATGAGAAAAATGAGGCCCAGAGAGGTTAAGTGATTTACCTGAGGTCACAAAACTAATAGGTGGGGAATTCAAACTCAGGTGCATCTTTCTGCAAAACCCATTCTTTTTTCACTACTCCCTGATATCTGAGGAAACTTACTGATGAGCAAAATGACCTCAAAAAATAAAATATGAATGCCTCTCAGTGTCAGGCTCTGTGATAAGTGTAGGAAAAAAAGAAGAAGAAGAAAATAACCCACCAGACTGCAATGCCTCCCAGCCTGTGAGCACTCACAGTGGAATATGGGAAACAGAAGGGCAAACAGCATTTACCATACAGAATGGTGAGTGGTAGGCAGAGGGGACTGTGAGACATAGGAGGGTGGAGCTTAATCTAGTCGGGGTATTCAGGGAAGGCTTCTTGGAGAAGGAGATACTTGAGCTGAGGAGATAACAAGCAGCCCAAGATAAGGTGGGAAGAGGGTATGGACACACCTATTAGCTAGGACTCTTGATAAACAGAGACAGAAACCCAGCTTCCATAGCATTGAGCAAAAAGGTAAATTTATTGGATTGTGTAAGAGGTAAGCGTCAGGCATGGCTAGATCCAAGGACTCAACTAATTTCAGGGATTTATGTCTCCATCTCTTGGCTCCACCTTCCTAGGTTGGCTTTGCTCTCACGCCAGCTTTGCAGGTGGTGACTAGAGATGGCCCCACACCTCCAGCCCTATACCCTACTAGCTTAGCCTCCCCACAGAATTCTGTAAAAGTCTCCAGTTGAGTTTCATTGACCTAGATTGGGTCAAACATCCATCTTTGAACCAACACTGCAGCCTGGGAATGAAATGCTGTGGTTGGCCAGGCCTAGATTCTGTGTCTGCACCAGGGGTCAAAGGTGGACTGAGAATGAAAATAAGAAAGCCAGGGATGCATAGCACCCTTGGGGCTGATAGAAGGTCCATGGGGCTGGAGAAGGGGTCTGATCATGACATCCCTCTAAGCCATGTGAAGAAATTGCATCCTGAAAACAGTGGGAAGCTTTGGAAGTGTAGTGAAGGCAGGGGGTGACATGCCACCGTATGGGGACAGGCAGGGGTGGAAGCATGATCAGGTGGCAGACAGTGGGGACTTAGACTGGGCTGCTGGTGATGGAGAGAAACAGCTGGATCCTGGGGGTAGTGAGTGTAATGCACAGGACTCAGTGGTGATTGGATCAGGGGTTCATGGGGGAGGAAGAGTTTCATAATGATCTTGGATTTCTGGCTTGTTCCAACAGGCAAGCCTGGAAGAGAAACCAAGCTCAGGAGATCCCATTATGAATTCAGGTTGATTGTGTTGAGTTTCAAATGCTGTCAAGCATCCAAGTGACAGGCTAGTGGAGAATTGGCCATTTCACGGTTGCTATGCTGAGAGGGGCCAGTCAGGATTCTGTGGCCTCAGGAGAAGGGGTGCAGAGTGACAACTCTATCCAGTAAATATTAATTGAGCACCTACTGAGCTGCAGTGCTCAGTAAACACAGCATTCAAGGCCCCCAGACAATGAATGCAGAATATGTAAGTCAATCATATGATGTGTTAGAAGGCGGTGAGTGCTGGGGGAAAAAAAAATCACGCAGGGTGAGGGCTTCTGGATTGCCGTGTTGGAGGGGCAGGTTGCAGCATTAACTGGTTGATCAGAAGAGGCCTTGAAGAGGTGAGATGTGAGAGAGGACAGGAGGGTGAGAGAGTGAGCCAAGTGGATGTTTGGGGAAAGGGCATCCGGGCAGCGGGCACAGCCAGGGCACTGGCCCAGAGGAGGAAGGGTGCTTGTGTGTTTGAGGGACAGCAAGGGGGCCAGCATGGCTGGAGAAGAGGCAGGGGCCAGTGGGGTTGGCGGCAGAAGGGTAAGGGGCGGGGTCAAACCTGTAAGGCAAATGAGGACTGGTTTTTCCTGAGTAAAGTGGGAGCCATGGGAAGATGCGGAGCCCAGGAGGACCATGGCCTGACTTCCGTTTTCCTAAGGTTGCTGTGGCTGCTTGCTGAAAATCAACTGATGAGACAAGGGCAGAATCAGGGAAGCTAGTGATGAGGTGGCTTGGACCAGAGTGGTAAGAAGTGAACGCCTGAAACAAATGCCTGGCAGTGCGGGTGGTGAGAAATGGCAGATTCTGGCTCTGTTTTAAAGGTGAAGTTAACAGGATTTGCTGCTGGATTGGATTAGGGTGAGAAAGAAGAATCAAAGCTGCCTTCAAGGTTTTTGGCACAAGCATGAAAGGATGGAGCTGCTACCAGCTGCAGGTGGGGTATGCTGGGGAAAGGACCAGGCTCAACACCCAGGTGCAGGGAGGAAGAGAGTGGGCAACTATGTCCAAGTGAGGAGAGAGATTTGGGCTCGAGATGACAATTCAGGAGATGTCAGCCTGTGGGGAGCATCCAGGGGTGCTAGTATCTCCTGGACTGGAGGGAGGAGAGAGGGCCACAGAGACAAGTAGCCAAGTGTGACCTCCTGATACCTGTGCCAGAATGGCTGGGTTTGGCCCCGCATAAGGAAAAACCCTGTAAACTTTTTCATGGGGTGGTAGAGAAAGAGGAAGACAAGCAGACATCCCCTCCTTCGCATCTGATCAAGAGCCACCGTGGCCTGGCTGCTCATTTATTGAGTGTGGGTCTGGGAGGTGCCCGTGCCAGGAGCCGGGGTGTGGGTGGCATGATCAGAGGCTGAAGCTCAGTTCTCCTTGAAGTTCCTGGCGCCTGGCACTAGCCTAGCCCTGGGAGAGCACCGTCCTGCAAGTGTTGATTGAATGAATGCAAAGAGTCTTGTGTGTTCCTGTGCAGCAGCCGGGAAAGGTGTGTGGGGTGGAGTGGGGCGGGTAGCATACCCCAGCCAGCAATACCATTCCTCAGCATTTGACAAAATATGATTAATTAATTTTTCTTTCTTTCTTTCTTTCTTTCTTTCTTTCCTTCCTTCCTTCCTTCCTTCCTTCCTTCCTTCCTTCCTTCCTTCCTTCCTTCTTTTTTTTTTTTTAGACAGAGTCTCGCTCTGACACCCAGGCTGGAGTGCAGTGGCATGATCTCAGCCCACTGCAACCTCCACCTCCCAGGTTCAAGCAGTTCTCCCTGCTTCAGTCTCCCGAGTAGCTGGGATTACAGCTGCCTGCGACCACGCCCACCTAATTTTTGTATTTTTTAGTAGAAACAGGGTTTTACCTTGTTGGCCAGGCTGGTCTTGAACTCCTGACCTCAGGTGATCCTCCTGCCTCAGCGTCCCAAAGTGCTGGGATTACAGGCATGAGCCACTGTGCCAGGCCATTAATTTTCTTTTTTTAGGAGACAAAGTCTCTCTGTTGCCCAGGCTGGAGTGCAGTGGTGTAACCATGTCTCATTGCAGCCTCCAGCTCTTGGCCTTGAAGTGATCCTCTTGCCTCAGCCTCCCAAAGTGTTGGTGTGAGCCACCAAGCTTGCTGAAAGTGTGATTCTTTAAGACTATTTTTATTCAAGTCTAACATGTATACAGAAAAGTGCATACTTCATATGCGTACAGCTCAATGAATTTTCAAAAGACGAATGTGTTTGTGTGACCAGCACCTGGATCAATAGCTGAACTTACATAGCACCCCTCCCTGCCCCAGGACACCTTGCTCCCCCTCCAGTTACCCCTTGCCCCACCAGGGTAACCACCATCCTGACATCTCCCCCTAGAATTTCACCTGTTTTTGTACTTTATATCCATGGAACTATTACTGGAATGGGGTCCCGATCCAGACCCCAAGAGAGGGTTCTTAGACATTGTGCAAGAAAGAATTCAGGGTGAGGCTGGGCGCAGTGGCTCACACCTGTAATCCTAGCGCTTTGGGAGGCCGAGGCGGGCGGATCATGAGGTCAGGAGATCAAGACCATCCTGGCTAACATGGTGAAAGCCCGTCTCTACTAAAAATACAAAAAATTAGCCGGGCATGGTGGTGGGCACCTGTAGTCCCAGCTACTCGGGAGGCTGAGGCAGGAGAATGGCGTGAACCCAGGAGGCGGAGCTTGCAGTGAGCCGAGATCGCGCCACTGCACTCCAGCCTGGGGGACAGACCAAGACTCTGTCTCAAAAAAAAAAAAAAAAAAGAATTCCGGGTGAGTTCATAAAGTGAAAGCAAGTTTACTAAGGAAGTAAACAAACAATAGAATGGCTACTGCATAGACAGAGCCTCTCAGAGGACTGCTGGTTGGCTATATTTATGGTTATTTCTTGATCGTATGCTAAATAAGGGGAAAGGAGTGGGCAGTCCCCAGAACTGAGGGTTCCTCACCTTTTTAGACCATATAGGGTAACTTCTGGCATTGCCATGGCATTTGTAAACTCTCATGGCACTGGTGGTGGGAGTGTCTGTTAGCATGCTTATGCATTATAATTGGCCTATAATGAGCAGTGAGGATGACCAGAGGTCACTTTTGTGGCCATCTTGGTTTTGGCGGTTTTGTCCGGCTTCTTTATTGCATCATGTTTTATTAGTGGGGTCTTTATGACCTGTATCTTGTGAAACCAGCCCTGCTGACTTCCTGTCTCTGTGACAAAGAATGCCTGACCTCTTGGGAATGCAACCCAGCAGGTCTCAGCCTCATTTACCCAGCCCGTATTGGAGAGATGGAGTCGCTGTGGTTCCAGTGCCTCTGACAGAGCCAGCGTTATGGTCTCTCTTGTGCCGACTTCTTTCGCTCATCACAGGTGTTGTTATTGCGTGAGGTTCTGGCTTGTTCTTTCTCCTGGCTGTTTAGTATATATCTATTTATTTGTATTTACTTATTTATCCATTCTATTGCCAATGGGCATTTGGATAGTGTCCAGTTGGGGGCAATTACGATCGTGCCACCGGGAACATTTTGATATGTGCCCTTCGGTGAACCGTTGAATGCATTTCTTATGGATGTATAATCAGCAGTAGAAATGCTGGGTTGTAGAGAAGTTGCACATTCAGGCTTTGTCTCAGTTAAGCCAGAGTTTTTCGAAGGGGTTGTACCAGGTTTCCCTCGCGCCAGCCGAGTATGAAGGTTCCGGTTGCATTACATCCTTGCCAACACTCGGTATCCTTTTCTTTTTTTAGTGACTTAGTTACGTAATGATCCCACAATGTACTTTAAATTTGCATTTGTTTCCCTGATGGCTATGAGTTTGAGCACCTTTCATATGCTTATTGACCACTTAGATAACCTCTTTTATGAAGTATGTCTTCAGATGTTCCCATTTTTCTATTGTGTTGCCTGTCGTTTTTTTAATCGATTTCACAGAACTCTTTATATGTTCTCAGTATAAATATTTGATATGTATCACAAATATCTTTTTTCATGCATGACTTCATTTGATCCATAAGAGGAGGAACCAGGAATTGTAAGCCTCAAGGTCATTGGAATCCAGGACAAGCTTCATGTGTGTGAGCCTCAGTTTCCCTCTCTAAATCCTGTGGATATTAGCTCATTGCCTGGTGTATAGATGGAACTGTGACTGATATTAGCACCTTTGCTGGGATGAGGAAGCCCTGAATTAAAATGGGCAAAACTGGCCTTGCATGGCTTTCAACCTAAGTCATCCCTGTTTCTCAGGTCTGTATACCAACTTCCAGGCTGGGCCTTGAAAATACACAGTGAGCAAGGCCCATTTCCTACCCTTGGAGGGGACTGCACCAGCGGTGAGTGCAGGGGGCTGTGGGATCCCAGCAGAAACACTAACTGGGCTAAGGCATTGTGGAAGGCCTCCTGGAAGAGGTGAGTCTCAGGGTGGAGTAAGCCTCTTCTGTTCAGGTACAGGCTTGGGCACCTTTGTGCATCAGGCAATGGACAGGTACCTGGGAGATGGAGAGAATCGGCTCAGTCTCACCCCTCTCTCACCCCGCAATAGACCAGTGTTCTTGATGGGGATGACTGCACCCCCAGGGGACAGTTGGCAATGCCTGGGGACATTTTTGGTTGTCAGGACTCGGGGAGGGGATGCTACTGGCATCTCCTTGGTAGAGGCTGGGGATGCTGCTAAACATCCTAGAACGCACGGGACAGCCCCACCCCACACTACCACAAAGAATGATCTGGTCCAAATGTCTATAGTGCAGAGACTGAGAAACTCCAAGATGGACAATTACGATAAGATGTGAGCGGGGGAAGAGGGGAGAGCAGAGGGATTGGGAGTGTTGTCCTGGCCTTAAGGAGTTTGTTTGTTTGTTTATTTACTTACTTTGAGAGAGTCTTACTCTGTCACCTAGGCTGGAGTGCAGTGGCTCAATCTTGGCTCACTGCAACCTCCGCCTCCCGGGTTCAAGTGATTCTCCTGCCTCAGCCTCCCGAGCAGCTGGGATTACAGGCATCTGCCACCATGCCCAGCTAATTTTTGTAGTGTTTTTTTTCTTTTCTTTCTTTTTTTTTTTTGAGACAGAGTCTCGCTCTGTCGCCAAGTTGGAGTACAACTGGCGTGATCTCAGCTCACTGCAACCTCTGCCTCCCGGGTTCAAGTGATTCTCCTGCCTCAGCCTCCTGAGTAGCTGGGACTACAGGCGCGTGTCACCACGCCTGGCTAATTTTTGTATTTTTAGTAGAGACGGGGTTTCACTATGTTGGCCAGGATGGTCTCGGTCTCTTGACCTCGTGATCTGCCTGCCTCGGCCTCCCAAAGTGCTGTGATTACAGGCATGAGCCACTGCGCCTGGCCAGGAGTTTATTAACCTTCATGCCCACCACGGGAACCACGAACCACGTGTGGCTTCAGAGCCCTCAAAATGTGGCTGCTGTGGCTGAGGAACTGAATTTCAAGTCTTTATCTATTTTAATTTCAGAACAGATACTCATTCCCATTCTTGGAAAACTTTTAAGTGTGTGTGCAACAATTTGGGTGTGTGGATGTACTTTGTTCAACTATCAATTTTATGAAATCTCTGTACAGATGAGCTATTTCTACTGAGAATTTAGCATCCAAATTGAGATGTGCTGAAAGTAGAAGTTATACCCCGGGTTTCAGAGACCGAGTACTTAAAAAAAAAAAAAAGACTATAAACTCTCTCAGTAATGTTCATATTGATTAATGATAATATTTTATATATATTGAGTTAAATAAAACGTTATTAAATTTACTTCTGTAATGTAGCTACTGGAAAACTGAGAATTTGAAGTGTGTCTCACACTGCATTTCTATTGGGTGGCGCTGTTACAAACTACAGGAAGGAGCTAGAATTCTGTGGAAGGTTTTAGGCAGGGGCTGACATCCTCTGGCCAAAATGACAACAGGGGATTCCAGAGACCGGGGCAAGTCTGGCCACAGGGAGACTGCGTGGCCTAGGAGACCTGAGCCACAGCCGCCAAGAGAAGCCCTGATTCCCCAGAGAGGAGGTGCCCGCTGCCAATCCACAGGTGAGCAACAAGACTGGATCCAGAAGAGGGAGGAGCCTTTAGGAGAGGCAGGCCCATCGCAAGGCTGACTGATCCTTCAAAGGAGCCTCCCAGCTAACAGCCAGCAGGAGAGAGACCTTGGCCACCAAGGGTCTGCCAGCTCCTGGTGGTCCCCATTCCAGACACCTGCCAGCTCGAGCCTGACCCTCGCCTCCACCCTGGCTGCTGCCTGTACCGCTCTCAGGTTTGAAACCTCATCTCTTGCTGCTTGGCTCTGCTCTCTACTACTTACCAGCTGTGTCACCTAGAGCAAGTGGCTTTCCCTCTCTGGGGGCTGCCAGCTTTGCATGGCCTGGCCCATGTTGCAGCTAGAGCTCAGGGAAGATCAGAGATGCCCACAGGTGACAAGTCTTCCTGGGCTGGGTGTTTTGGAGGTGGCATTATGAAGTCTCAGTGGGGGCTATGTAGACAGTATTCTCTGTTTGCAGATGGCTTCCCCTCTCCACTTTGTGTGTTATGTCCTCATTTCACTGCTAAAAAAGTGGAGTCTCAGAGAGGTGAAGCAGCTTGCCCAGGGCCACACAGCTCCACAGAGGCAGAATTCAGATGAGTAATGATGACTTTGCAGGTCCAAGGACACCCCTCCCATGGCTATAACTCAAGTGTTCTATCAAGGGCAGAGCACTGCACCTCTCTGGGCCTCAATTTCCCCGTCTGTCAAATGGGGAGAATAACAGTGCCAGTCGGCTGCTGTGAGGCTGTAGTAAGTTGAATAAAGTAACAGAGCACTGGCCCAAAGCAAGGCTTCAGGTGGTGGCTGCTGTTTGTTGACTGATCTGTGCATAAGTGTTCACTGCAGCCTTCTGCAGTGAGTGGTAGGAGCCCATTTTTACGGGGAGGAAACTGAGGCTAAGATGGGCAACTGGTGAGAGCAAAGTTGGGGTCTCATCTGGCTTCTTGGCCCTGGAGCACTTTCCCTCCTCTGCTCGGCCCTCCGGCGTTACCTGTTATTCATGACAGGGCAAGGCTGTGCTGTGCCCAGCCTGGTCCTCGGTCCTGCATGACTGGCCATGAAGGGGCACAGGAGCAGCCTCGCCAGTGGCGCTCACAGATGTCCAGTCCACTAAGCCTGCTCCCTCCCTCAGGAACTCTGCTTCCTTTGCTGGGTGAGCTGTAACCTTTCCTCCTTCCTGCTCCAAGCAGCTGCTGAGAGCGAGAGTGGTTGATCAGGAAGCTGGTACAAAGACACCTAGGCTGTGGCCAGATCCTAGAAGGCAGAACTGGGAGAGGCCTTAGAGGTCATTGGCCCCTGGTGCTGGTTGTCTAGACACCTCATTCAGCCTCAGTCTCCATAGTTGGAAAATGGGAGGAATCGTCAGCTTGGCAAAAACGGCAACCTCTGGCAACACAAAGTTGGTGCAGAAGGGGAACATGCAGACTGCTGGCAGGAGGGTCTTTGGGAAGGCACTTCAGCAGTATCTGCTGAAATATAAAGGGAGAGTGGCCCCTGAGCCCGCCAACCCCCTATAGGTAGCTACCTAGAGCTGTGCTTCTCAAATTGTATTGTGCATGGAAATGCCTGGGGTCTGGTTAAAATGCCGGTTCGGTACCTTCTAAGGCATGGGACTAGCAGGCTTTCGGGTGGCCTTGCTGCTTGCAAGACCGTAGTAAGGCCCTAGGGCACCTTTCATGCATGGGCACAAGGAGGCATGGTCCTTTCTGAGGGTATGTCATTGCAAGAAGATGAAAGCAGCTTACATGTCTGTCAGAAGATCTTGACTAACTGAACGGTGTGCTGTTCCTGCCGGGATGCTCTGGAACAATTAAGAAGAGGGAGGGAGGGCTGGGCGTGGTGGCTCACACCTGTAATCCCAGCACTTTAGGAGGCTGAGGCGGGTGGATCACGAGGTCAGGAGATCGAGACCATCCTGGCTAACACGGTGAAACCCCGTCTCTACTAAAAATACAAAAAAATTAGCTGGGCATGGTGGCAGGCGCCTGTAGTCCCAGCTACTCAGGAGGCTGAGGCAGGTGAATGGCGTGCATCCGGGAGACGGAGCTTGCAGTGAGCTGAGATCGCACCACTGCACTCCAGCCTGGGCTGGAGTGAGACTCCGTTTCAAAAAAAAAAAAAAAAGAAGAAGAAGAGGGAGGGAAGGAGGTCCATAAAGGTGTTGCATGTTGATGTGTCTTGTCTTCTGGAAAGATATCAGTGCCCTCTGGAGGCTGGGGCTTTGTCTTGTTTACTGATTTGGCCCCGGTGCTAGAACAAGGCCTGGCACACAGTGGGTGCTCAAGCAATGTTTACTGGATGGTAGAACAAACATGCTGATACGGAAAGACCTTGTGTTGAGTGAACCCAGTCAGTTTCAGGAGGCTATGTAGAATCCACGGCTTCTTAACCTTGGCACTACTGACATTTGGGACTGGATGATTCTTTGTGCTGGGGGCTACCTGGGCATTATAAGATGTTTAGCAGCATCCGTAGGCTCTACCCATGAGATGATCCCTAATTGTAACAACCAAAACTATCTCTGGACATTACCAATGGCTCCCTGAATGGCAAAATCGCCCCTGGTCCCAGCACTTTGGGAGGCCGAGGTGGGCAGATCACTTGAGGTCGAGAGTTTGAGACCAGCCTGACCAACATGGTGAAACCCTGTCTGTACTAAAAGTATAAAATTAGCTGGACATGGTGGCACATGTCTGTAATCCCAGCTACTTAGGAAACTGAGGCAGGAGAATCGCTTGAACCTGGGAGGCGGAGGTTGCAGTGAGCTGAGATCGCTCCATTGCATTCCAGCCTAGGTGACATAGTGAGAGTCAGTCTCAAAAAAAAAAAGAAAAGAAAAGATAAAGCAAATGTAGATGGCTCCCCTCCAAACTAATCAACAGTAGTTACCTCTTAGAAAAGGGGAAGAACATAGGATTGGATCTTTTACTCCAAAGAGACTTACCTTCTCTCTCCAGTTTTTAATACGGAGGTTGTACTTATGAGTTGAGCAATTAAGTGCATCTTAAAAGTAGAAATGGCACATGGACTGGCTTGTAGAGCTGTGAGGGTTTAGTGAGGTTACACACCTGGAGCGTCCGGCACGGTGTCTGGCTCATGGTGGGGGTGCTGCCGAAGGACACCATTGTTGTTTTATTGTGTTGCATCTCTCCAGCAGCCCCTAAGCATACAGAAGCAGATAAGACCTTCTCGCATATGGGCAGACTGGAGCTCAGAGAGGGAAAGGGACTCTCCCAAGGTCACACAGCAAAGGAGGAGCTAGGCTTGCCTTCATGACTCCAAAGTAGGGACAGTTTCTCCTCTGCCACCCTGTGGCCCCCGCTGGGCCTCTGGGCCTCCTGGTCTTTGTATCTGTGGATTGAGGCTGTGTGGGCTGCTTCAAGTCCCCCAGCTTGTTGACTGCTTGGTGTTCACTAGCCCGGCTGGCACCCAGGAAGCAGACAAGGCTGGAAATGTCAGGGGGTGTAGCCTGTGGGAGTTGTGCTCTGGCTTTGCCCAGCAGCACTGGGAGGACTGCCAGGGATTTGGAGCCTGCAAGGAAGGACCTTGGCAAAGATGTTCCCTGTAGGTGGGTACTGGACTGGCTGCCAGCCCTATGCAGCTTCAAAGTCATGCTGCTCACCCACTGCTCAAACACCTGCCATGGCTCCCTAGTACCTAAGCCTAAATTTTCCTTCCTGTGCCTGCTGGGATAGCATTCCATGTCCTACAAAGGACTCTCCATGAGATGCTAGATTCCAGATACTAATAATAGTAATAATAATAATAAGACCTAGAGCACCTGCTGTTTGCTAGGCGTGGAACTAAGTGCTTCACATGCAATATCTTTTTTTTCTAATAAAAAAATTGTATTTACATAGAAGCATTCAGAATGTCAACAAAACAGCTGCAACTTTTTTTTTTTTTTTGCAATTACAGAGTGGTATTCAGTTAACAGAAAAATTATTTCGTATAAGCTGCATCAGAGACAACTGAAGATGAAAAAACTACCATCCCCATATACTAATTTGTGCTGTGCACGAACAAGAACCCGCTTTAAATTTCCATGCCAATTTACCACCCCCATACTGTACCAGGCAAGGTTAGTGGCTATTGAAAATACCACCAGGACAGGGCTATCTAAAGACACATTCGATAGTGTGTTAACTGTACAAAAAAAGGCACTGTACAGTTTAAAAACAAATCTTACACAGCCTTACATTTCAGTTTTTTTCTTTAAAAGGAGTGAGTTGTGTACGGGGGGGTTAAATGCTTTATAGACAAGAAAAAAACCTGCGCTAGAACCAACTTATTCATCATCATCATCTTCTTCATCTTCCTCCTTCTCCTCATCCTCATCTTCCTCCTCTTCCTTCTTTTTCTTGCTTTTTTCAGCCTTGACAACTCCCTTTTTTACTGCATCGGGCTTTCCTTTAGCTCAATATGCAGCAATATCCTTTTCGTATTTTTCCTTCAGCTTCACAGCCTTCTTTTCATAAGGGTGCTTGTCATCTGCAGCAGTGTTATTCCACATCTCTCCCAGTTTCTTCGCAACATCACCAATGGACAGGCCAGAATGTTCTCCTTTGATTTTTGGGTGATACTCAGCAGAACAGGAAGAAGGCCAAAGGAGGCCTCTTAGGTGCATTTGGATCCTTGAACTTCTTTTTTTGTCTTCCCTTTGGGAGGGATATGGGTTTTCATTTCTCTTTCATAACGGGCCTTGTCCGCCTTTGCCATATCTTCAAATTTTCCTTTCTCTTTAGCAGACATGGCCTTCCACCTCTCTGAGCACTTCTTAGAAAACTCTGAGAAGTTGAATGAAGCATCTGGGTGCTTCTTCTGCCCCTCCCAACAAGTTTGCACAAAAAATGCATGTGATGACATTTTGCCTCTCGGCTTCTTAGGATCTCCTTTGCCCACATTTAGTTATTTTTCCTCAGCAAGGCACAGTTGCCCATTGCCCGTCTGGCTTTCATTTGCCCCGGCGCTGTCTCTGTGGAGCTCAATGTACTGCAATGCGCAATATCTTATTTGATCCTTACAAAACTCATATGGCACTGCTGTAATATGATTCTCATTTTACAAATGAGGAACCTGATGCCCACAGAGGTTAAGTGTCTTGCCCAAAGTCATGTAGCTCTGTAGCCAGCATCTGTAGCCTGACTCCGGAGCCACACTTTAACCAGGAGGCCATCCTACCTTATCTTGTTAGGAGAGCAAGCCAGTATGATGCCAGCAGAGAAGGCCTCTGGGTGCATGGGAAGAAACCAGCCAGATGTTCAGGCCTGGCCGTGCCATTAAGTTGCTGTGTGACCTTGGCCACACTCTCCTTTCTGAGCTTGCCCAGGCTTTCTCTGAGGCCACTGCTGGCTCTGCATTCCAGAGCTCAAGGACCCAAAGTTATGCATCAAATCTAGAAATCATCTTCTCTTATTTTATATCGTATTACAGCATTGATATGTATGTGATACATATACATTGATATGATATGCTCCTATACCTCGTCTGTCACACCGTGTGGATTTCCTCAGAGGCTCCTAGAAGGCCCTGCTGTCCAAGCTAGGAGGTTTCTGGCAGCCCCAAGCTCCCTGGCTCCTGGGTGAAGGTGTGAATAGAACCATGCTGTTAAGTGGGGGTTTGCAGAAACCAGCATTTGACCTGGGAGAGCCCTAGGCAGCAGGGGATGATCAAGTGATCAAGATAATATTTTAACGCAAAATTTGAAAAATCAAAACTAATGGATGAACCTTGAACAGAGTGTGCTAAGTGGAAAAAGCTGGTCATTAAAGAACATGCTTTGCGTGATTCCATTTTTATGAAATGTTCAGAATAGGTGAACTCATAGAGACGGAAAGTAGAGTAGTGGTCTCCTGGGGCTGGGAGGAGAAGGGGGTTAGAGTTTGATACGTAAGGGTATGAGGTTTCTCTTTGGGTGATGAAAATGTTGCAAAATTGACTATAACTGTACAAAAACTCTGTGAGTGTGCTACTCTGAATATACTAGAAACCTGTGACTATACTATGTGATTATACTAAAGACCATTGAACTGTACACTTTTTTTTTTTATTTTTTTTTTTGAGACAGAGTCTCACTCTGTTGTCCAGGCTGGAGCGCAGTGGCGTGATCTCGGCTCACTGCAACCTCTGCCTCCCAAGTTCAAGCGATTCTCCTGCCTCAGCCTCCTGAGCAGCTGGGATTGCAGGCAGCTGCCACTGCACCCTGCTAATTTTTGTATTTTTAGTAGAGACAGGGTTTCACCATGTTGGCCAGGCTAGTCATGAACTCCTGACCTCAGGTGATCGCCTGCCTCGGCCTTCCATAGTGTTGGGATTACAGGCGTGAGCCACTGCGCCCAGCCCATGAACTGTACACTTTAAATAGGTGAGTTATATGATATGTGCATTGTCCCTCAGTAAAGCTGTTATAAAACAATCTGAATGCAAAAATATCCATGAAAAACAACATATAAAAATTGTAAATAATGTCAGGATCAGTATTACTGATGTTTTTTCTTTCTGCCTTGGCTCCAGTATAGCTTAGCACAGCACATCATTTGTCCTGTTTATTCAAACATTTTATTTTTTTTGTTTGTCATGGATTTTTTTCCACTAATCTAAAAAAGATTGCATTGAAACATTATTGATCTTGGTTACTGAGTTTTTTGGTACCCGCTTGAGTTTTTCTGCTCAAGGACGATGACTTGCTTACCTCACCCTGTTCCCGCCCTTCCAGGCAAGCCTTTTGCTCTCCCTAGGGTGGCCAGGGTCTCCCCCACCACTCTGTCCCTTCCTTCTCTCTGTCTCCCCATCTGACAGGTGAGACCAGCAAGCCCACCCCAAGAGAAGCTGTGATTTGTCTGTCCAGCCAGTGAGTCATGTGTGAGGACCAGAGTAGGGGGCTCTCTCCACATCACATCCTCCTCCTGCTCACATTGTCTCCTTTGCTGCTTTCTCCCTTCTGTCCTCCCATCTCCCTCCTTTTTAATTTTTTTGTTTGTTTGTTTGTTTGAGGCCAAGCACAGTGGCTCATGCCTGTAGTTGCAGCACTTTGAGAGGCCAAGGCAGGCAGATCACTTGAGGTCAGGAGTTGGAGACCAGCCTGGTCAACATGATGAAACCCTGTCTCTACTAAAAATACAAAAAATTAGCCGGTGTTGTGGCACGTGCCTGTAATCCCAGCTACTCAGGAGGCTGAGGCAGGAGAATCACTTGAACCTGGGAGATGGTGGTTGCAGTGAGCTGTGATTGCTCCATTGCACTCCAGCCTGGGTGACGTGTGTGTGTGTGTGTGTGTGTGTGTATTATATATTTTTTTATATAATAATTTTATAAACATATATATATTTTTGAGACGGAGCCTCCCTCTGTCAACCAGGCCAGAGTACAGTGGTGTGATCACAGCTCACTGCAGCCTTGACCTCCTGGGCCCAGTGATCCTCTGACCTCAGCCTCCCAAGTAGTTGGGACTACAGGAGCGTGCCACCACACCCGGCTAATTTTTAATTTTTTTGTAGAGATGGAGCCTTATTACATTGCCCAGGCTGGTCTTGAACTCCAGAGCTCAAGCAATCCTCCCTCCTCAGCCCCCGAAGTGCTGAGATTACAGACATGGGCCACCATGCCTGACCCCATCTCTCTTGTTTGAGATGGCTCCCTGGGTCCCCCAGCAGCTATCACCTGGCCTCCAGCCCTTGTCTTTTCAGGCCTCCTACACCAGAGAGAGCTTGTGTCCCCTCCCAGGTCACAACCAGACCAATGCTCACAATTTCCCACTGTCCCCAGGATAACTCCAAGCTCCTTACCTGGCATTCAAAGCCTGGCACAGTCTAGGGCTTGCCAATCTCCTTTCCCCACTTTTCCTGCTCACCACTGCTAATTTCTCATCGGTAGATTCAGATGGGACTCACAGTTATTGAAGAGCTGCAAGGCATTAGGCACACCCCTCTGGTCTTTCCCTTATTAAGCCCCTATCTCACTTAATCCTCACAGCAGCATTGCTAGTAAGAATTATTGGGCCCATTTTACAGATGAGGAAACTCAGGCCCAGAGAGTGGAGGTGATGCTGCCAAGGGTCTGGGGTAGACGCAGGTGCACACCCAGGCTGGCTGGCAGCATGGGACTCTGACCACCTGCCTGTGCCTCCCCTTATCCACTGCGGATGTTTGCTTTCCCTCAGGGCCATGTGTACAGTGCCTGTGCCAGGGTCACCCCCACTTTGGTCCCTGTTGGCCTTCACACTGCTAACTTAGTAGCCAAGGTCACATGCCAGTGTGTGATGCCAGCATGGAGAGGAGCCATGGTTCTTTTATAACAGTTGCCATCTCCTACCTACTTATATTTGGGGCTTGCTATGTTGATAGCCGCAGGCTGGGTCTCAAATTCCTGGGCTCAAGCTGTCTTCCTGCCTCAGCTTTGTGAGCAGCTGGGATCACAGGCATGAGCTGCTGCTCCTGGCCACTTTTACTTCTTAAAATAAAATCAGAACATGCAAACCATGCTCCACAATATGCATCAAGTGTTTCTGGTGCAAATCCCTACTGCTTTTGTGTTTGATGGTGGGGCGAGGAAACGGGCAGGAATGGGAGGGAAGGTGAGTCTAGACTCCTGAGGCAGGACCACGGCTCCCTGGCCCTAACAGCCATAGATTTTGTGTCCATAACGGAGCCAGATGCTGGCAGCGATTCTTAATTGGGGTCCCAGGCTGCATTCAGGGGCCTAGGAATTTGGATGGGGGAAAATTACATCTTTATTGACCGTAGTTTAACATTTCCTCCAGGTGACAACATAGGTGATAAATCACAGTAGTAGTGGCAGCACTTGCATCACCAGTAGAAACCACACTTTTTTTTGAGATGGAGTTTCGCTCTTGTTGCCGAGGCTAGAATGCAATGATGTGACTTCGGCTCACTGCAACTTCTGCCTCCCGGGTTCAAGTGATTCTCCTGCTTCAGCCTCCCAAGTAGCTGGGATTACATGGAACCTGCCACCACACCCGGCTAATTTTTTTGTATTTTTAGTAGAGACGGGGTTTCACCATGTTGGCCAAGCTGGTCTTGAACTCCTGACCTCAGGTGATCCACCCACCTTGGCCTCCCAAAGTGCTGGGATTACAGACATGAGCCACTGCGCCTGGCCCATATTTTTATATCACATTTTAGGTACCACAGATGTGTCTGCTTGCAGATGACAGTGATTATTCTGTCTGCTACTAGATCTTGTTATTGATTGCTTTAATAAAGGAGCAGATAGGTTACAGATGATATTTCACAGCAATTTTTGTAATCACATTCTTAGCCGAATTTTACTATATTGATTTCCTTTTCATCCTCTATATTTTATTGTATTCCATTTAAAAGCATTATTCTGGGAAGGGGCCCATAGATTTCACCAGATGGTTAAAGAGATCCATGGCACAAAATGGTGGAAGAACCCATTAGACCTGGGTTTGAGTCCTGATGCTGCCCTGTACCTGCTGTGTGAGTGTGAGCAGAGTGTGAGCAGCCCATTCCGCCTCTGGATTTCTTATTCATGATCCAGCCAGAGAGGGACTGTCTCCCCCACAGGGTTGCCGTGGGAGGCCTGCAGTGGGAGTCGATGCCACTTTGCGGTGGTGCCTGTCTTATTGGGTGTTATTAGGTCTTCTGGGCAGGACGTGACACCGGGTGCTCCAGCGTGCCCTGAATGTGTTCCCACCGCCTCCTGCACACCCCAGTCTGTCTGGGCATCCATCTCACTGGGTTGCTTGTCTGCCGGCTCAATGGCCGTGACACTCATTATGGGCAGGACTGTATCCGTCCTGATAAATAATGGTACAGAATTGTAGCTGATGCCTCTGAGCTCACACTCTTTGCCAGCTTCACAACAGCTCCACGAGGTAGGTGCCGTTTTCAGACTTATTTTGGAAATGTTAAACGTTATAACAGGTGAGTGAGGCTCAGAGACAAGAAGTCACTGGCTCAAGGCCACTGGTGAGTGGCCACACCAAGATCGCACCCTGGGTCTGTCCAACTTTAGGTCTACACTCCTGACTCCTGCACTCCACGACGATTGCATTCCCGAGTCTGGCCCAGGTGGGCAGCCAGTGAATAGTTAACTGGTGCAAAAGTAATTGCTTTCAATGGCAAAAACTGCATTACCTTTGCACAAGCCTACTAGAACGCTGAGTTCAGTGCCCTAAGCGGTATTTCATAGAGAGGGGGCAAGGGGCGGCAGCGCTTGTTAAAATGCAGATTCCCTCGGCTCCACCTTGCCTCTTCCAAATCAGAATATTTGAGGGCAGGCCCCAGGAAATCTGCCTTTTAAAGTTTTGGGCTATTCAGAAACACACCAAAGTTTAACCACCACCCTAAAGGGAAGGAATAACAGGTAGTAACAAAGCTCTGTTCTGAGTGCTTTATGTGAGTTTATTTATTTTGAGACAGAGTCATGCTGTGTCACCCAGGCTGGAGTGCAGTGGCGCCATCTTGGCTCACTGCAACCTCCTCCTCCTGGGTTCAAGCAATTCTTGTGCTTCAGCCTCCCAAGTAGCTGGGATTACAGGCATTCACCACCACGCATGGCTAATTTCTGTATTTTTAGCAGAGACGGCGTTTCACCATGTTGGCCATGCTGGTCTCGAACTCCTGACCCCAGGTGATCCGCCCGCCTTGGCCTCCCAAAGTGCTGGGATTACAGGCATGAGCCACTGCAAGTTTATTTATTTAGTCTTCACAAGTGCTAATGGCCTCCCCATTTCACAGATGAGGAAAGTGAGGCACAAAGTAGTTAGATAACACCTCCCCACTGACCCCCAACCCAGGGCTGCATTGCTGGGAATCAGCCAGGTGTGGAGGATTCCTGCCCCCGTGCTCAGTCCCCCACCTCTGACAGCTTCTGGGCAGAGGAGTACAGATGGGATCCCATGGTGGGTGAGGGTGAGGGCTCAGGAAGCACCGGTCCCTACAAGATCACGCTGGCCCTTTCCTGTTTGCCTTGTTTACCAGGCAGGGGCCCTCTGTGTTTCTGGGCAGGAAGTCCTGAGCAGGGGCTGTGCCAGGTGCCAGAGGCAAGACTGGGAGATAGTCCAGGAGTCTGAGCCAGGCACTACTGTGAGCAGCTGTCTGACCTGGGGCACATAGCTTCCCCATCTGTGTATGGGGTGGGGTTGAGATTTGGAAGAGGTAGTTAAGAGCTTGGGTTCTAGCATCAGATAGACCTGAGTTCCAGATCAAACTCAGCCGCTTATCGCCTGTGTGATCTCCAACAAAGCACTTCACCTCTCTCAGCCTCAGTTTCCCCTTCTGTAAAACGTGGCTAATAATAATAGTGCCTACCCTCCAAGGCTGTCATGAGGGTCAAAATATATAGTTGGCTCTCTGTCTTCACGGGTTCTGCATGCGGGGATTCAGCCAACAGTGGATCAAAAATATTCGGGAAAAAATTGGTGGTTGCATCTGTACTGAACATGAACAGGGCTTTTTTTGTCCTGTGATTGTTCTCTAAACAATACAGTGTAACAACTACCTACATAGCATTTACATTGTATTAGGTAGTATAATTGATCTAGCACTGATTTAAAATATATGGGAGGATATGTGTTAGTTATATGCAAATATTACATCATTTTGTATAAGGGACTTGATGTATACTGGTATTCAAGGGATATTCTGTAATCAATCCCCTGTGATACCGAGGGGTGACTGTATATGAAACTGCCAGCCAGGTGCAGTGGCTCATGCCTGTAATCCCAGCACTTTGGGAGGTTGAGATGGGAGGATTAAACTCAGACCAGCCTGGGCAACATAGTGAGACCCCGTCTCCACAAAAATAAAAATTAACTGGGCATGGTGGCACTTGCCTGTAGTCCCAGCTACTTGGCAGGCTGGGGCAGACAGATCATTTGAGACCAGGAGTTTCAAGGCTGCAGTGAACAGTGATCACTCCACTGCACTCCAGCCTTGGAGACAGAAGGAGACCCTGTCCCTTTAAAAAAAAAAACAAAAAAAAAACTGCCAGGCATACACAAGCCTCTCTGCTAGTCCTTATGTGGCAACAGACAGGATGCTGGATGATTCCCTATGCATGAGTGTGCACTTCTTTTTCTTTTCAATCAACTATTTGTTTTCCCGAATTGTACATTTTTCTCTTACCAAAGGCTGGCCACCTGGGTCCTCCCACAGTCCCTACTGAGATAAGTCCCAGAACCAAAACTGGCTTCCACCTCGGCTCACTGTATTTGTGCTTTGTGAGTTTGCCCAGGTTGCACTGAGGGCAGGTGCTGCTGATAGTGTTTTTTGTTTGTTTGTTTGTTTGTTTTTGTTTTTTGAGATGGAGTTTCACTCTTGTCGCCCAGGTCGGAGTACAATGGCACAATCTCAGCTCACTGCGACCTCCACCTCCCGGGTTCAAGCAATTCTCCTGCCTCAGCCTCTCCAGTAGCTGGGACTACAGGCGCCCGCCACCACGCCCGGCTAATTTTTGTATTTTTAGTAGAGATGGGGTATCACCATGTTGTCCAGGCTGGTCTCGAACTCCTGACCTCAGGTAATCCGCCTGCCTTGGCCTCCCAAAGTGCTGGGATTATAGGCGTGAGCCACTGCGCCTGGCTGATAGTGTCTTTTCGTGATACAGACTAGCGGGTTGGCAAACTATGCCCACGGGACAAATCTAGCCAACCGCCTGTTTTTGTAACTAGTCTTATCGGAACACAGCCACTTGCCTTCATGTCTGTGTCATCTTGGTGGTTTGCATTACAGTTGCAAAGTCGCAGCGGAGCTCTTGTGGCCCACAGAGCCAAAAGCATGGGTTTTATGACTTCACAGAAGCTTGCCTACCCCCAGGAGAGATGATAAAGCAGGGTCGTTGAAAGTTGGGGAAACAGTTTGGGTTCTGGCATCAGATAGCCTGAGTTTCAGTTCAGGCTCAACCAGTTACCATCTGTGTGACCTCCAACAAAGCATTTCACCTCTCTAAGCCTCAGTTTCCCCTTTGGTAACACGTGGCTAATAATAGCACCCACCCTCCAGGGTTGTCGTTTAGAGTCAAAATGTCCAGGGCCAACTGTGCATTTTTACTCTAACGACAAAGAACAGGGAGAAGAAGTCACTCCTGATCCCACCTGACCAGACCACACGTTCCTTAGGTTTGTGCTTATGTCCCTGCCAGTCTTTATCCATGTGCTGTAATGACTGATCCTAACATCAAAAGGCGGCCCGGCGTAGTGGCCCGTGCCTGTAATCCCAGCACTTTGAGAGGCCTAGGCAGGAGGATTACTTGAGCCCAGGAGTTTGAGACCAGCCTGGACAATGTATTAAGACCCCATTTCTACAAAAAATAAAATATTAGCTGGGCATGGTGGCGCACTAGCTACTTGGGAGGCTGAGATGGGAGAATTTGCTTGAGCCCAGGTGTTTGAGGCTGCAGCGAGCCATGGTTGCACCACTGTATTCTAGCCTGGGTGACAGAGCAAGACCCTGTCTCAAAAAAAAAAAAAAAAAAAAAGAAAAGGAAAAAAATTTAATAGTAATAGTTTTCTCATGCTGGCTCTGCCTGGCTTGATGGAAGTTACATAGTTCCCATGGCACTCTTCCAGGTGTTATTCCCATTTCTCAGATGAGAACACTGAGGCTCAGAGAGCTGCCCCAGATTGACCCAGGACACCCAGCCTCTGAGTGGGGGAGCCAGGATGTGACCCCCAGCCTCATCAGTCCCCACCCCCGGCTAGTCCCTAACAGAGTGCTGAACTGGGCCTCTGAAGGGGAGGCTGGGACAGTGTGTGGGATCCTGATTTGATGGTTTTAGGTAAAAAGAATGCAAAGCAAGACAGGGAGGAGAGCACAGGCTCTGGAAAGAGAGAGACTTGAGTTTTCCTTCTAGCTCCCCTGCCTCCCAGCTGCATGGCCTTTGACAGGTTCCTTTACCTCTCTGAGCCCCAGGAAATGGATGGTTAATAAGGGAGGGTCAAATAGCGTCAATGGTTAAGACAAAATGCAATGATATATGTAAAACCCTTAGTTCAGTGCCTGGTATATAATAAGGGCTCTAAGTCTGATCTAGTGGTTTTTTTGTTTGTTTGTTTGTTTTTTAGACAGAATCTCTCTCTGTCACCCAGATTGGAGTGCAGTGGTGTGACCTGGGCTCACTGCAACCTCTGCCTCCCAGGCTCAAGCCATCCTCCACTTCAGCCTCCCAAGTAGCTGGGACTATGGGTGTATATCATCACGCCCAGCTAATTTTTGTAGAGACAGGGTTTTGTCTTATTTTCCAGGCTGGTTGCAAACTCCTTTCCTGTAGCATTCCATCCCCCTCAGCCTCCCAAAGTGCCGGGATTATAGGCATGAGCCACCATGCCTGGCGTGAGCCACTGTGCCCGGCCTGAGCTAATATTCTTAAGGCTGCATGCCAGCCTCCCTGCCCTTTTTCCCTCTTGAACCACTCTGCATGCTTTTTATGCTCAAGCAGTGTCCAGAGCTTCAGAATTATTTTTCCCTTACTCACACCCCATTGGAATCTAGAGGGCTTTCTTGGCTGGCTTTCCCCTGCAATAGGTCAGAGGTCCCTGATTCCCAGGGACCCTGCCCAAGAGACCTGTGTCTCCCCAGCTCTGCAGAAGGTTGGGGCGTGGTGGGTGGGAGGTGGTGTGGTCAGCATGGTCCGGTAGGGTTGGGAATAGCCATGGCAATGGAATGTTGGGAGCTGGTTCCCATGGGAAGGAATCGCAGGGCTGATGGCTGAGCCTGAGCACGTGGGCACTGGGCCCCGCTCCAGGGCCACTCTGTAAGTGCAGTGACCTCCTGAGCTGGCTTTGTGCACTGCCAGCTCCCCGCTGTTGTCCCCTCCCTGCCCCCCTGCCACTTTTCTCTTGGGAACCTCCTGATCTGCTGAGCTTGGAGAAATGATGATTTAGAAAGTTCGTATAGATTTGAGCCAAAACTCAGTGTGGTCTCAATGCAAATGTCACTCCCTTCTTTCCTTCTTTAACCCCTGTGGAATGCCTCCACCTCTCATCATGGGCATTTGCTTCTGAGCCTTTATCACTGATGTCATTGTCTCACACACTGGTTTCTTGGCTCCCCACTGGAATGTCAGCTCTATGAAGGCAGGAACCTTTGTCTGTTGCCCTTGATGTATCCCAGTATCTTGAGCAGGGCCCTGCACATGGTACTTGCTCAGTAAACATTGGTGGAATGAATGAATCTGAGTCTAAGGGGATCTCTTAGATTGATCAGCCCCCTCCCTTCCAGGGGCATTTCAGGGTCAACAGAAAGAGGGAGCAAAGTCCCCTCCCATGGTCTCCTGCTGCCCGTTTTTTTTTCTTTTTTCTTTTTTTTTTTTTTTTGAGATGGAGTCTCTCTCTGTCACCCAGGCTGGAGTGCAGTGGCGCGATCTCGGCTCACTGCAACCTCTGCCTCCCAGGTTCAAGCAGTTCTCCTGCCTCAGCCTCCCGAGTAGCTGGGAGCTCTCAGGCGTGTTCATCACACCCGGCTAATTTTTTTTTTTTTTTTTTTTTTTTTTAAGTAGAGAGGGGGTTTCACCATGTTAGCCACGATGGTCTCGATCTCCTGACTTCGTGATCCACCTGCCTTGGCCTCCCAAAGTGCTGGGATTATACGTGTGAGTCACAATACCTGCTGAAATGAAACCCCGCTGTTTCCAACAACCAGCTGATTCTGGCTTAATCTGATTTTTTTTTTTTTTTTTTTTTTTTTTTTTGAGATGGAGTCTTGCTCTGTCGCCCAGGCTGGAGTGCAGTGGCACAATCTCGGCTCACTGCAACCTCTGCCTCCTGGGTTCAAGCGATTCCCCTGCCTCAGCCTCCTGAGTAGCTGGGATTACAGCCACGGGCCACCACGCCCGGCTAATTTTTTGTATTTTAGTACAGAGGAGATTTCACTGTGCTGGCCAGGATGGTCTCGATCTCCTGACCTCGTGATCTGTCCGCCTCAGCCTCACAAAGTGCCGGGATTACAGGCGTGAGCTCCTGTGCCTGGCTGCTGCCCCTGTTTTATGAGCCGCATGACACCACGCTAGGGATGGCACCTTGGAGACAGAACCGCATTTGGAAACTGGCCTTTCCTCTTGTTGTGTGGCTTCTGCTAATCACTCCATCTCTTGGAGCTTCAATTTCTTCACTTCTCAGATGGATAAAAATCTCCACCATACAAGGATTTGCTGAAAACAAGAGCCAGCAGGCAGGTAGCACTCGCTCTGGGCCAGGTGCTGTTCCAACATGCCCTAATTTATTTATACCTCCCAGCACTCCTACCAGACTAGTTTCTCATTTGCACTGGGCACATTTCAAAGTGCCCTTCTAGGAGGTGTTACAGGTTGCGTATCCCTTTGTCTGAAATGCTTGGGACTAGAAAGGTTTTGGATTTCAGATTTTTTTTTCTTTTGAGGCGGGGCTCCTTCTGACACCCAGGCTGGAGTGCAGTGGCATGATCATGGCTCACTTTAGCCTTGACCTCCAGGGTTCAAGTGATCCTCCTGCCTCACCATCCCAATTAGCTGGAACTACAGGCAAGCACCACCACACCTGGCTAATTAATTTTTTTTTTTTTTTTTTTTTTTTAGTGATGGGGTCTCACTTTGTTGCCCAGGCTGGTCTCAAACTCCTGGGCTCAAGCGAGCCTCCTGCCTCAGCCCTCAAAGTGCTGGTATTACAGCCATGAGCTACCACACCTAGCTTGAATTTTTTCCGAGTTTGGAATATTTGCATTATACTAATCAATTCAGCATCCCTACTCCAAAATGCTCTGATGAAATCGCTTGCTTCCTTCCTTCCTTCCTTTTTCTTTCTCTTTCTTTCTTCTCTCTTTCTCTTTCTCCTTCCTTCCTTGCTTTTCTTTTTCTTCCTTTTTTCCTTCCTTCCTTTCTTCTTTCTTTCTTTTTCCTTTTTCTTTCCTTTTCTTTTTCCTTTCCTTACCTTTCCCCTTCCCTTTCCTTTCCCCTTTCCCCTCCCCTCTCCACTCCCCCTCCTCCTCCTTTCCCCCTCCCTCTCCCCCTCCCTCTCCCCTCCCCTTCCCTTTCCTTTCAAGATGGGGTCTCGCTGTATTAACAGCCCAGGCTGGTCTTGAACTCCCAAGCTTAAGTGATTCTCCCACCTCGGCTTCCTAAAGTGCTGGAATTACAGGTGTGAACCACCATGCCCCACACCCGATGAGCGTTTTCTGTGAGCATCATGTTGGCACTCAACAAGTTTTGGATTTTGGAGCATTTCAGATTTTGAAATTTTGGATTAGGGCTACTTGGCCTATATTATCATCCCCATTTTACAGATGAGAAAACCAAGTCTCAGAGAGGCTAAGTGACTTGCCAAGGTCCTTCAGCCAGTAGCTGGTGCAGCAGGATGTTGAACCCAAGCAGTCTGGACCCATAACATGTATGGCATACAATTCAAAAATTACTAATCACTTTATTATTTTATCATATGGAAAGACAATAAGATGACACCATCAAGTTATGTTTTTAGGAGAAAAATATCACCTACCACCCGAGTACCACCCCTGGTAGCAATGTTTTTTGTTTGTTTGTTTTGAGGCAGTCTCATTCTGTCATCCAAGCTGGAGTACAGTGGTTCAATCATAGCTCACTGCAGCCTCGACCTCCTGGGCTCAAGCAATCCCCCAACCTCGGCCTTCCGAGTAGCTGGGACTACAGGCGTGCACCACCCCATGCCTGGTTACCTGGTAGCAGTTGAGTCTTATTTCCTTCTTGTCTTTTTTCTTAAGTGTGGTATCTATTTGTTGGTGATTTTGCTGTGTGGTAGAGTCATGCTCACCCTGTACCCACATGGGCCTTTCTTAGCTTAAAATGGAGAACGTGGCACCACCCGCCTGATTGGGCTGATGTGAGTATGAAACCAGGTAGGGCATGGAAAGCCCTTGCTTTGGTGTTAAATTCACAGGGATGCTGTGTATTTAATATATTCCTCCTACAAGAAAAGGAGGGGCTGGATGAAGTGGCCCACACCTGAAATCCCAGCACTTTGGGAGGCACAGGCAAGAGAATTGCTTGAGCCCAGGAGTTTGAGACCAGCCTGGGCAACATAGCAGGACTCCATCTCTACACAAAAATACAAATATTAGCCAGGCATGGTGGCATGCACCTGTAGTCCTGGATACCTGGGAGGCTGAGATGGGAGAATCTGGGAGGATCGCTTGAGCCCAAGGAAGTCAAGGCTGCAGTGAACCAAGATCATGCCACTGCACTCCAGCCTGGGCTGGACAGAGTGAGACCCCATCTAAACAAAAAAAGAAAAAAAGGAGAGCTCTTTGACTCCCATCCCTCCCTCTCATTTGCCCTGTAATCAGCACTGCCCAGCAGAACACTCTGCAGTGATGGGAATGTTCTAGTGCAGAAGTCAGCAAATTTCTATAAATGTCCAGATAGTAAATGTTTCAAATTTTGTGGTGTTCGTGTGGTTTCTATTGCCATTGCTCCTCCTCCTTTCTCTCCTCTTCCTCTTCCCTTCACCCTCTTCCCTTGATAAAATTTACAAATCATTCTTAGTTCAAAGGTGCTTTGAAAACAGGCCCTGGGTTGGATTGGGCCATCACTGGCCCACCCCATCCTAAATGTGCACTGTCCAGTACAGTAGCCACTGGTCACATGTGGCTTCTGGGCACTTGCAGTGTGGCTAGTGCAAATGAGAAGCTGGATTCTTAATTGTATTTAATGTTGCATAAGGTGAGTTTAAATAGTTACATGTGGCTGGTAGCTGCATGTTGGATGCACAGCTCCAAATGACCGACAGCCCTGACAACCTCGTTCCATTGCTCTGAAAGGGCCTGTGTTCCCTGGAGGGGGATGGCTGGGCTCGTGGGCCATGGGAGCTGCCTGGCTGGCAGGCCTCTTGGGCTCGCTGGCATTTCAAGAGCTGTCTGAGGGCAGCTGGGCGAGCCATCCTGCCTCTGGAAGAGCTTCAAGTGCCTGGTTCCTAACTGGTTTTATTTATTCCAAGAGAGCAGGCCTCACATCATTGGCCGCCCATGTCCCAGGAGTGCTGGGGCTTGAGTATCTGTAGTTTGGGGGTTGCCTGCTGGGGGGGTCTAGTTGCTGTGGTTACACCTTGGTTCCCTTTTCCATCTGGGTTTAGATGTCCTAATTGGCCTGATATTTCAGGAATAGGAAAATGGTATGGAGAAAAGGAGTGAGTGAATAGGAAGGAATGGAGGACCAAGAAATGCAGTCAACAGCCTGCAGCCTGTTTATTGCCATCATGGCACAAATAATAAAAGCTGAGGTTTTTTTTTTTTCTTTCTTTCTTTTTTTTTTTGAGACGCGGTCTTGCTCTGTTGCCCAGACTGTAGTGCAGTGGTGCAATCACAGCTCGCTGCAGCCTCGACCTCCTGGGCTTCAGCAATCCTCCCATCTCAGCCTCCCAAGTAGCTGGGACTATAGGCGTGTACCATCACCTGGATAATTATTTATTTTTTGTAGAGACTGGGTCTCCCCATGTTGCCCAGGCTGGTCTCGAACTCCTGGGCTCAAGCGATCCTCCTGCCTCTGCCTTCCAAAGTGCTGGGATCACAGGCGTGAGCCACCACGCCAGGCCTGGCTGAGATTTAAAAAGCTGAGATTGGCCAGGCGCGGTGGCTCACGCTTGTAATCCCAGCACTTTGGGAGTCCAGGGCGAGCGGATTACGAGGTCAGGAGTTCGAGACCAGCCTGGTCAACACAGTGAAATCCCGTCTCTACTAAAGATACAAAAATTAGCTGGGCATGGTGGCGCGTGCCTGTAATCCCAGCTACTTGGGAGGGTGAGGCAGGAGAATCGCTTGAACTCAGGAGGTAGAGGTTGTGGTGAGCCGAGATCGTGCCACTGCACTCCAGCCTGGCGACAGAGCGAGACTCTGTCTCAAAAACATAAATAAATAAAAAATAAAAATAAAAAAATAAAAAGCTGAGATTGTAAAGTGTTGTTACCCTGGTTAAAACCTCCTGTTTACAGAATAGGAAAAGTCTCAGAGGAGTGATGTATATAGTCTAGGAGTTGGCCAACTCCAGAGCTGCATTCTAAACCGCCCACCTTCTGAAACAGGACTAAGAGGCAGGAGGTTTAGCTTCAGGCTCAGTATGTGAGTCTGTAAAATGATTTCTCCTTGTGGGCCTCAGTTGTCCCATCTATAAAATGGGGGAAGGTATGAATTGGACTAAAAATCTTCTCTACCCTAAATGGTAAGGACACAGCACTGATATATATAGATAGATATATAGAGATATAGATATATATAGATATATAGAGATATAGATATATATAGATATATAGATATATCCATAGATATATATAGAGAGATAGATATATCCATAGATATATATAGAGAGATAGATATAGATAGATTTAGATATATATATGCCTTGCCCTAAAGCTACAAGGATCCCCTTGATTCCACTTTGGCTTGGTTCTGGCTACATGCCAGGACTCATCGTGGACACAGCCTCGTTCCTGTGACACGGGAGATTAAGTGTTAGGAAGGTCTTACAGATCTGGATGGTGAAACTCTTCCCATGTGTTCCTTGGGTAAGTTGCTCTTCCTCTTGGTGTCATGCTTTCTTATCTGTAAAATTGGGATCATCACACTTTCCTTTTATTGGGGTTTAAATGACACAGGTATTTGCGTGGTCGGCATTTGGTCAATGTTAGGTGGTGATAGTAGGATGTTGTGTTCAATTCCAGGAAGTAGCATATTCCCTGTAGGCTGGGCCTATGGTACCATTTTGAATTGTGCAGTCCACAACCTGATCAAACATACCCAGCCATCTCAGGTGGCAATAGTGGTGTGTAGTGGTGGCTGTTGTTGCTTATTGTTACATTTACTTTTCCTGGAGTCCAAGGTCCCTAGGCCAAGAGGAGGGGAGAGGCCTGGTTGGCATAAACCAGGGGCTCCCTAAGGCAGCGGTGCCTTAGCTCAGACTTCAGCTCACACCTCTCTGCCTGAGAAGTGAGCCAGTTCATTCCCTGTAGGAGCAAGTAAGTTGAGACTCCAGCTGTGGTATCTTGAGCTGAAGCGGCCTCCCCTGCATTCCAGAGTCCTTCTCCCAAATGTCACTGTCCGGTGCTCTTGGGAGCCTGAACCCTCACTCTGCCTCTTTGAAGGGGCCAGGGGCTTGGCCCCTCTCCACGGTGCCCATCCCTGATGCAATATCTCCTTTGCCTCTCCAGGGCCCTGCCAGCAGACAGCCTTGGCACACAGGCACAAGGGCTGGAGCCCAGAGATGAGAGTGCCCAAGGGAGGTAAGTGCACCTAGAAGGAACTTCCCCTGGAGTCCTGGCCCCTCCTGAGACTGCCCTCCAAAAGTCCCCTCCATGCCCCCAGCCTCCATGATTGGGCGCCTGGGCAAACTCCCCTGGCTGGTTTTCACCTTTCTATTCAGCCAGCAGGTTGGAAATCTGGTACTAGAAAAAGCTGCATCCCAGCAAGCACCATAGAGAGACAAGCATCTTCCTTGTCTCTTAGGAAGACGATTCTCCAGGTGATAGGAGAGAGAAGGCTGAGTCCCAAAGTGGGCAGGGGGCTTGCCCAGTGTCACGGAGCAGATTCAAGGCACAGCCAGAACCCAAACGCTCTTGTGTCCCGTTCTGCTGATGTTAGTGTTTTGGGTGTGCTTTCTCAGCACCCCACAGGAGTTCCTTGGCCTTCTGAATAGCTTCCTTGAGAAAAGGGTATTATTATTCTTCCTTTTTTGGAGAAGAAGAAGCTCAGAGAAGTGATATCTTTTGTCCAGATCACCAGCTGGCAAGTGGCAGAAGTGAGATTTGAACCTGGGAGTGTTGTACTCCAAGTTGGAAGCCCTCACCCATCATCCTCACTGCGAGGATGCCAGGACACCTCCCTTGCCAGGGTCCAGCAGGGTGATAAGGGTGTTGGACAGGCCTAGGTCCCTGGGCTGAGCCCTCTAGCTCCTTCCACAGTGGGGTCCCTAGCTCTGGGTAACCAGAAAGCTACTTTCTGCTTTGTGGGTTCCAGGCTGCTTTCTGTGTCCCAAGCCACCCTGCTTCTTAAGCCATCATGCAGGTCATTGCTGTCTTCTGCTCACTTCTGACTTGCCTGCTTTGAGCTGTTTTCTTCAGCCTTGGCCTGGTCTGATCCAGGACTCCCACCCTGGCCGTGCAACCTTGGGCAAGCTGCTTCATCTCTTTGAGCTTAGATACTGCAGGGAAAATGCTTTAGCAGAGTTTATGCTCCATAATTGCGAACACCTTTGCTGAACATAAAATGCTGAAGCTGGCCGGGTGCGGTGGCTCACACTTGTAATCCCGGCACTTTGGGAGGCCAAGGCGGGCGGATCACCTGAGGTCAGGAGTTCGAGACCAGCCTGGCTAACATGGTGAAACCCCGTCTCTACTAAAAATACAAAAAAAAAATCAGCCAAGGTGGGGACGCTGTCACTGAAATCCTAATAACTGACAGGATTCTGGTCACAGGTCTCAGGGGAGAATTTCACTGAGCACCTGATGAAGACAAAGGGTCACTGCAGGGATTTCGGAATGGCTTCATGTCCTGTTCAGCCTGCCTCCCCCCAGGAAGTAGCTCTGAATTAGCTTTCCCCATCACAGACCCTGAATTGAGGGTACAAATGAAGCCCCAACCTCTTCAGGAGAACTTCATCAGCACGTTTTTCTGAAGAGAGGGAAATTATCCAATGCACAGAGAGGCCGGTGACCCCAGCCTGAGATCCATCTCTGGTTTGTCAGCTGCTTCTCATATTTTCACAGCACCCTCTGAGGTCAGTGGATCCATCCTGATTTTGCAGCTGAAGAGACTGTGGCTAAGATGAGGGAAGTGACTCTCCCAAGCCACGCGGCCAGGAAATCCTAGTCTCTTAGCAGTTTCCACCCCAGGCCTGAGACTGTGTTCCCTCCGCTTTGATGTTTATTTTCCACTTGCTATAGCCTAAGAAGGCCCAGGCAGCCCAAGCCCTTGCAGGTGGATAGGCCCAGCTGTAGACTGGGCCCTTGGGTGGTTTTGGGTGGAACCTCACATCCAAAGAGGCATGCTGTCTTCCCACTGGCTTCCACCAGACCCTCCGTTCACTAAGTCACTTGCAGTTCCCCAGTCGTGCTGCATCCTTTCCTGCCTGTGGCTCTGCACTGGCTATTCCCTTTGCTGGGAACATCCTTCTTTCCCTTCTCCACCTGCCTGTTTCCTACCCACCACTCAAAATTCTGCATGAAGGCTACCTCCTGCAGGAGGCCTTCCCTCACCTACGCAGGTAGAACCCATCAGTCTCTCTCAGGCACAGGTCCATAGTAAGAGTAGACTTCGGAGGCTGAGGCTCCCAGCACATAGCAGGTGCTCATTAAATGTTGGAATAAGTAAATAACCAATGATTATGGTAGAAATCACTAATACTCTTGGGCCAGATGGGGTAACTCATGCCTGTAATCCCATCATTTTGGGAGGCTGAGGCGGGAGGATCACTTGAAGTGAGACCCTGTTTCTAAAAATTAGCCAGGTGTGGTGGTGTGTGCCTGTAGTCCCAGGTATTTGGGAGGCTGAGGCAGAGGATTGCTTGAGCCCAGGAGTCCGAGGCCACAGTGAGCTATGATCTCACCACTCAATGCACTCCAGCCTTTTTTTTTTTTTTTTTTTGAGACAGAGTCTTGCTCTGTCGCCCAGGTTGGAGTGCAGTGGCACGATCTCGGCTCACTGCAAGCTCTGCCTCCCAGGTTCACGCCATTCTCCTGCCACAGCCTCCCGAGTAGCTGGGACTACAAGCACCTGCCACCACGCCCAGCTAATTTTTTGTATTTTAGTAGAGATGGGATTTCACCGTGTTAGCCAGGATGGTCTCGATCTCCTGACCTCGTGATCCGCTGGACCGGGTGGCTCATGCCTGTAATCCCATCACTTTGGGAGACAGGTTGGAGGATCACCCAGGCCCACGAGTTTAAGAGCAGCCTGGGAAACATGGTGAGACCCCGTCTCTTTAAAAAAACAAAAAAATTTTTAAAAAGTGCCCAGTAGGGTGCCAGGCACACAGCTAGTGCTTATGAAAGTTGCCCTCTGCATTCATGTCAGCAACCTCTTGTTTGCAGTTATAGGGCTTTGCAGTTATTGGAGAGCTCACAGCTCACAGACCTCCCTGACTATGCATGTCCCCCTCTCTCCCCAGATGTGAGCCTGGCGGGCTGCCCACTAACCTATCGCTGAAGCCCCAGAAGCGGGCCCTCAGGCCAGGCCTGCCCCGCCTCCGGCCCAGCATGCGCCTGTCGGTGCGGAGGGTGCTGCTGGCAGCTGGCTGCGCCCTGGTCCTGGTGCTGGCGGTTCAGCTGGGGCAGCAGGTGCTAGAGTGCCGGGCGGTGCTGGCGGGCCTGCGGAGCCCCCGGGGGGCCATGCGGCCGGAGCAGGAGGAGCTGGTGATGGTGGGCACCAACCACGTGGAATACCGCTACGGCAAGGCCATGCCGCTCATCTTCGTGGGTGGCGTGCCTCGCAGTGGCACCACGTTGATGCGCGCCATGCTGGACGCCCACCCCGAGGTGCGCTGCGGCGAGGAGACCCGCATCATCCCGCGCGTGCTGGCCATGCGCCAGGCCTGGTCCAAGTCTGGCCGTGAGAAGCTGCGGCTGGACGAGGCGGGGGTGACGGATGAGGTGCTGGATGCAGCCATGCAGGCCTTCATCCTGGAGGTGATTGCCAAGCACGGAGAGCCGGCCCGCGTGCTCTGCAACAAGGACCCATTTACACTTAAGTCCTCGGTCTACCTGTCGCGCCTGTTCCCCAACTCCAAGTTCCTGCTGATGGTGCGGGACGGCCGGGCCTCCGTGCACTCCATGATCACGCGCAAAGTCACCATCGCGGGCTTTGACCTCAGCAGCTACCGTGACTGCCTCACCAAGTGGAACAAGGCCATTGAGGTGATGTACGCCCAGTGCATGGAGGTGGGCAAGGAGAAGTGCCTGCCTGTGTACTACGAGCAGCTGGTGCTGCACCCCAGGCGCTCACTCAAGCTCATCCTCGACTTCCTCGGCATCGCCTGGAGCGACGCTGTCCTCCACCATGAAGACCTCATTGGCAAGCCTGGTGGTGTCTCCCTGTCCAAGTGAGTGAAGCCCCTGATGCTTCCATTCAGACTCTGGCCCTGGAGTCAGAGGCACCAGGCAAGAAAATCAGCACTGCATCTCTTGAGCTGTGTGGCGTTGGGCAAGTCACTATATCTCTCTGAGCCTCCGTTTCATTATCTCAAAAAATGACAACAATTACTCCTCTCCTTTCTCAGAGAATCTGCAAACTTCGTGGGCCGCTTGTTTTTTGAGGCAGTGTCTCGGTCTGTTGCCCGGCTCGGGTGGAGTGGCATGATCACAGCCCACTACAGCCTCCACCTCCCTGTTCAAGTGATCCTCCCACCTCATCTTCCTGAGTAGCTGGGACTACAGGCATATGCCACCAAGCTGGGCGAATTTTTGTATTTTTGGTAGAGATGGGGTTTGCCCTGTTGCCCAGGCTGGTCTCAAACTCCTGGCCTCAAGCAGTCCTTCCACCTCAGTCTCCCAGAGTCCTGGGATTACAGGCATGAGCCACCACACCCAGTCTAGAATCTGCAAACTTTGAATATGCTTTGTAGTAAGGCAATAGTGGGTAAAGATTAAGAGCACAGATTCCGGAACAAGGATGTCTGGGTTCAAACCTCAGCTCTGCCACTCCTAGCTGTGTGACTCTGGGCAAAGCGACTCAACCCCTGTGCTTCCATTGCTTCATCTGTAACATGGAAATATAATTTGCCTACCTTATAGATACCTGTGGGCATCAAATAGGTTAATACATGGTAGGTGCTATTATTACTATTTTAGTGTTGATACTGCTTTTATTGATGGAGTACTCATCCTCACCATTGTCATTTAATGAGTGCCTACTGTATGGCAAGTATTAGGTTAAGCCCCCAACAAGTTTATCTCCTTTAGTCCTCACAGCAACCTGAGGACATAGGAACACCTCTTATCCACATTTTATAGACCAAAAAACTGAATCTCACAGAGGAGAAGTTACTGGCCTCAGGCTACACAGCAAACAAAGCATAGTGCTGGGATTGGAACCCAGGTCTGTTTTTTGGGGTTTTTCTTGTTTTTGTTTTTGTTTTTTTGAGACAGGGTTTCACTCTGTTGCCCAGGCTGGAGTGCAGTGGCACGATCCCAGCTCACTGCAGCCTCGACCTCTTGGGCTCAAGCGATTCTCCCACCTCAGTCTCCCAAGTAGTTGGGACTACAGGCGAGAATCTCCACACCCAGCTCATTTTTTTTTTTTTTTTTCCTAGTAGAAATGAGATCTCAGTATGTCTTCCAGGCTGGTCTCCAACCCCTGAGCTCAAGCCATCCTCCTGCCTTGGCCTCCCAAAGTGCTGGGATTACAGGCGCCTGGCCTATTGTGTTCTTAAACTCCCCATGTCCGGAACTCCTCCTATCCTCCCCTTCACTCCCCCTCATCCTTTCCTTTCCTTCCTCCCTCTGTCCCTTGTTCCCTGCCTTCTTCCATTGGAAAAGCTGCTGTCCCTATCCTGAGACCCAGAGCACTTTGAACGATGCTGGAGCAGAATATGCAGTTTCCACGCTTTCCCATCCTGATCAGGCTCTGGATATCCTGAGAGCTCAGCGAAAGGGTGGTCCTTCCCATGGCTGGTCCCTGCTGGGCCCCTGCCAGGCCCAGAGCAGAGCTAGAGGCTCGCAGCTGCTCTCCGCTAGCAACAAAGTTCCTACATGCCGGGTACCCCAGCCAGTTGGTGCTGGAGCTAGGATTTTATAAATTATGACAAAAATATTAGATTACCAAAGTAATACATCTTTACTATAGAAAATTAGAAAAGATACACCAAAGAAGAATGGAGAAACAACCCATGATCTCACCACCCAGATCTTGATGTGTGGCCTACTGCACCATTTTCAGGGCCTATTGATGAAACTGGAGTCCAACGAAACATACTCCTCTGTAGCCTTTTTCCATGGTGGTGTGGGAGCCCTTGCCAGTGGCAGCCAGCACTCTTTGGTAGCAGCATTTTTGTTGTTGTTTTGTTGTTGAGACGGAGTCTCGCTCTGTCACCCAGGCTGGAGTGTAGTGGCGTGATATCGGCTCACTGCAACCTCCGCCTTCCGGGTTCAAGCAGTTCTCCCTGCCTCAGCCTCCGGAATAGCTGGGATTACAGGCACCCACCACCACGCCCTGCTAATTTTTATATTTTTAGTAGAGATGAGGTTTCGCCATGTTGGCCAGGCTGGTCTCGAACTTGTGACCTCAGGTGATCTGCCCGCCTCAGCCTCCCCAAGTGCTGGGATTACAGGCATGAGCCACCGCGCCTGACCTGCAGCATCATTTTGAATAGCTGTGCAACAGGCTGCTACACGGATTGCCATATTTGACTTCACATTCCCTATTGGACACTTTGGTTATTTCCAGTTTTACTGATGTGTATCAAGCATTGCCCTCATTCATGTTCTGGGATGTGTCCACCTCATTTCTGCACCATAAAGCCCTAGAGACACAAGGATTTTGGCAAAAGCTGTGCACATACTTGAGATTTTTGACATGTTGGGTAGAGTTGAGATTTAAATCCAGGTTTGCAGCCTCTGAATCTGTGTTCTACCCACCAGTCCACACCCTTTCACCTTGCCCCGTTCTCCTCACCTCATGCCCGGTCTTGTCTTCCTTCTGCTGCCTCTTTCTGTTCTTTGCCAAGTCACCTCCTAGTTGGGATGAAAGCATTTAGAACTAGGCCCTTGATCCTGGGGGTTCCCCACTGTTCATCCTATCAGGCCCCTGAGTTATAATTGGTAAGATCTGCATCATTCAGGTGGCTTGGGAAGCCTGTTACAGGGAGAGTTAGGAAGCAGGTTGAAGATGATGGTTATTCCATGGTAGCTGTGAAAAGTTGGAAACAACCTAAATGTCTGTCTTCAGGGGAATGGAAAAATAAGTGATGGAGGAAGGCTACATAGCTGGCAAAAAGAATGAGGTATTGAGTGGGGAAAAAAACTGTAGCATATTTGTTTTACAGCTGCAGATGTGTGTGTGGGAGAGAGAGAGAGCGTGCATGCAGGAGAGAGAGCGTGCTAACCCTTATTAAAAATTTACAATGTGTTGGTCAGGCACAGTGGCTTATGTCTGGAATCCCAGCACTTTGGGAGCCTGAGACGGGCAGATCACTTGAGGTCAGGAGTTCGAGACCAGCCTGGCCAACATGGTGAAACCCCGTCTCTTCTAAAAATACAAAAATTAGCTGGGCATGGTGGTGCATGCCTGTAGTTCCAGCTACTTGGGAGGCTGAGGCATGAGAATCATTTGAACCCAGGAGGTGGAGGTTGCAGTGAGCCAAGATTGCACCACTGCACTTCACCCTGGGCAACAGAGTGAGACTCCATCTCCAAAAAGAAAAAAGAACTTACAATGTGCCTATGCTCTTCTAAGCACTTTCTTTGTATTAACTCATTTACTCTTCAGACAACCCCAGTGAGGTAGGTGTTATTATCATTGCCAATTACAGAAGAGGAAACTGAGGCTCAGAGAGGTGAAGTAACTTTCCCAAGGCCACACAGCTGGGGAACAGCTGGCGTCTGAACCCAGGCAGTCTGTCTCCCTGGTTTGCTCTTAACTACCCTACAAGAAAAGGTTAGAGAGGGTGGTATGCTCCACAGTGCAAAGGCTGAGTGCCTGTAGGAAGCTGATGGGCTGGCAGTGATGAACACAGTGGCTTTCAGCTTTATCATCAGTGTTTTATAACTTTTTTTAGGGACAAAATATTCATGTTAGTCATATACACTAAAAAGTGTTTCTTTTCTTTTTTTTTTTTTTGAGGCAGGGTCTTGCTCTGTTGCCCAGTCTGGAGGGCAGTGGTGCAATCACAGCTCAGGCTCACTGCTTCTTCAACCTCCCGGGCTCAAGCAATTCTCCCATCTCAGCCTCCTGAGCAGCTGCTGGGACTACAGGCGCTTGTTACCATGCCCAGCGTATTTTTGTAATGGGGTTTCACCATGTTGCCCAAGTTGGTGTCAAACTCCTGAGCTCAAGTGATCCTTCTGCCTTGGCTTTCTGAAGTGCTGGGATTACAGGTGTGAGCCATTGTGCCTGACCTAAACTGTTGTTATTTTTTAAGCTGGAGAAGTCAAGAAAGCAGAATGTACGTACCAATGGTGTATACTGCTAGTACTTTCTTCTGACTTCTCACTGCATGCTGTGTTCCCATTGTACAGAGGAGGTATGAGGAGGCAAAAATGACTCACCTGCCATCTCACAGTTGATGGGGCAGAGCTGGGTGGAGGCCAAGTTTCTCCAATCTTTCCTGCTGCCCCAGAGTGGCTGAGCAGGGAACCCGCTCAGGCGCCATCTGGGTCTGCCCTACCCTCTCCAGCGTCTCCTCTCTCCCCAGGATCGAGCGGTCCACGGACCAGGTCATCAAGCCTGTTAACCTGGAAGCGCTCTCCAAGTGGACTGGCCACATCCCTGGGGACGTGGTGCGGGACATGGCCCAGATCGCCCCCATGCTGGCTCAGCTCGGCTATGACCCTTATGCAAACCCCCCCAACTATGGCAACCCTGACCCCTTCGTCATCAACAACACACAGCGGGTGAGTGTGCACCTGTACTTGTGGAAGTGTACTCTTGGGGATTTGGGGCTTCTGCAGATGTGGAAACTCCAGCCACCTGAGGAAATGTTCCGTCTCAATTCCTGGTCATCTGATTTGTTCCTATCTGATGGACACAGTGAACTACATGATTGCTTGTATTTCCATTTTGCCTGGGCTGCAGGGAAGCTCAAAGCCAACTGGTAGCCTGTCTCTCATACTCTAACATCTAACAGCAGGCCAGCTTGTACATTAATTTCATCTTATTTCTCCAACTTTATTTACATTTTTACCCCTATTTCCCTGGCTATTTGTTTATCTGTTTGTAAAGCACCTCAAGTCTTTGTTGAGAGGGGATATAAATAAATAAACTATTGGTCCCTTTCTTGCCTTATAAGGTTTAATGTGGATTTCTCAGACAAATGTGAGTTTAGGGCTGTTTAAATTACGTTTAAAATTCTCTTTAGTTAAGGTGGTGAAGGGAAATGACTTTTTTGTTTTGTATTGTTTTGTTTGAGGCATGGTCTTGCTCTGTTGCCCAAGCTGGGTGCACTGGTGCAGTCATAGCTACTATAGCCCCATACTTCTGGGCTTAAGCCATCCTCTCACCCCAGGCTCCTGAGTAGCTAGGACTGCAGGTGCACGCCACCATGCACAGCTAATTTTATTTTTTGTAAAGGCGGGGTCTCCCTATGTTGCCCAGGCTGGTCTAGAACTCCTGGCCATAAGGGATGCCCCGCTTCACTCTCCCAAAGTGCTGAGATTACAGGTGTGAGCCTCCAGTGACTGACAAAATGCTTTTGAAGTGTTAAAGTAGGCTAACACCCACTGGGTAAAAGAACAGTTAACAAGTTGATGGCCTTATTTATACGTTGCCATTATAGCTTCTAGTTTAAGTGCTGTGTTCTAACTTCCTTATAGACAAATATTTGAAAATGGGACCCAGGCCTGAGGAAGAGCTTTCATAGCCCTTACATCATTAAGACCCAGAGTCTTTAATTTAAGCTAAGCTCAGCATTTCTGAGCGTGTGCTGATTTTAGGAAGTAAACAGTTACTGTATTGAATCACAACAGGAAAAAGTTAATCGTCTCTTAGTTCCGTAACTCTTCAGCTGGCTCAAGAAAAAGTTTCCATTTGGTGCTAACAAGTCATTAACGCCTCTCCAACACTCACTGATCCCTCTTTAACAAAGAGAGTTTACTAACACTGAGCTTTGGGGGCTGTGCCCTTGTAATTGAAGTGTAAGCTTTGTCTGTGGGTTTCATGAGTTCCTCTTCCTCTTGACATTAGTTGATTTTGCAGACATCTATTTATGGAAATACTCAGAGATTCAACGTACATACCCAGCCGACATTGACAGGTGAATAGCTGCAACCCAGATGTGGTTTGTTATTTTTATTATGAATATTATTAATTTTTATTTTATTATTATTTAATAATAGTAATCTTTAAACCCTACTTATGTGTTTTACATACTTTTATCTACGTATGGGTTGTACATGTATTATCAAAATAAAAAATTAATTAACTGAATTAAAAAGATGGTAGTGATCGCACAATCCAGCCCCAGGTGCTTCTCAGAAGCAGAGGCGAGGGCCGGCTGGGGACACAGCAGTAGTGGGCTGGATGTTGCTTACTTCACTGTTCTCAGCCAAGGGCCCAGCAGTGGCTCCTCTGGGGTCTCCTTAAAAGGTGGCTGGCTGCCCCTGGCTTGCCCCAGGCTATGGGTCAGACGCTCCTGGAGTAAGACCTGACATTATGTATTTTATAAAACACAAATAATTTTCATGAGCACTGGTGGTTAACATCAACTCTTTGGAGCTTTTTGTGTTTGTTTATTTAAAATGGAAGCTGTCTCTGATTTTCATCCAAAGAGGTTTCTTCCCTGGGGCGGTCAACAAGTCTTAGCAAGTGCTAGATCCCTGGTTTAGTTTTTGCCATAGCTTGGCTGTTACTGCAAAGATAAGTCCTCTCACTAAGCCCTGTAAGTTTGCATGCATGCCTGTGTGCTTCTGTGTGTGCTGTGGACCCTGTGCGTTCCAATAATGGATGCTGGGGCTCAGTAAATGCAGTGGCTAAAAGGACATCTATGCTGATGAAATCGTCTCTGCCTGCAGTGTCCCATATGGTAGCCACTAGCCATGTATGGCCACTGATTCTGTAAAGGGAGCCTAGTCCAAAGTGAGAGGCCCTGTTAGGTGTAAAATACACACTAGATTTTGAAGGCTTAGGACAAAAAAGTATGTAACATTTCTCATTAGTCACTTTTATATAAATTACATACTGAAATGTTAATATTTTACATAGGCTGGACATGATGGCTCATGTCTATAATCCTAGCACTTTTGGAGGCCAAGGCAGGCAGACTGCTTGAGCCTAGGAGTTTGAGACCAGCCTGGGTAACATGGTGAAACTTCATCTCTACTAAAAATATTGAATATTAGCCAGGCATGGTGGCACGTGCCTATAGTCCCAGCTACTCCGGAGACTGAGGTGGGAGAATCACCTGAGGCTGGGAAGTGGAGGCTGCAGTGAGCTGTGATCGCACCACTGCACTCCAGCTTGGACTATGGGAGTGAGACCCTGTCTCAATTTAAAAAAAAAAAATTTTAGCTATATCAGGTTAAATAAAAGATATTATTAGAATTAATCTCCCTTGTCTCATTTTATTTTTAAATGTGACTACTAGCGGAAAGGCCTGAAATGTTCTGGTTCTAACTTCAGGGCCTTTGCTCTGTTGCCTCTGCCTGGAGGGCTTTTTCTTCTGAGCTTAGCCTACCTATTTTTCCTTGTCGTTTGGGTCTCAGCTCAAAGGTTATCTATTTTAAGAGGCCCTTTTTATTTTTATTTATTCATTTTCTTAGAGACAGGGTCTCGCTCTGTCGCTCAGGCTGGAGTGGAGTGATGTGATCATACTTCACTGCAGCCTCAACCTCCCAGCCTCAACCAATCCTCCAGCTAAGAATGGAGTAGCTCCAGAGTAGCTGGGACTATAAGTGCATGCCACCATGCCCAGCTAATTTTTAATTTTTTAGAGGTGGGGTTTCAGTATGTTTCCCAGGCTGATCTCAAACTCCTGGACTCAAGTGATCCTCCTGCCTTGGCCTCCAGAAGTGCTGGGATTACAGGCATGAGTCACTGCACCTGGCCCAAGAGTCCCTTCTTGACCACCCACTCAAAAGAAGCCCCCTGGTTACTCCTAATCCCACCTCTTTACCGTACTTTCTTCACAACAGTTCCCATGGTTTGCTATGTCCTTGTTGATTTGTGTTTATTGTTTCTTGTGTGTTATCTGGTGCCCCCTCTAGAATGGTAGCTCCAGGGGAACAGGAATTTCCATTATCTGGTTAACATCATGTCAACCAGACACAATGCTTAGAATAATGCCTAGAAGAAGAGGAGCTTAATCAATGTTTGTTGGATGGAGGGATGGGTGGGTGGCGAGGTGGATGGGTGGATGACTGGATGTGTTGGGAATGACTAAATTTTATTTTTTGGTCATTTTCCTAATAGTGATATTTCTTTTTCTCTTCCTTAGGTCTTGAAAGGGGACTATAAAACACCAGCCAATCTGAAAGGATATTTTCAGGTTAGAAACCCCAAGGGGAGTTCCGAATTCTGTCTTTCTCAGCTATACCACCATCTGGCCGTATGCCCTTAGATGTGTCACTTCTCCATTCTGGTTGATAGTTTTCCCATTATAAAAAGGGGGATGTGAGCTGGCTGCCTGTAATCCCAGCACTTTGGGAGGCCAAGGCAGGTGGATCGCGAGGTCAGGAGTTCAAGACCAGCCTGACCAAAACGGTGAAACCCCGTCTCTACTAAAAATACAAAAATTATTCAGGCATGCTGGCAGACACCTGTAATCCCAGCTACTCGGGAGGCTGAGGCAGGAGAATCACTTGAACCTGGGAGGCAGAGGTTGCAGTGAGCTGAGATCACGCCATTGCACTCTAGCCTGGGCGACAGAGCGAGACTTCATCTCAAAAAAAAAAAAAGGGCTGTGGGGATGCGTGCTGGACCAGAGGGTCTCTAAGCACTGATCCAGCTGGGGCCACATCTCAGTGGCCCTTCTGCCAGGAAGCAGCCTCTCACTTCGTCTTCTGGCTTGAATGCAGCTGGAGGGACTTCATGGGGACTTTTTCTTGGGCTTTCTTTCTTGTTGAGATTGGAGTGCATGGCTCACTGCAGCCTCAATCTCCTGGGCTCAAGCAGTCCTCTCACCTCAGCCCCCCAAGTAGCTGGGACTACAGACACACACCACCATGCCCGGCTAATTTTTGTGTGTTTTGTAGAGACAGGGTTTTGGCATGTTGCCCAAGCTTGAGTTGTATTGTTTATAATAAACAGGTAGCAGTTAGTAAAGTGTTTTCCCTAGTGTCTTGTGAGCTGTTCTAGTGAATTATCAAACCAGAGTGGGGGTTGTGGGAACCTCCAGATTTGAAGTTGGCTGGGAAGAAGTGTGGATAGCCTGCGCACTCCATTGCAGCTGGCATCTAAAGTGGGGCAGTTGTGGAAATGGGCCCTTAATCTATGGCAGCTGATGCTAAGTAAGTCTGGGATCCAGTGTCAGAACTGAACTGAATTGTTGAACACCCAGTTGGTATCCAGATAATCAGAGAATTGGTCACTGATATTGGAAAACACCCATAAGCCAATATCTGAAAGATTAAAACTAGGTTTGCCACACAAAGATCTGGATAGAAAAGGCTTCCCGGCAGAGGGAACTGTAAACGCCTGAAAGTGGGGAGTGTGGCCGAAACCTCTGGAGTGCGTATGCGCTTTTGCATTCATTGCGATTATATTTTTGTTTGTTTCTACCCCAGTGTGATTTACAGGAATGTTCATTGCAGTTTTAATGTTCAAGCTGCCTTGTTTTGCTTTCTTAATATTTTCCTATCTTTTGAGTTTCACCGGCACCATTTTGGATGGCTACGTAGTGTTCTGTGGAATGTATGTGCTACCATTTACTAAACAGCTTCTTCAAGACCATTTCCAGTTTTTACGACATCCAGAATGACATTATGTGCACAGTGGAGGACAGTAGGGAGATGAGGGTTGGAAATAGAGACTTGACGCAACTTATCTGCAGGGCAGCCCTCCTGAGCGTGGGGGTATGCCATTCCTTCATATTTTATTCCTAAAAGCAACAAAAACCAGTCCCAGGTCAGCTAGACATCTTGCATATGTCATACACGGCAGGCAAGTATAAACTGGCCCAACCCTTTTGTTTTTGTTTTTGTTTGTTTGTTTTTTGTTTTTTTTGAGATGGAGATTTCCTCTTGTTGCCCAGGCTGGAGTGCAATGCCGTGATCTCGGCTCACTGCAGCCTCTGCCTCCCAGGTTCAAGCAATTCTCCTGCCTCAGCCTCTCAAGTAGCTAGGATTACAGGCATCGGCCACCATGCCTGGCTAATTTTTGTATTTTTATTAGAGAAGGGGGTTTCGCCATGTTGGCCAGGCTGGTCTCAAACTCCTGACCTCAAGTGATCCACCCACCTCGGCCTCCCAAAATGCTGGGATTATAGGCCTGAACCACTGCTCCTGACCCCAACCCTTTTGTAAAACACTTTTAGCCTTGTTGTTCAAGAGTCTTCAAAAGATCTGCACCCTTACACCTGCTGATTCCTTTTTTTTTTTTTTTTTTTGAGATGGAGTTTCACTGTGTCACCCACGCTGGAGTGCAGTGGCGCCATCTCGGCCCACTGCAACCTCCGCCTCCCGGGTTCAAGCATGATTCCATTTTTTAAAAGTGAATTCTAAGGGAATGATTCAGTAGAGCTTCAGTACCCAACAGAGGAGAGGCAGAATCAGGATGTGATGTCATTTAAAATACTGCAAAAATTGGAACCATTCTTAGGAAAGCAGTCAGTAAATGGTGGTACATGCACTCCACAGAATATCTGTAGCCATCCAAAATGGTGCTAGTGAAACCCAAACAACGAAAAAATAGTAAGAAAGCAAAACAAAGCAGCTCATACTATACAATTGCAACTAACATAAAAATGCATTTTCGGGTGGACAAAAAAAGGCAACACACAGGAGTTGGGTGCAGTGGCATGCCTGCAGTCCCAGGTTCTCAGGAGGCTGAGGCGGGAGGATCGCTGGAGCCCCTGTCTCTTAACAACAACAACAACAACAACAAAAATGAAGGCAACATGCAAAAATGAAAAGTTTCAGTTTGTGGATAATTCTCCTCATCCCCACTGTGTTGTTCTGCCTACATCAACTTTTTGGTTAAAACAAATACTAAATTAGTGCTCACTAATTCTGGCTACTTTCTTGACGTCGGCAAAAGATAGGTCTCTGATTCCCACAAAGGGAGTGGGACCTCTCCCCAAACAACCAGGAAATGCTCAAAAGCCATGGTCCCTAGCTCTCAGATCTCATTAATTTTTTTTTTTTTTAATTCAAGGCCAACACAGTGAGACCCCATCTCCCTACAAAAAAGAGAAAGCCTTAGCTGGGTATGGCACATGTGGCACATGTTCGTGCCACTGCACTCTGGCCTGGGTGACAGAGTGAGACCCTGTCTCATAAAAAAGAATACAACTCAGGTACAGTCAAATGGAAGAAGCGTAGGGTGAGGTATGGGGAATGGGTCACAAAACTTCCATGCCCTTTCCAGGCATGACACCCTCCCAGCCTCTCAATGTGTTTACCAACCAGGAAGCTTTCCAAATTCTGTCATTTAGAGATTTCAGTGGAGGTTTCATCATAGAGGCATGACTGATTAAATCTTGGGTCATGGGTGATTGCCCAATCTCCAGCTCCTAGCCCCTAGCCCTTCTCCCCTCTCCCCTCCCAGGAGGTCAGGGAGGGGAGAAGGCAGGTGGGGCTTAAAGTTCCAATCCTCTGGCTAGGTGTGGTGGCTCACGCCTGTAATCCTAGCACTTTGGGAGACTGAGGCAGGCAGATCACTTGAGGTCAGCAGTTCAAAACCAGCCGGGCCAACATGGTGAAACCCTGTCTCTACTAAAAATACAAAAAAAATTAGCCGTTTGTGGTGGCACACGTCTGTAGTCCCAGCTACTTGGAAGGCTGAGGCAGGAGAATTGCTTGAGCTCAGGACGCGGAGGTTGCAGTGAACCAAGATTGCACCACCGCACTCCATCCAGCCTGGGCAACAGAGTGAGACTCCATCTCAAACAACAAAAAAAGTTCCAACCCTCTAATCATGCCTTGGTCTTTCCATGACCCCTTCTCCTAATCCTGAAGCTATCTAGGGACCCCCAGCCACCAGTCATGTCATTAACATGCAACAGATACCTTTTTTTTTTTGATACCTAGTCTCCCTGTGTCACCCAGGCTGGAGTGCAGTGGCATGATCTTGGCTCACTGCAACCTCTGCCTCCTGGGTTCAAGCGATTCTCCTGCCTCAGCCTCCCGAGTAGCTGGGATTACAGGTGCCCGCCACCACACCTGGCTAATTTTTGTATTTTAGTAGAGACAGAGTTTTGCCATGTTGGCCAGGCTGGTCTCGAACTCCTGACCTCAGGTGATCCACCCGCCTCGGCCTCCCAAAACGCTGGGATTACAGGTGTGAGCCATGGCGCCCAGCCAAGATACCCTTATTCCTTCAGAGATTCCAAGAGTTTGGGGAACTATGTGCCAGGAACTGGGGTCAATGACCAAATATTTATTATTATACCACAGCTGAAATGCCATCTTGTAGAGTCCTTTCCTGGCCACCGTTTTTGAAGTAGCACAGATACTGATCACTCATAGCAGGCTGTCACATGGCCCAGGTTTGACATTTTCTTGCATCTGTGCGTGTTCAATAGGCTTTTTATCCAACTCGAACGTAAGTTCTGTGATCCTAGGTTTGGGTCTGTCACGCTCACCATGCTATCCCAGCACCTGGCTCATAGGAGATGTACAGTAAATACTCCATGAATAAGCATGTGCATGACTCAATGATGCTGAGGGGTGACCCTCAAGACAGCGAGGCATCCCCCACCTGGCCGTGACCCCTTCTTCTGTGTATCGTCTTTCTCCAGGTGAACCAGAACAGCACCTCCTCCCACTTAGGAAGCTCGTGATTTCCAGGTAAGCCTATGGACTTCACTGGGGGTTCCTGCTGCTTCTGGGTGGCCCCGGAGCCACTTTTCTGAAAAGCCACTTTTCTGTCCTTCCAGGGCCTCCCTGGGGGAGACATGTCCACTAGGGTGGGCTGACCCAGCCCCATCAGAGGTTTCCATGGTGACAGACTGGGGCTGCTATTTATAGAATCAAGGCTTAGTTTTCTAGCTCTGGATCAAGGACAGGGAGAGGGATTAACGCTGAACCAACCAGAAAAAGGTTTGTCTGACACTGGGGATGGGGCAGGAAGGACCACTATGATGGGGGAGGGGGAGATTCTGGAACCATTTTTGCACAGAATGCTGTCTGCCAGTCTGGCTTCTAAAAACAGCATCAGAGTTGGGCCAAAGCAATTAATGTTCTAATAACAGTCACAAGCCATTCTGTTCTAAGAATAACCCCCACGGCCGTTGGGCCAGGTACTGGTCCTGTGTTACTCATTTAACCCTCAGCATCCTTGGGAGGCGGATGACATGATCATTCCATTTTACAGAAGAGAAAACCAAAGCACAGAGAAGGAAGGGCTTTGACTTGCCCAAGGCTACACAGCCACCAAGGGACAGAATTCCTCCCAGGTTTGCTTTTAGTGA